>NC_072736.1:66896984-67263661 GCF_026930045.1 Uloborus diversus | reverse complement strand
TTCCTAGTCTTTTTAGCTTCATTAATAATCATTTAAGATAAGTAGATTGATTTTTTAATTTTCTCTTGATCACATTGCTAAAACGAAAATCCCCAAATGTTGTGATCAAGTTGAATTGCTGAAGAATATGAAGATGTATGTTGGCATAAAAATGTACTTTCTGTTAATTTTTAATCATTAACTTTCATTTAATCCGATGCTCGTATAAATTATAAATTGATTTTCATACACGAAAATTGGCTTTTATTTTAATGTTTTAGGATATTTTTATGATAAAATAAGATCGTTTCCGTATATCGAAATTTCTATATATCGAATTTTTTTTACGGCAATTTGCTACTTCGATATATAGAGGTCCGACTGTACTTCATACATAAAACCTTTATTTCTCAAAGTTCAAAATTTGCTGCTATGGAAGTTTGAAGTACAACCCTGTTTAATTTTTACTGGTTTATTATATATTCAGTTCACCGACAGTGTACTTATTGCTTGAATATATATAACTCATAGTCGCCAGATTTTTATGCAAAAATCAAAGCCTCTATATCTCAAATTTTCTTTTTCTGAACGCTCAACATACGAGATTGACAGGTTCACTGTATTAGAGAAAAATGCTGTAGAGTTGCAACTGCACTTCAAATTGCATATGCTACAGGCTAGGGTACAAATAAAAAAAAAATAGTCATTTTAATGTCAAAAGCCACACTGCTATTCTTTATAAATCATTGATATTAAACACTGTAACTAACAAATTAAAGCCATATTTTACTAAAATTTTATACCGACGGTCATTTTTTAGGGCCCTTAAGTCGGGTTTACGGACCGATCGTTAAATCAGGTCCTGAATGACTATATCAACAAAGATCATGTAAAACTGAGTTTTTTGGAACTTAGATTTAGTAAAATCTAAGTGCTTAGATTTAGTAAAATTAGTGCCACGTTTTGTTCTTTTTTTGTGTTCGGTATTCCACATTAAATCCTTAAATTTGACAATGCAAGCTGTATGATAACTTAATTTCCCTATTTACTAAAGAATTATTTGCTGCTTTTCTCAATAAAACTGTTATGTGTACACAGGACATAATTAGTATTTCATGCTTCCTTTAAAACATTTTAATATATTTTTATCTAATGGGGGTGTACATTTATACTACAAATGTTGGAGGTGTAGGGGGACCCTGCAGTGTGATTAGATGTATCCTTTGCACCTTCAATACAGTAAACTCGCAACAACTCCAAGTCCCTAAAGTGAATGGCAAAAATCTTTGAATTATTGGTATTTCAAGTTATGAGAATTTCCCAAAGCCTTCTCTTTGTGACCCAGTGAAAATTTTGAAATAAAGGAATATTCAAATTATAAGGCTTTGAGTCAACACAAGTTAACTAATAATTATTTCTATGAAACAAAATGCAAGAATTATTATTATACACATAACATATGTTTGAAACATATTCAAATATCAATAAGTGTTTGATGGTTAAACAGTCATCAATATTATTGCTTGAGGAAAACATAAATGCCAGGCATTTTTGGATTTTGGATATTTGTGCCAACTTATAAATGCTTGGGCATTTTACAACAATAATGCCTGTGCACTCTATCCTTTGAATAAACAAGAGGAAAAATTACCTAATGATGCAGCACAATCTTGACATTGGACAGATAGTATCTCTTCTTCTTTCTCATCCACTACTAACTCCACTGTGTATGGTGTTGTTCGTACTCTATGCTCTGGCGTGACTTTTGCTCTCACAGTGCATATATTGGCTTGCCGTCGAACTTGAACATATCCGATCGCATTGTCACCATAACTTTCACGTCCAGACCTTAAATTAAAATTAAGTCTCATTAGAGGCAAACCAAAGCCCTATATATTCTAATTACAGTAAAATTAAATTAAAAAAAATACAACCATTTGCAACTTAACCATTAGCTAATATTAATCATTAAATATTAAGTAACTTAGGTGACCATATGTTTAATTTTCAGGGAGCCTGTCATTTCACAGTTCCTGCACATGGTTGGGGGAAGCTGAAATGTCCAATTTTCTGAAGTGACGAAGAGGAAAACACCGAGAATGTTTAATACAAAACTTGCTCAGTGGAATCTTTTAGATATTTTTATAGAAATTATTTGAATCATACTTGCTTGGATAAGTATAATCGAACTTGCTTATAACGAGTGCAAAGGGACACTGAGGTATTAACTTGTTATAACCATGTGTTCGTAAAAAACTGGTTCTTGAAAACATCCTAAAAACTCTTTTTTTTTTCTTCTTTTTAATCTCTGTACAAACCAAAGAAGTTGGTTAATTTAATTTTAACTGTCGGAATGTCTTTCTTGGCATTGTTTTTGTAAGACATACACATATAATGCATATATAAGGTAGGTGCGGGTAATAAGGCCTACCTAAGGGAGATTTTGAATAAAATGGAAAGAAAAGTATCCAAATCAGCAAATTGCAAGTTTAATTAAAGTACCATTCAATTACTACACGAAAATAACAAAAAACGGCCTTTCTTGCTGAAAACAAACATAAAATTAATTATTTAAAAAGACCTTGCAATTAGGCCTTATTATATACTACGGTAGTGTAATAAGGCCTAATATTTTAACACTCATACATGATCAAAATAAGCTATTAACATTGGTAATTGAGATCATTTGTAATACCCTTAAGCATTACTCATGCTGAAAATCTTCAAAATAACAAAAAAAAAAAAACAGCCGCCAGGGCACTCAAAAATATCTTCGTCATCGGCTGTCAAACCGGCGCATTGCTCATGATACCACCTGTTGCATTTTGAACAGGGCCTCATGTCAGTCATTTTATCCTCCTCACAAGCGTGACAGTACCAACTAGTATCGTTTTTTTTTTTTTTTTGGTAATTTTTTATCGTCTTTCTTTGAGGGTTGACGTCATTTTTTGCTTTTTTCTCTTTTCTATATTCTTCAAACAGTTCTTTGGTGACTTTAATTCATCGATAATTAATAGATTTTCTTCTTAAAATTAATGTTTTTTCAGTATTTTTCACTGGAGTACGCATAAGCTCCTGAAATGCTTTTTTTTAAGTTGAGCTAGTGGTACAGTATCCTCTTCATCGTCCGAACTAGAACCGTAAACCATGCCGTACGTCGTTCCAGGAGGTTTGTTTGGGGTACTATTAATTATTTCATCTTGTGCTGTCGATGTGGAAGGCCTTGGGGTTTTTGGCATGAGGGAGCTGCGAGGTTGCGAATTTTTTTCTTAAAATTTGTCAGCTTCGGGAGCTGGAATTTCTGTTAATACAGACGGAGCAAAAGCTGTTTTTGAAATAGCCTGTGGATTCAATGGATACAAACCAGTGGCTTTAAAGCCGCTTGTAATGTTACTATATGTCATGCATTTAGACCAGACATTTGAAAGAATAACATTAAACTGTGCCTTGGTGAGCTTTTTGTCTGGGTTTTGTTCCATAAATGATAAAATTTCTGCATCCCAGTGGTGTTCAAATGATCGATAGACGGCTTTATCAAGGGGTTGGAGTTTATGAGTGGTGTTCGAAGGTAAACAGTACAATGATATATCGAGAGAATCGGCGACTTCAACGATTGTTAAGTCTAGGTGACAAGCCACTCCATCAAATGTTAAAAGGGACTTTCCTGCACTTTTAAATCTAGATAGGTGCTTTGGAAATTCTGTAAAAAGTTCATTAGTCACATAACCCTTTGTAGATTTTTCTACCAAAGAACCCGGTGGCAAATTGTCATATAATTCTGCCTTCAACCGTTTGCCTTTAAATATTATCATTGGTGGTATAACAGTACCAAGTGCATTTACACATCCAGCTGTTGTGACACTTTCGGCGTGTTCCAAAGACTGTAAATGCACTCTTTTAGTCCCCTTCTTTGCCAAAACAGTCTGCTGGTGGTGAATTGTGAGATGGCAGCCTTTCTCATCCATATTGTATATTCTTTCAGGATGACTTCTCAAGTCCAGATTATCATAAATTTCATTCAGTCTGTTAAAGTGATCATTACGATAAATTTGTTAAGCTTTTGAGCTCTGGCTGGGTTCATAAATTGAGCTTTTCGTCTAGATATTTCCGGGTGTCTTTTCATAAATGCTTTAAACCAATCTTTACCAGCAACTTTAGCAAGTTTATTAAAATTATGCTTTATGTTATTAAGCTCACAAAATTTATAAACCAAGCGTCGGAGAATACGTGGTATCACAGGCAACCCTACTTCAGCAAACCTCAAAATTCTGATGGCAAGATCAGCTTCCTGGTCATCACTGAGAATAGATTTTCTACCAAGTGTTTTTTTCAAACTTCCGGTCTGGAGATGGTTTCTAATGGTTCTCCTGGGAACATTATACCTCACAGCTGCTTTATATGAGTTCAGCATACCTCTTCTTACTGCTTGGACAGCCAGCACTAAGTCATTATCAGACCACAGTGCTCGTTTGGGGGGCATCGTGATGTAGGCACTAAAATAAGAATGAACCAAGTCGTAAACATTCGCAATTACTAATAAACACTCATACCATGCTGAGAAAGGTTCAAAATAAGATGCACAGCTGAAAAACTACGTTACAAAAAAAAGGAGTATAATAAGGCCTACGGTCAACTTTCGTAGGCCTCTTATTAGCCGCTGACGTCGAATTAAAAAAAGTACAATAATTCGATCATATTATTTCACTCAGACATGAAATATCGATAGAAGCATTCAAGACAGATAACTGTAGCGCAAAACTATGCATAAAAATATGATATTACAAAAATTACTCACATTTCAATCTGACGATTTTTTATTATTTGTGTCTTACAAGCGTTCCGTGAAAATGAATCTGGGCTCACTGTTCAAAACAACTGAGCATGGCGTTGCGACCAGTTTGAGGTGCCATCTGTGAGTGTAAACTATCTACGATAGGGTTTTTGAGCGGCTACAACGATTTTAAATTATATTTTCGCTGTTTAAGCCTTATTACCCAACAGGCCTTAATACCCGCACCTACCTTAATTTTTAAATCCTACTTTATTCCACAACTTTGAAAAAAATGCTGCATTGCTTGTGCTCACAATTTCAGATTTGTCAAACTTTCAGTTAACTTCCAAATGTTAAAAAAATTTACCAAAAAAATAAAGGATACATGGAGTTAAAAGTCAATAGAAGTTTTATGAATTGCAAAAATATTGCTCGCTTTAAGTGGGTTTTGCTCGTTAAAATCGAATTATGCACCCGAAAACTGAACATTGTACCAACAAAATATTTCAGATATCCTTACTAAATCTGGATTCTCGTTAAATCAGAGCTTGTTAGAAGCAAGGTAGACTGTATCGAATATAGTTTGTTTGCCCAAACTTACTGCACCGGTAAAATGAGACGTCCACAGAAATTTTGGGGCCTGTCACAAATGTCTTTTCCGGGCCCCTCTCCATGTTGTTTACCCCTATATTTCACCCCTAGTTTTAAAAATATTGGGTCCCCTTCAGGCTCGGGTGAACAGGTGTCGATCCCCCCCCCCCCTGTTTGCAATTTGTAGATTAGTGAAAAAGCACTTGCAAATTGCAATTCTTAATCAATTTAAGTGTAAGAGTAATTTCTAAAAGATTCATCATAGAATTTCATTCATTTTTAAAATCAGCACCAAATGTACTAAAGCACATTTTTGTGTAAAAAAATAGTACATTCAATTTCGTAAAAGCGCTTTTCTGTGATAAGCACAAACTGGAAAATGTTTTTTTTTTTTTTTAATGCACATGAAGTTGCCTCAAATTGAAACTGTCCCCTTTTGAGGAAAAAAATTAGTGGTCACTTTAAACAAAATCAGTTGTACGCATACTTTAATTAAATCTTAGCAAAAAGAAACTCAACCTAACCATAATATACACTACATACTATATTAATTAAATATCATACTCCATACAACAGATGCAGTCGATGGCTGTTGACATTTCAATAAGTGGATTTTCCACAACAAAATAACCGAATTTGAACACTACATAACAAAAAATGGTGAAATTTACCAAAGAGGATTAAAAAGTCTAGCATTTAACCTTCATGTTTCAATATGAATACCTTTATTTCTTTAATGGAAATTTTTGTCACATTGTATGCTACGCACCATAGCATACATTATTAAATCTACGTACTACACTAGCTTAAAAAATGAAATTTTTGTGAACTACAACTTAATATCAGTACACATAAAGTTATTCTTAAGTATGCTAAAGAAGTTCACTTACCGCAACATTTTTACACCTTTGATTTCAGCACTGAAGAAATCCGGATTGTTTCCTAAAAATGAAAACATCGCAAAAGAATCTATCTTCGGTAGATTGTTGGATTGGCCTTTCAAGAAATCCTTCTCAATCTGCATTGTAGCAAATTAAAAAATCTGTGGGTCAAATAAAAGTATCAAAATCAACTCCCCGTTTATTAATGGCGAATGACCACGCAAAACCGGCGATTTCTGTAAACAGAGACTGAATCTTGACGTCAGAGCAAACTCCGCCCCTTTTGGTGTCACATGAACTTAGTTTTGTTTTGTGCTAACTTTAAGTTGTAATTTTAAAATATCCAGGTTATTTTTTTAAATTTTGAGTTCATTTATAGGAGTTTTGAGTAGTGTACTTTTGTAAATAATCCACATTTCGCTGTTACCCGAAGCATGCAGGTTCCTCATTAAAATGCATGAAAAACTACCAAAATGTAATTTTAGTAAAATTATGCTGCATTTAAACTCATATTGCAGTGTTGCAGTAATCATCAATCATGTTTTTAAACTGATGCTTATAGGAGTTACTAATGTTTTTTTCCATTTTTTGTTCTCCCCCCCCCCTGACTTAAATTATATATTTCTTGTGCAGAACAGTGATTTTCATGTGTTATGCTATTTGTTAGTATTTTTTGTTTATTGATTGTTTTACTGCTTGATATTTTTTCTCAATTCTTTCTCTTCCTGCTTAAATTATGCATTGCTTATGTAGAACAGTGGTTTTCCTTTGTCATGTCATTTGTTTTGTTTTAGTGATTATTTTTTGAAGGTTTTTATGACTACTTTATTATATTTTATTCTTTAGCTGCTAAATTGTTGCAATATATACATAGAACCTACTTTGGATAATCGAAATTTTTGGGTAATCGAGAATTCATCAATAATAATATAGTTTAATATGCAGTATCGTCTTTGAACTGTTATTATGATTATTTTATTTGTTAAATAGACTAAAATTATAGCTAAAAATAAATTGATCTCTGAAACAAAAACTTACTATTGTTTAAATAGAATCTACACCAGGTATAAATTGGCCATCCTTTTGCTATGCAGCTCTATCCCAAAGTTTTGTTAAAAGCTTGAGTTCAGAGGAATCACTGTTCCTTTTGTTCCAACCAAACAAGGCATTTTAAGAAACACTCAAACGCATCATTGTTAATGATCTTATTTACTCCAGAATCACTATCATCTTCATCATCTTCTTTTGGAAAATTTTGGACTGCTGCTATTAATTCCTCGTCATTGAGCAACTGGAAGGAAGACAATTTAACCAATCTGTGATTTCTCTATCCTCACAATTTTTAAAACCTTTCATTGTGTTAAAAAGGCTTGAAAATTCAGCAACACTATCTTTCACAACGCCTGTAGCATCTTCATCTGCGCCAGTTGAAAAATTCCGCAAAAGTTTTCGCCAACTTCGTCTTAGTGTTGTCTGCGCTCTTAGTTTGGAAATGACGGCTTGTATTCCAAACAAATGTGAAATAAAGAGAAAAATTTTAAAAATTGCATGTTTGTTAAGAGAAAATTTTGGATGATAGAAGAAAGTGAAAAAAAAAGTGAAGACGAAACCGACTTCGGTTAAAGGAGAGTTTTGGTTGATCGAGGTTCAGATAATGGAGTTTCTACTGTAGTTCCAGAAACATGCTTATCTTATAATTTATTTTTACCGGGGCTGATTTAATGTAAAGGTTCAGCTAAACTAAAACCTGCTATACGCCGTGGGAAAGTAAGGCACAGTATCTGCATTTTTTTTTTTTTTTTGCATTTGCATTTTTGGTTTATGCTAAAATGGAAGCAGAAAAAAAAGGAAATAATAATAATAATAATAAAGTCAAATTTAAACACTTTCCTTTTGTTAGTATAGAATCCGCTTCTGTTATTAGAACTTTTTTTACTTTTTTAAAAAATAATTGCGATGTGCATTAAAATAATTAACTAATAACTAATTCCAGCCTTTGATTTGAGCCTTAAAAATGATGAATTAAAAAAAAACACTTCATGTTTTTTTTTTTTTTTTTTTGAGTGACAAATTTTTTACACATTTCCTAACATTTTATCAAAACTAAAACAATGCACTAGTTAATAAAATTTACTGTCAAATATGATCAATGTAACAAGAAATTAATTATTTCAATTTTATTTGTAGGTTATGGCTCTTAACAGAGGTGAAAAGCAGAAAGTGTTAACTGTTAAAGTTCAAATTCCTATAGGGTTAAAGAAATCCATTTCAGAGTTTTGTTGGAATACATTTTTTCATCAGAAAAGATTAGATCGTGATACTTTTAACTTCCTCAGGGACTGTTTTGACGATTCATATAATCGATTGATAGAGCCTTACATGTGTCGCCAAATTAGGTCAGTGTTGCATTGAATTTGCTAGCAGTAGTTTAGTTAATTTTTAATTATTATATTTTTAAACTGTGTTATACTTTCTTTTAACAAATGTAATAGTGACACATTGCATTAATGTTTGTGATATCTGTACTGATTCAATCCTGCTGATTTTAGGGCATGTAAATTGTGTTGTTCTTTTTGATTTTTTTTTTTTTTTTTTTTTTTGGCTTGTTAGATTCCTTTTTCTTTCTTTCTTTTTTTTTGATGTTCTTTTGGGCAACTCAGTTTAAAATTAGAAGATTGGCAATGAAGCTTACCATACATATTGATCCTTAACTTGATTTGAATGTCCAACACGCTACCATGAGTGTTCTTCTTGTTCTGCAGACTTTCGCTTTCCATGCCATTTCAGTTCATGATTTGTAGCCATACCTATGATTACAATATTTGTTCCTATTTTTTAGTAATTATATGCTACTCTGATGCATTAATTACAAAATTTGTTCTTCTCTTTGTTGTACATTTAAAAGTTAAATGTTGTGATCCTTCAAACTTGTTTCCTATCCTGTTATTTGTTTATTAAATTATTTTAATGCATGGGGATTCCTTACGACTAGATATTATCTTTGAGTTATTCTTCCAGTTCTGTGTAGTTATATTCACTATGTTTTGTATTCCCATTTGGCATGAGTAAAAACTGAGCATCTGCCCTATATTTCTGTGTTTCATTCAAATGATTTACATACTCATGAAGCTTATATTTATTTTCAAAACCTAATAATTTTATTTTCAGACTATGAATTTAAAAATTAAATTTTGTTGTGTAAAATACTTGCAATTAATGATTTCATAAGATCTTGTTATTTGGTTCGTGAGAATGAAATGTTTGGTGTGACTTAGGTTTGTGCATCATTGTTTACCAGGCATGAAGAAAAAAACATCTACTGCATTGAATCATAGCTATTGTTGGGACAAACCCAACCTGGCAGAACTGTGAAGGCTATGTAGATCCTAATCACACCATTATGATGATGCCAGGTTAGCCCAACTATAAGGACCAAGAGTTTATGACAGTCATGAGTGGTCAATTTAATGTTTGAACCCACAGCCTCCAGAACACCCTCCAAAATTAACCTTACAACTGCAAAAAATATGGTCTACTCCTGAAATAACCCATTTGAAAGCAAATCATCAGTTTTGAACCCTATTATTAGCAGTTTTGGCAGATGCACTGGAAAATGATAAAAACTACTCTTGCTGTTCAATAGGTATGGTATTTTGGCCATCCAAAACTGTTTATCTTGAGTTAGAGTATGAAATGAGGCTTCATGTTGCATAACCCCTCTAACTTGTTTCCTGCAGATTTTTACCTGTATCATTTCGTGAACCCCTTTCCTTCGGGAAAATGTTTTTTTAAAACACAAAGATCTAACAAACAGTTGACAACTTCATTTCATACCAGCCACCTGTCTTTTTTGTTTTAGGCTCATGACTTAAGCAGATTAATTGCAGCAGTACAGAGGTTACTTTTTTTTAGTTGGTAAAGTGTCTTACTTTTCTGTTATTGCTATCTAATGGGATAATTTCTTTGGACATTTCATTTGCCCCAACTTAATAGAGGATCATCCTAAAAGATACTAAGCTTTCATATTGAATATCTTTTTCATTTCATACTGTACTTTGTTCATTCAAGGTCAAACCTTACAAAAACTGCTGAGAAGGAGTCTATTGCAGTATTTGGCTCGAATGTGAAAAGCTTGCTTTTGACACCTCCTGTGAGAGGAAAAACTGTTATTGGAATTGATCCTGGTTTTTCACATGGGTGCAAAATTGCTGCAGTTTCTTCTAAAGGTAAATGCATACATATAAGTCCTACTTTGCGAAAATTGGTATATTTCTCAACTGAAAATAAAAAAAAATACGTTTTTCTGATGTTATTAAAATGTGAAACTTTTTTTTTTAAATATTTCCTTTTAACTTAGCATTTTGGCTATGTTTTATTTTTTTCATTTGTATAATATTTCAAGTATTCCTCTAAATTAAAAACCAATTGTAAATCATTGTGTTGTAAATTTCATTCAGCGTGAAATCATTAATGCTTTGATGGAACTTCTATTTACATTGTATAAACAATGACAATTTTTATTATTGAAATGACCTTCAACATTCTTTGATATCCTTAAACATTATTGAGTCTGCAGCTGATATGAAAATGAGTAAAATAATTTTAAAATCTAAATTTGTTTTTGTATTGCATTATTTATATACCAAGAGACTTGCAGATGCATTACCAATTGCATGGTTTTTAGTGCTGCAGAACTAGTAGCATGTGTTATCTAACTCTGTTTAGGACAGTGCTTGTTTTATAACCCTTTTTCAGTGTTATATACTCTGCTTGACTGTAAGTTGTTGTTTAAATTTTTATTATTACAGTGGAACACCATTTATACATTTTTGAAGGGACTGTGAAAAAAGCGTATAGACGAAAAAACGTATTTTAGGTATACGTTAATGTATATTGGACTCCGCAGGGAGGAATTTAAAAAACGTAAAAATGATTAAAACGTATAAAAGTGTAACGTATAAACGTTGCTCCACTGCATATCAAACTCAAAAGCTATAAATCCGTTAAATCCACTAACTATTAGTAGAATAGTTGGGTATAATCTTTAGTCCCAGAACTGAAAAGTAATGGTAGAACAATATCAAAGAACTGGCTAAAAAAATGGAATATTGTTTCTTTATTACAATGACAAAAGTAAAAAAGTTTAGGGGGAGGGGGGGGCAGCATCAAAAAAGTAACTTTTCTTACAATTTTTTTTTTTTTTTTTTTGTATTTTAGAAAATGGTTTGACCAAGTTTATTAAAACCTTTTGTGCCTTATTGTGTATGGTTTTTAAAATATTCTATACATTTTTTATCAAAAAATATCCACAGACGAGACGGTGACAGAGCTTTTCCCAGAGCACCTTTGGAGAAGGATAATTTGCGGTGTTCACTGTATCTCAGCTGACATTTATCTGAAATCAAATTCCATTTGAATTTTGTTAAAGTACTAATTAATCCTCTTTCCTACATTCTCAGACCTTTTTTATTTGACTTTAAAATTTTTGTCCGCCATTTAAAGCTAAAAGTGCTATTTTTCACGAAAAATTTCGCTATTTTGTTAGTAAAAAACCCATTAACAGAAACAACAAAGGAGGGAGGTTTTTTATATGCAGAATGTGTGTACTAAATTTGAAATCGGTTAATTGGTTTTGAAACGGGAGTGAACAGACTTTGAAAAAGTGGTTTTGAGAAAAACGCATCAATAGTTTTAGAAGCTAATAAGCATCAGTTCCAACTCCATAGAGTACAGTACCTGTAGCAGCTTTGATCTCTTCAACCTCTTCTTTGTTCGTTATTTATTTATATTATATTAAACTAGCTCCAAGCAAGCAGCATTGACATTTCGAGCGTCCGCAGCTGTCAGAACTGTTGCATTCTTCGGCAGCTGTCGAAGCTACAATTTGAAGGGGAGGAGACTGAATACTTGACAACTTTGAGAATTTTGCTTAAAACGACTTGAAATTTTGGGAATATATTTTTGAAATGTTTAACTACAAGACAAAACAAAAAAGAAAAAAATCACTTTTTTTGAACCTTAATAAACCTTTCGCCCCCCCCCCCCTTAATAACTCAAAATAATAATTAGAGAAGTACATTTTTTGAAATAATTTTCCAAACATTATTCATGAAATCACAATACGATTAAATGTGAGTTGCAATGAACATCAATAAAATTGCTTATTCAATCAGGGTAGAACAAGTTGTTTTGCAAAGTTCAATTCATCTCTGTTAAGAAAAATGAATTTTGCATCAGTTTCTATGAAATGCGAGACCCATTAATTAAGTTACTCATTATTAATAATGTTATACATAGTTAATTGTGACACTGATAAACCTGAGTCTCCTTTTCCTCTCAAACAGTCTTCCAAGTGTTTTTGGTAACTTATATTTTCTTTCATTAAACTGTAGATTTTTCACCGCTTCTTTAAGATGACTTGTAAGATTGTAAGTTGGTAATCCTTATCCAATGGAAGAATTTTATGTGAGGAAGGATAACGATATTTATATTTTTCTTTTAGGGGAAGTTTTATGTACAGATGTCATTTTTATACACTCTAAAGTGAAACAGAAATTCAAGAACGATCTTCTGAATGAAAACAAACTAAGATGTATGATTTTTGATTTTAAGTAAGTGTTTCACTAAATAATTGTAGCTTTCAAGGCTTTTTTTTTTCTTTTCAAAAACGAACTTTGTTTTGTGTTATATACATGGTATTTCTGTTAAAAAGGAAGTCTGTGTGTGGAAGCACTGTGTTTATATTGTTAAATATATATTTAATGCTTGTGTCAACCTATATAGTTGTGTGTTTTACAAGTGTTGTTATATCAGGTTTTGTCTGTAATTTGAAGAGGAAAAAAATGTTTTTATGAATAAATAAATAAATGAATGAAATGAAATAATATACATAAGCACCAAAATTTTCAAAAAGGTAAATAAAATTAAATAGCACCAATAAATCACTCACTATCAGCTTATTACGCAGAAGTATTTAGCAATGCTTTAAACACAACAGATGCAGTAGGAAAGCTAGTGAGAAACCACCATGAAAAAGATTAAAAAAAAAAAAAAAATTAAACACTACCAGATCTTTTTGCAATAAGCAAAGTATTAATACACTTATCTTTAAGCCAAATAAATTCAAAAATCATGTTCCATTGGTCAGCCATTTTGTTGCCCTTTAAAATACCAAAGAAAAAAAGTAATTCTTCCAAAAAATTCTGAAATCATAGACAAAACCCATTTTGTTCTATCCCACCATCAAAAAAATGACTCCCCCCAAGCTTTAACTTCAAAGTGTTTTGTTGATTAAATGTAAAAATTTTACATAGCAAATTTGTCTGAGTGTGCTGCCCTAGTATTATTTTTAATCTGTTGGAAACTATACATTTGATCCATTTCAGCCTTTGCTTGAAATTTCAAATGTTGATTATAAAATTCTGTTACTTTGTTGTAGGCGTGCATGAAGAGGGTAGATTCCCCCCCCCCACCAGAACTCTTGATTTAGGTCCCTCCCTTTTTAGAAACTCTCAAATGGCTGAAATTGTTCAAATTCTAGTTTCTTGTGTTAAACAAAAACAAAAAAAAAAAGAGATTAAGATTTTAGCCTTTATTTATTTCCCTTGTATGCTCTGCACCTCAACTTGAGTGATTCCTGCAACTCCGTTGAAATCGGCACTCCTGGTGTTCTGGTTCCCAGTACATGTTTGCTACATGGGGCTCAGAAATTTTTTTTTTTTTTTTTTGTCTAGGGTTCCCCAATATCTGGATTATGCCCTGGTGCTGGTGTTTGATTATAAAAAAAAAATGTTCAAAAAGAAGGGAAAGAAAGTGAAATAATCACATAAAAAGATTGTACTTCAAGTAGTCCAGTTTTCTCTGAAAATGAAATTTAATAGTCTTACTAAGCAGCAAGTAATGAGCCTCAAGATCAGTTATGCACTATTTCAGACTAGTGAGACCATATAACAACAACAAACTGCAATATCTAGATGTCATAACCAGGCTGTCGGCACATTGCATGTTGTCAGTCTTAGTTTATTGCTGCTTGGTGTTAATAATGTGGAGAATTAACTCATTAATGTTAGAAAATTATAATCTTCTATTTTACAAATTTTCTTTTAGTTTAAGTTAAATTACTCTAAGCGTTTAGTGACTGGTTAACCTATTGAAAATATCAAATGAATTAATAGCTTTGTGGAAGATATATGATTCGGAAATACAATGTTGATCTTGGAGCAAAGAGCCTCAAATAGTTCTACATAAACTTGATTCTATGCACTATTGTTTTTTTAAACATAAAATTGAAACTTAGAAAATTTGAAATTGAAATTTTCCATCACTCATTAGTGATAGAAATAAGAAAAAAATGCAAAAAAAAAAAAAAAAAAAGTATGTAATTTATTTAAGTAATGCTACTTTACGGGTTTTTAAAACTTTCTCATATTTCTACTCTGGTCTTTAAACTGTGGTCTTATTTATATTTTCTTTCATAGGGCTGAAATAATTGCTATAGGGAATGGCACAGCATGCCGAGAAACAGAAGCCTGGCTTTCTGATTTAAACAATTCAAACTTTTTTGCTCCTTTTAAAGTCAAGTACTGGTAAGCTGGCAAGTAATGACCCAAAACATGTTAAGAAATGAATTAATTTTTGTATGTAAATCTGAAAGCATGTTTGTTGATTGTAAGAAATCATTTGATGGTTCAATCTGGTCAATTTTCAATGGAATAATTAGAGCTATATGTACAGCTATGTTTGATCAAGGGTGAATATTTTACATCTTTTGGTTGATTTCTGTCTTTTTAGAAAACTTTGAGGTGGAGAAGGATAAAATTTGAAAAGTAAAAAAAAAAACCCCACCAAGGAATCAGCTTAGATAAATTAGATTTTTTTATTTAATATGTATTATGTAATTATAATAAAGAGAAAACTGCTACTTATTTCCTAATGATAAAAAATCAATTATTCTTAAATGAAAATAATGTGAAATATTTTGTTATAAATTTATTTTTGAAGCAGCTTTTCGGTTTGTTAATTTTATTTTTTAATATTATTATCATTTTCGTGGAAATGAAGTCTTTAATTTTCTGAGTTTTGTATTCAATCCTTTCATTACTTGAAACTAAATTTGAGTTTCTCATCCTTTAAAAAAAAGAAGTGAAATCTGTCTTAGGAATTTTTGGGACGTTCACCCTTTGTTTGATTGCTTTGATATTTCAAAATAAAACAAAGATATTTTGAAACATAAACTACTAACGTATATCATGAGGTTTACTTTTCATCATCATCAGAGCCTGGATCACGGGACGCGGGAGCATCCCGCCCCGCCAAGGAAACCAAACGTCAGCAGCCAACAGAAGCAAATCCGCCGCCAAAGACAAAAGAAATAAAAGCGACCAAGAATCACAGGACGTGGGGCCAAGGAAACCAAACGTCAGCAGCCAACAGAAGCAAATCCGCCGCCAAAGACAAAAGAAATAAAAGCGACCAAGAATCACAGGACGCGGGGCCAAGGAAACCAAACGTCAGCAGCCAACAGAAGCAGATCCGCTGACAAAGACGAAAGAAAATAAAAGCAACCAGGGTCATTCCATGTCAAGTGATCCAAAATTTGGGAAATTTTTTCCCTCACCCTTTTGTATTTCTTTGAAATTTGGCTCATCGATTGTACCCTTTGAGGTAATCAAAAGTCCAAATTTTTAGATTTTTATCTCTATTATTTTTTCATTTATGACACTTTGATTTTTCGAAAAACCCGCTTTTTTTCATGGATGCTTGAACATAAAATGGACGATAACTCAGCACCAAATATAGACAGAAAGATTTGGTAAAAAGCATTTTAAAGTACATTAGTTGCTGTTTAATGGGATATGCAACATGACTATTTTCAAAAAAAATTTAATTTTTAAAAATTGAAATTTAAATTTTAAATTTAAATTTCTTAAAAAAGATATAATGATTTTTTTTTTAAATTCTCAAAATTTTTTGTGTATTTTATCTTCATTTGTGCAAAGTTTCAAGTTGGGATCTCAATGGGATCATATTTTTATGAATTTTTAAATAAAATTTGACTTATGAAATAATGACATTTTTCAGATTCTAACTAGTTAAAAATGGGGTTCTCTCACTGGGGATGTTCTAGTAAGTAGTAATTGATCATAACTATGCTTGAAATAAGCTGACAGGAATTTGTAAATTGGCAAGCACCCCCCCCCCCCCCCCCGCACCACCACTTTTATTATTTTTTTTTTCAAAACTATTTTCAAAATGTAAAAAATAAATAAATGAATAAAAAACCAAAATGAATAGTAAACTTATTAAAAATTGGTAAATGTTCTTCTTTAAAGTAAGTAAAAGATCCCCCCCCCCCCCCGAAGCCACCACTTTTATTATTTTTTTCCAAAACTATTTTCAAAATGTAAAAAATAAATAAATGAATAAAATAAAACAAAATGAATAGAAAACATATTTAAAGCTGGTAAATGTTCTTCTTTAAAGCAAGACAAAGTACATTACCCCCCCCCCCCCCACACACACACACTCACTCACACATACGATTAACACTATACTAGTATCACCCTTCACCTGATGCTTTTTTTTTCAGACCAAGTGTTTCTTTTTCAATCCGAACTTCACAAAGTGTACTTGATTATTTCACTATCTGATAAGGAAAGTTATGATTCATTTCGTCCCTTACCCCTGCACCAACTTTCAATTTTGGATGGAGGAAAGAAATAGTTTGCCCCAAGATCACAGCGGAGTGTTTCCCCCCGTGTTGTTTCATTCTTTTTACACCAAACTAAAAATAAGTATCAGGTCATATGTCTGTCCGCATAAAACTGTCTTTCTACAACATTTGGAGTGCAGCTGTTTTTTCTTTTCTTTAATGCTAGTTTTCTTTTAATTTAACTTGTAAACAAGAGCAATGCAGCGAGATCTATTTATACATATATTAAAAGCAGTTATAGATCAAACAAATTTTGCTAATTTGAGCATAACCTTCCATGTTGTTATGTTTCATTCCAGATTGCCCCCTCCCCCTCCCCCTACCGTCCCACTTTCCGAAAGAAAAAAAAGCTGCAAATGAGTGGTTCTCTTCAGTTTTTCTGACTTTTAGTTTTTATGACCCCTCCCCCCATTTATAAGCTTTAGTCACTACTGATGTTTAGCAGCGTGCGTCCCAGTTTATTATGTTTATAACTCTTACGTGCCGGCTTTTTTTTTTAAATACAGTTTTGAAAAAAAAAAAAAAGACTGGTGGTCTGGCGGAGGGGGGGGGGGGGGGGTACTAATCTACAAAGTCATGTCAGTTCATTTCAAGCATAGTCATGATCAATTACTACTTACTAGACCATCTCCAGTAAAAGAACCCCATATTTAACTAGTTAAAATCTGAAAAATGTCATTATTTCATAAGTCAAATTTTATTTAAAAATTTATAAAAATATGATCTCATTGAGATCCCAACTTGAAACTTTGCACAAATAAAGATAAAATACACACAAATTTTTGAGAATTTTTTAAAAAAAATTCATTATACCTTTTCTGAGAAATATAAATTTAAAATTTAAATTTTATTTTTTTTAATTTAAAATTTTTTTGAAATTAGTCATGTTGCATATCCCATTGAACAGCAACTAATATACTTTAAAATGCTTTTTACAAAATCTTTCTGTCTATATTTGGTGCTGAGTTATCGTCCATTTTATGTTCAAGCATCCATGAAAAAAAGCAGGTTTTTCGAAAAATCAAAGTGTCATAAATGAAAAAATAATAGAGATAAAAATCTAAAAATTTGGACTTTTGATTACCTCGAAGGGTACAATCGATGAGCCAAATTTCAAAGAAATACAAAAAGGTGAGGGAAAAAACTTTGGATCACTTGACATGGAATGACCCACCAAGGACAAGATTACACGACAGAACAAGTTGGGGTTTTTTGGGTTCGTTTCCCCCCCCCCCCCCCATATCTCAGCCCTATGAAGACCCCCGGAGTTGATTTTTGGTACACTCAATTTCTAGTGGCCCCTGACGCCGTAAACCAAAATACGATCCCCTGGACCATCAGGGGGAGAAGGTATTAAAGTTATAAAATCACTGTTCAAAAAAGTTTTCGCTTTCTTTGACAGGGCTACACCCCAGACGAAAAAAGGAATCAAGCTGAAATTTTGCACACACATTCCTTGTGCCCTACTGATGTGCCATTTGACCCCCTCCCCTTCCCCCTCGTTTTTACCCCCCAAATTGTACCTTCCCGGGGTTCTACCGCAGCCCCGGGGAGTTCGGTAATGATTTTTTGTATACATATTCTTGGGGGGCCATTGAGTACATATACAAAAATTCAACCCTCAGGGACATCATGGGACGGAGTAATTGAAGTTTGAAAATCACTAATTTTCCCTAAATTCTTATGTACTTACTCTCAGCTCATAGGGTTTGTTTATCTCGGACTGCAATTGCAAGGTTAGAACAGATCTAACAGTTATTCCAAAGTTGTCTTAGGAAATGAAATTCAATCAAGACTAAAACCTATCCAACAGTTGCAACTAGACGTTGAATCGCGGATATCACAAATTTGCCACAGCGACTGTGCAAGTGTGCAGAGTGAGCTCATTGGGCTTTCTGTTTTCAGATTCTATGTTGTTTGTTTATACTTAAGCAGAGAAACAAATTAATGAATGAGATTAGAAGGGGAAGCTTTTCAAAGTGAAGTGGTTGCTTGGTGAGCAAAAAGCTTCCCGCCAAACAAGATAAACGATTTAAAAGATCTATCCATATTTCTGAGGAGTTGAAGGTGGGAGGAGGTTCCAATGGAAGTAGCTGTGATGAAAAAGGAGAAGAGGGAGGATGATAGTTTGGCAGATACTTGGCGGGCAAACTAGATGTCATAACTTTTTATGGCTGAGGGTTTTTGGGATTAGGATGCAGGTTTTCTTTTTTGTGCGGAAAAGTTAAAGGTTTTTCTTGGCGGGAAAATTTTTACAACAGGGTTGTTTTTGATGAGATTTTGATAACAGGTAATTTTCTTTTGTATTATTTGCATTTTTTTTTTTTTTTTTTTTTTTTTTGCTTCTTTGCCTTTGTAACATTTTTTCAGTTTTTGTAGGTATAAAAAAATTGTACATGTGCTAGGGTTTTTTGGGGGAATTGGGAGGGGGGAGGCATTTAGTACATAAATTATAAAATTAATATCAGCTTTAACTCCTGCACTCCCTTTGGGTAACTCTCATAAATTCTTTGCCTGTAAAAAAAAATTGTTTTTAAAAAAGTTAGAAAATTAGTCTAAAGTTAGTCTAAAGTAATAATCAAAATCTGAAGCTATAAATAGCTATTTCATTAGTGAATATTCACACCTAACTTTTCTGGAAAGTGTTGAGCATTTTTTGTTCTGCTGTAAGAGCTCCACTGTAACTGTGAAAATGCTATTTGTTTAAATTTACAATTTGTGCTTTATTTGCATATGGTCCTCTTGGCCTGATTGGGGGGGGGGGGAGGATTGCTAAATATATTGTTAAAACTAATTATCTTTGTGTTCCCACAGTCAAGTTTTTAAGCTGAAAAATTCTTAAGCATCAAATTTTAAAATGCCTGTACAGTTTCAGTGGGGAAGAGAGGTAGAATTAAAAGTTTAATTTGAAAAATAATACTAATAGGGGAGGGGGAGAAGAGGAACTTGTTAACCACCACATCAACAATGTTAATTATTTGGTGTCAAAATGTCTGCACATTTATTCATTCAAATATATTTTTAAAAATAATGTGTTTTTCTAAAATTATTCACTGCAGTTACTTGCCTGAACTGTTACTTTTTTCATATATATATATATATATATATATATATATATATATATATATATCATAAAGAGAACAAGCAAAATATACAATTGACTTTCTATTTTGAACACTCATGGGACCAAACAAAAGTCTTCAAATTAGGGGGGTTGTTCACAGTGGCGTAGCTAGGGAGGGGCGGAGGGGGCGATCTGCCCCGGGTGGCACTTTTTGGGAAGTGGCAATTTCAGTCGATGTAAAAAAAATTAACATTTTTTTCCGATAAGGAAATCACGCTTTTGATTATTACTGGAGGCAAAAAAAGAAAAAAAAAATCTTTGAATTGTAAGGTTTTAGTACGAATATGATAATAAAATTACTCTAATACAAATCATGTGCTTTTCTTGTGGATAACTCAGCACTATTGTCTTTTCTCTTTTTTCGTCTCTAGCTATAGACTGAGGGAGGTGGTAGTGTAAAGTCATAGGACCATGTTTTTTTTTTTTTTTTTTTTTGCTGTTAAGGTTAACCATTACGTAGGAAACAATAAATTCATTAACTTTTCGTTAAGTGATGAAGCTACCACTTTATTTTAAGTAAGTTCTTAGAAAACCACCGTATTTAAAATGAAAAAAAAACTAGGGAAAGTGACAACAAGAGTAAGAGGAGGGAGGTCTCAAATGATGGGCGATTTCTTGCTCATTTTCAGGATAGCATTATCTGTTTCAACAATTGCTTTGATTGGTCATTCACTACAAAATTTTCCCTAAGACAGAATGAATTTTATATTCATTTTACAAAAAATATTATTCACAACTCGAATAATAATTGCTTGTATTACTGTATTATATCAACTAATTCCTTTATACAATGAGTTTCACATTTAGTCATTCAGTTTAAGGAAAGATTCTTAATTAGTAAAATGATCTCTAGGCAAAGCCATTTACATTTCGACCTGTATTAGTGAAAAAGAGATTCATCTAAATTTGATAATATAGCAGTATCGGATCTAGGGAAGGGGATTGAGTCTTGCTCATACCCTAGGTGGCAACTTCCGAGTTTGTCAACATTAGGTGCAGTGGCGTACCGAAGGGGGGGCGGAGGGGGAGGTCCGCGCCAGGCCCCGCTTTGACATAGGCCCCCAAATTTCAATTTTTGGTTTTCACCAATATTGTCGCATATCTTGGTTTGAATGCTTAAACAAGTTGGCTTAATAAATCATAATTTTTTTAAACACCAAATATTTGTTCAGGGATGCAATCAATACCTCTTCAGGATCAATGGAGGGTTTATGATACCCAGGCCCCGCTTTGACATAGGCCCCAAAATTTTAATTCGTTTTCTTTTTCGCCAGACATGCCTTATGTCATGGTTTAGATAAATAAAAAGGTGACTTTTTATGTAGAATGAATATTTTCTCAGTGACTCTTGCCTAAACAGAGGGCAAATTATGTCCCACAGGCCCTGCTTTGACATAAGCCCCGAAATTGTATCTTATTTTTTCCAGTAGATCTGTCATATACATCATAATTAGAAATATTAATCAGTTACCTATATATGCGAGTATATATCATAAATTTTGTTAAATATGACTTTTTTTCAGTGACCCGTCTTAGTGTACAAAGGTACATGAGCGCCTTGGGCCACGAATTTAATGGGGGCCCCAAATTTATTTTTAAATTAACTAAACCTATAAAAATCATTTGCTTTTATTTTGTTAAGTGCTTTCAGCAAAGTTTTATGCATTTTTTTTTCAAACAATTTATAAAAAAAAACTAATGCATAACAGATGCACGTTTATAATTTTTTATCATTACAGTATACAGCTAAAATATCTGTTTTATGTTTTGTTTTGTGTATTAAGACTACGATGGTCTAGTCTTAATTCATACACTACTAATCGGGGGAAATTACGCTCTTTGCTTTAGAAATCGGATTAGTTAGTTAAACCCACGCATACGCAAAAATTTTTTGTCTTAATTTCTGTCGAACATTAAATATTTTTAATTCTACCAGCGAAGCCGCTAGGAGCGTTTTCTCCACTTCAATCAAACGCGCCAGGCAAGTATAGGGTCACACCAGAGTTTTTTTGTCTGAAGAACATAAAGAGCGTTTTTTTTTTTTTTTTTTTTTTTTTTTTTTTTTTTTTTTTTTTTTTTTGTGAGTGAGACCTAGCAGAAAAATTTTATTTAGACTGTGAACGTGTGAATTTCATCCTTATTTAGGTAAGCATGTTTTAAAAATATTTTTCTCTGAGATTAGGTGATGTTATCAGGTAAATAGTTAACTGGTGTGTCTTACTCAAAGGAATAGTAAAGGGTTTTTTTCTGTAAAAGAAAATTTTTATCCTAAAATTAATTAAATCTGGAATGCCTAAACGTTTCTGTTCACTGTACTTGGATGTTCAGATGCAATAAATTTTTAAGATACAATATAATTTTAGGACTTTTTTCTGTTTTTGATATTTTCTGACAAAGCACAATTTTATTAAAAATATAGTATTTACTTAATTTTACTTAAAACCATGTGTTTTGCTGTGGTATTTACAACAGTGTCCGAAATCAAACCAACACTACTGAAATATGTAAAAATGTACCACTTAAAATAATTATTGTAATATATGGTACATACACATAGTTTGAGAAACTTCAGTTTTAATACCAGGTAGGCCCCCATTTCGAGTAGCGCCCCAGGCCCCCATCTGTCTTGGTACGCCACTGATTAGGTAAGTCGCGCAAACACGGATCCAAAAGGGACTTATGACTTCCTTTGAGAAACCAAATTGACCCTAAATTTGTATTTGAAAAACTTGAAATTAGGAAAAATTCCCCGACTTTCACGGTTCTTCCTACTGTCACAAAGCTCACACTGCATTTTCAGGACTTTAATTTTGAAAAATTTCAGGAGGAGAGCCACTTACCATCCTTTCCTCCCTTAATTTGGCCAAACATAGCCTAAAACAGTGTTTTGGGGGGCTCCATTTTCAGCTTCCTCCCCCGCCCCCGCTTTCCTCTGTCTAAACTGCCAAAGATAGCTTTAAAATATGTTTTGAAGCCGGAGAATTTTGACCTACTGAAGACAGCTTAAAGTTGTGTTGTTAAACCCTCAAAAAATGTCACATTTTTTGAAAAGATCAACCGTATCTTCCCTTAACGTCATCAAACAGCCCAAAAGTGCAGTTTTAGGCCTTGAGTCTCAAAACATTTCCAAGGGATAATGCCCACCCCATCCCTTCACCTCTCATCTTTTAGCCTAATATTGATTATTGAGTTTTTATAACTTCAAAACCAACAACTCCCGAGGGCGGTAAAGCCCTAACCCTTCCTGTGGTTCCTAATGATTAAAGATAGCCTAAAAGGTGTATTAGGACATCAACTTCGAACTTTAAAATCCCATTTTATCAAATCAAATGTCTCCAAAAATAGCTTAAAGTTGGGTTTTTGAAATTTAAACTTCAGAAAATTTCCAAGGTAGGGGGACCCCAGATGTGCACGAAATCACCTAACGTCATCACAATTGGCTTCCAATTTCGTTTCTAGGAATTTCTGAGGGAAGATCGCAAATCCTTTTTTCTCAGTAGTGAAGAGCTTAAAAGGAGCAACACTTACAAAAAAGATTTTGGATGGGAAACTCCCCTCCGAACTTTCTCTCATAACGTTGTCCATTGTCCTTCAAACAGTGGCTGAAGTCGGGTTTTTAGGACATTTTCAAAAAATTTCAAGAGGAGACGGAAAAACCATCTGACTTCCCAAGAATTTTGATAACTTATGTCATCAAAGATAGCCTACAATAGCGTTTTTGAAACTTCAGCATCGAAAAATTTCCAGAGAACTTCTGGATGTTCCCCTTTCTCTTAAACGTCATCAAAGATAGACTAAAATTGATTTCAAGTTTGAAAACATTTCTGGAGGAAAATCCAGTCTTTGTTAAAGTTAGGGGAGACCCGTACACCACTAGATACAGCCTACATTTACGTGTTTTTCAGTTTTGTTGAAAAGCTTCCCCCTTAAAAGCCCCCTGGGTAAGGTTCAAGGGCGCCCCCAAACCTTACCCAATATTTTCACATATCCAAAGTTAGCCTAAAATTGTTTTTGTTTTAACACTTCAGTTTCGAAAATTTTCTTGAACAGTCCCGACCCCTTAACGTCACCAAAGAATGCATAAAGCTAATTTTAATTCTGAAAAAAAAAAAAATAATAATAATAAATGAATATGCAAGTAGTTCCAAGCATCTTTTCTATAAGCATTACTAAATATTGCTTAAAATTTCGAATTTTGACTTAACTTTTGGAATGTTTTGGTGGGGCTTTGAATTCCCCCTTTTTTTGCAAGAAAAATAAGAATTAAAAAAATAAAATTATTTTCTTTTTATTAAAATCTTATTAAAATACTTCTGACTATTTAATGTGTCAACCAACTATTTGCCATCAAAAAGGGCGGCAAATTGAGGAACCGCCCCGGGAGGCAGAAAGTATAACTACGCCACTGGGTGTTTATTATAGAGGAAATCAGAATTAATGCATATGCACTCCCCGGGACCATCAAAATGTTTTCAGAATATCAAGGTGTTCACATTGCTGAGTGTTCAGATAGAGACAGTTTACTCTAATTAGATTTATAAATTTTAATGATAATAAATAAATTATCCATGATAAAATGCTATTTTCTTTCTTTTCTCTTTCAGCATTATAAATGAGTCTGGGGCATCAATTTGGAGTGTGACCAAAGAAGCCGAAGAAGAATTACCCAATATGGATCCTAATATTCGAAGTGCTGGTTAGTGCTTAGTTTTTGTGTATGACAATCTAAAGATTCAATTTCTAAATTTCATATTATGATTTATTCTATGTATATATTTATATTGCAAGTTGAGGTCAATATACTTTTACTTTAGAATAAATTTCTGTACAATTTAAATAGATTTTTAAACATTTAGCATACACTAACACTCAACATCCAACAGCTGTATTAGTTAACTCTTTCATGATTGCTTGTCTTTGTTTGAGACTTTTCTTCGGGGCTAAGATAAAACGAAAGTTGCACAAATGCAGGAAGTATGTTTAGTGTTGTTAAGTCTAATTTTAGGAAAAAATTACAAAAAGTTCCATACCCTAATATTGTAATTTCTGGAATCATTTTGAAACATTGCTTAAGCTTATATAGCTATAGATGATGTGCTTAACAATTGTTTTTCCTCAAACTTGTAGGAAAATAATTTTAAAAAAAATGGATTTTCAAAAGTGCTATTGAATTTGCTTTAGTGTTTTAATTGACAAAAGCCGGTAAAAACATTTAAAGGGTAAACACTTTAGATTATTCACAAGAAGAAATAACAAAGTTTACAATGAAGATAAACTAGGGTAAATATTACAAACAGCTAAATCTCCACCAAAATTTTTAGGTCTATGAGAATTATTAAAGCATACTGTCAGCCCCGCTTGATTATATAACGAATGGACGAATAGCCCACTTATACCAATAAAACCTCCCGGAGCCGAATATTCCTCCATAGATGCAATGTTAAAGATCCCTGCTTAATCGAATAATTTCCCCAGATAATCTAATGATATTGATCACCTTTCTCAAACATTTCGCGGAGAAAAATTTTGAATAAATTAGAAATGAATTAAGGAAGCACAATTATTGACGTTAAAATATTAAGTAATATTTATCGCTGACAACGGGCAAGAAAAGCAACATTCATATTCCATAAAAACGTTTCCACTATTCTATCAAATTTCTTTTGTCTTTGTTTTTACAACAAAAAAAAATAGGGCAGTGGATAACTAAATTAAATAGCCTAAATAAATGTGCACATTTTACACAATGATAAACTGATAGATATTAAATGTAAGATAACATACTGAATCTTACTCAGTAAGATAACGTACTGAGACGAGGAGGGGAAAAGGGAGTCAGAAAAGTGTTCCCAAAAGTCCTTGAACAAGCAATCCCCTATAATGGAATTTCTGAAAAAAGTTACATTTTATCATTTTGTAACATACTTGTGACATAGTATGTACTAATTATTTGACTCTTTTGTTGTTTATTTAGCTTATTTCAAAAACTTTTGACAATAACATTAAATATTTCCTTTATATAGCTATTGATTTATTATTATTACATTTTAAGACAAATGTTGTCAATTTGGAAAGGTAAATAAAATTTCCCCGCTTAATCAAATACCCCAAATAATATTTCTTGGAACCGACGATATTCGATTAAGCGGGGCCGACAGTATATCAATTTCAAATTCTTTGGAAAATAAATCATCTTTCTATGTTATTTATTAGTTCATTTATCTTGCAAGTATGTTCTTCTGATGAATAGCATTTTCAGTTTACAGGGTGCAGAGAAAGTTCCCACAATTTTATTAGATATTTCAATAGGCTGTAATTAACACATAATTCAACAAATCAACAAGTAAAAGCAATAAAAACTCTTTATTGAAACAATAATAATAACATTAAACAAAAAAATTATAACAATTGTTCAAAATTGGCTCCTTGAGCTTCAATACATTTAGGGAGTCACAGTCTGAAATTGTCGACGATGCTCGCACACGCATCCACCGTTATCTCATTCCAGGCATTTTGCAGTGGTTGGACGATCACTCCGTGGACGGTCGACAGTCCCTCCAGTCTCCTTGTAGCGTTTCACAGCGTCATGGACTGTTTTACTCTTGAATCCAGTCATTTGAATAATATCGGCTGTTTTCATTCCTTTTTTTTTTAATTTCCTTCTTGTGTAATTCAACGACAGTAACACGCACATTTTCACGATTCATAGCTCACTATCTCAATGAACTAACAAAGAACAAATGATTAAGACTGTTTTACTCTTGAATCCAGTCATTTGAATAATATCGGCTGTTTTCATTCCTTTTTTTTAATTTCCTTCTTGTGTAATTCAACGACAGTAACACGCACATTTTCACGATTCATAGCTCACTATCTCAATGAACTAACAAAGAACAAATGATTAAACCTCAAATACTTTTAATGCCAATAAACAATATGTGCCATATAAATCGCCAACATATGATTTTAACACCCAAAAAACGTTTTAAACAAAATTGTGGGAACTTTCTCCGCACCCTGTATATAACAAAACATTGTAAGAAAATAGCTGTATGATGTTTATATGGTTATTATGTTTATTATTGAACAATGATTATTCTTATTTGAGGTTTTATGACATAAAAACTTTGAAACTCAAAAGAAAAAGGTATCTGAAATACTTTTAATTTCTTATTTTGTTCTACTTTATATCATTATTTGTATAATTATATACAGTTGAAGCTGCGAGAAGCAAAAAAATGTAACTGGGCTTTTTAAAGTTTCAAGTAAAATGCATGCAAAGTTTGGATCCTAAGTAGGCTTTTTTTTCTAAATCAGGACGTGTGGCAGCACCCATCAGAGTTACTAATACCATTACGATCTCTTGCCCTAAAACAGAGGAAAGGTTCTCCTATCATTTGTACTGACAGGCAGAGGAGTCAGTCACCTTTTGAAGTTTTGGTTACTTTTAGTCACCTTTTGCAATTTTTGTCACCTTTTTCACTTTTCTTGAAATGTGCTTTAGGAAAATCTATTTATTAATAATTAAATTCTTGAAAAGTATCTAAATGGTAGCTTTAATGGTGAAATTAATTTAAAAAGTAGCCATTAATACCCCCCCCCCCCCTCTTAGTTTTGTTTAAGAAAAATAGCTATGCTACCAGGAAATCAGGGAATTCTCAGGGACGTTTTATTTTCTGGGAAATATCAGGTATCTGCTAATATCAGGAAAAAATTTTTATCACTTGCAATCGCACCCTAAGAGCAGCCCCAGATCAGCACATTGTAACAGAAAGCCTCTGCAATAAAATCCCCCCCCCCCAAAAAAAACTGTGTTTCAGCATCCTGAAAACATTTCAAATATATTTTTTTTTGAATTGAAAGTTATTTTTTACTTGTACTACTTTCGATAACCTTTTTTCTTTTTTTATTATGTTAATTACTATAATTTTTCAATAACTTAATTTTAACACTACATTTTATACCTGGCCATGGACATGCCATTGAATATTTTCAAGGTGCCCCCCTCCTCCCCCCCCCCCCTCCAAAAAGAAAAAAAAACATGAACATTTTCAGGCATATGAAATGATGTTTTCAGTTTCATACTTCAACATTGTTTTATTTTTCCATTGTAAGTACCATTATCATTTTGTTTCAGTCAAAGTTTCTGATTTTTCAAATTTGTTTTCTCAGTCATTCTCTATTGTCAATACTTTTGAGTGAATATATATGCTTTCTCTTTACAAAGAAAGAAGAATAATGCTGATAATTCTTCAACAAGCTAAATCTAGCCCTGATAATTTAAAAAAAAAGGGTTGAAAGACAAAAAAAAACAAACAAACAAACAAAAAAAAATATGTTCAATAAATACATTATCTTGCTTTTTACTTCACTATTTCAAGCTTTATTATGTTGATTTTTAAAAAAATGTTTTAAGGTTACATAGAGTTTACACTGAAAGTTTTTTGAAAATGTCTTAAAATTTTTATTTTGCTGCTTCTTACCCTATAATATTCATGTTCAAAATTGTAAAGAAGTCTTTTAAAAAAGTATATAGGGCTATTATGGTAAAAGTCAGTTAAAAGGGATAACCCTTTTCTGTTTTTTTTTATTATTATTTGTTAACAAATTGCTTTTGGTCACCTTTTAGTTACTTTTTGGTCACCTTTTAGTCACCTTTGTTTTCAAATTTGCCACCTTTCTCACTTTTTTCAAAGGCATCAGCACTCCTCGACCTGTGCTGATTATCTCCAAATTTTTAATTTTGGCAGTTACATCTTTTTGCATCTCACTGTCTCAATTAGCAATACTGTACAGTTACTTTTTTGTTGGAGTAACATTGAGAATTGTATAGTGTAAGACATGATAGAACTACAGTGGATTTTTTTTTTAACTTGTCAAAGATGCTAAATAGTTTGATAAACAATGAATTTTTACTTGCTTTGATTAATTATTTTCAGTATTGATTTCATCTTTCCTTTAGTTTCTATTGCACGAAGACTTCAAGACCCGTTGTTAGAATATGTAAAAGTGGAGCCAAAGCATCTAGGAGTTGGAATGTATCAAGTATTTAGCTCCCCCTTTTTTTTTTCTCTTTGTATGAAGTAGTATCATTTTCAATCACATAATATTATTCACGTTAAAACTGAATGTTTGTGTGAGTTCAAAAACCGGCTTATTTCAAATTTTCCTCCAGCTTTTCAAATTATAGTAGCAGTTTAGATTAAGTAAGAAAACACATTTTATTTCTGACATGTAACAGTAGTTTCAATTCCAAGGTTGTATTAATATTAGCTATGAAATTAAAAGGAAAAGTACTATTAATATGCTGTAATTTTAACAAAAATTACTTTAAAAGAAATCTAAGCAGTGTGTGGCATTAGATTAAAATTTGACTTTGTTACAAAATGTTCATACAGTAAACTTCCGATTATCCACGGAATAGGTTGGCTCTGCTGATAAGCAAAAACCGTGGGTAATCCAAATAATAGGTAAAAAACTATATTTACAGTGCTGGCCAATTTATTAGACTAAAGAGTTTTTTTTTTTTTTTTTTTTTTTTTGTACACTATTTGTACTAAAATACTATTTATTTTACTGTTAAAGTACAGTACATACTGTACACTGATTATTACGTTATTTTAGCATAATTTAATGTTTGCAGGTGGCAGCACTGTCTGCTTTGTTTATGTTCTTTGTTTATCTACCTACCAGAAACCTAACCTCAATCATCTTAAACAGTTCACTAGTTCTTTTTATTGGTGTGTTCTGTTACATTTAAAGTTAGTTTTAGGTCATTAGTGAGTATGTGTATGTGAGTATATATAATAGTGAGTATAAACAATTTTTTACCTCCTTTTTCAAAAAGTTAAGAAATGGTGTAAACCTTGTGAAAAGTATGCCAAAAGACTTAACATGCTCATCAAGAACAAGGGAATGCATACTAAATATTAGATAATTATTACACTGTTTGTTAATGTGTCTATAGTTATGTAATCAATGAGAAATTTGCTTTTAAAACAGTCTTAGTCTAATAATTTGGTCAGCACTAGTGTATACAATAGCTAAAAATATAAATAACACTCTCACATACATTTAAATTATAACTAAAAACATTGCTGCATTGTATTTACTAACATTGAATATCAAAAATGTATGTGAAATCTAAAAACAAACAATAACACAATCAAAAGTTTTTTTTTAAAAAAATGTGAAAAGACCTGCGGATAATCGGACTGCTGAAAATTGGGAGTTTACTGTATTTTTCAGCTTTTTTTTTTTTTTTCCTCCCAAATTTTATTTTTCCAAAGTTTTAATAGACATTCGATTTGAAACGTAAGTGAATTTTGCAGTTAAGTTGTTATTTAGTTTGTAAAGAAAGTTTTAAGTCTGATGCTATAAAATTAAAGCATCTATTTTTGACAGATATCTGTTTTCTTTTTTTTTTTCTTTTGTGATAAACATTACATGGCATTGGACAAAAATTGAACTTGTTAATTTGCTATTTTTACTATTTAAGCTGTCTATTGTTCATCCTCGTTGTTTTTACCAGATGTCTACATCCAAAAGCGCACTCCTTTGCATTGAAAAAAGGGTTCCTGTAACTCCGAAGCACGCCTATGCAGTAGTCTGCTAATTTTGTGCATTAAAACGTTGTTGATTCCTCTTTACTTCTCTGCACAAAGGTATTTATTTATTTGTTACTAAGTGTTCTTTTATATTCTTTCTAGCATGATATTGCTGAAAACCAATTGAAAAGTGCTTTGGACAGTGTAGTTGAAGAGTGTGTGAGTTTTGTTGGTGTTGATCTTAATGTATGTCCTGAGGTTTTACTCAGGTACGTAGTTAGTGCATTTTTTTCCTATTTAATTGATTTTTGCTGATATTAAGTTAAGATGATTACAACTTAATCAGTCTATTACTGTACACTCTCTGTATCTGAAAACTCTCTAACGTGAACACCCCGATATTCTGAACATATTTTGATGGTCTTGTGGAGCACATATGCATTAATTCAGTCTCCCTCTATAATGAACAGCACTATAATCTGGAAAGCTTTTGTTCCATCCCATGAGTGTTTAGAATCGAGAGAGTACTGTATGCATAAGATGAACACTCAATTTTAGAGCCATTTCTTTAATGGCCTAACAAAATTTAACTATCCATAGGTTACATTGATAAAAATAAAGGAAACCCACTCACTAACGAATGTCTTTGTTTGTCGATAGTGTTGTTATAGTACAGTTGGACCCCGATTTAACGAATTCATTGGGACCGAAACTTTTATATGTTAAATCAGGGTGTAAAAAAAATTTTAAAAACTGCACTTACCTTATCTAAAACCCCTAATAAGAAACTCCATAATTAGAAAGTGTACACTTTTTATTCAACATTTCACAACTTTATTACACACTAGTTAATTTGAAATTTTAAACTACTGAGTAATTGGTGTTTGACAATTTCCTTGATACTTGACTCGAAATAGTTATCTTTTGACTTTATGGAGAGAAGAAAATACTGTTTCATTTGCAGCCTGCTGCATGAGATATGTTTTTACAGTTTCCAGGCCTTGTTAGCATTTGAAAAAGTAACAGTTTTAATGGGAGTTTCATTATCACTTTCTGCATCAAAATCAATATTCGTGGTTGTGCTCTCACCCATAAAAAATTTCTGATTCCAAGAAAAGTTTTTTTTCTATTTTGGACAATATGTATATAACATTTGGAAAACAATCCAATATTTCCAAACTCAAATTAATTTTTAAAAAAAATTGGCTGTTAAAATGATTTGTTAATTAGGGGGTTTATTGTTCGGTAAATAGGGTTTTTTGTCTTCATTTTAATCGGGGATAAAGAAAAATTTGTTAAATTGCGAAATTTGTTAAATAGTGGCTCATTAAATCGGGATCCGACTGTATATAGATTCTCTTTTGACCATTCAGCACAGTAAATATTGTGTATAATCATAACTGAATGAAAAGATTATTAAGGTTATTAATAATAATGAAAAGAAATCAATCTCTTTAGCAAAGGAAATTAGTGGAAAACTATTTAAAATAAATTACTTCCATATTGACCAAGAGTCACACTGACCCCTTCATTCCTGGGAGTATGTCAGTTTTCAGTTGTGCTAAAAATAAGAGAATGTAATAGAAGTATCAGCTTCTAAATAAATTCAATGACTAGAACTCATTTTTGTTTAATTAAAAAAATTTTGGCTTAAAACTATTGAATTAGTCTTTATTTGTTTGATGTGTTTCACATTGCAATTATATAGATTCATAAAGACACAAAAGTTACTTTTTTTCACATTTCAAGTAATTGCTTGTTTATGTCTTTTAAAAATCAATAATAATAAATTTTTTTTCTAGAAAAATTTCTGGATTATCTTCAGCAAAGGTGAAACAAATAATTGCCTATAGAACACAAAAAGGTTATTTCATAAATCGGCAGCAGCTATTAAAGGTCAAAGGTTTGGGTCCAAAAACATTTGAGCAATGTGCTGGGTTTGTTAAAATTCTTCCAGAAACAAGCCTACTAACTAGGTAAGAACATTTTAGATATATTTTGTTGCTAGTCATTAATATTTCATTTCTTTGAAATGTTTTCTAACCTATAAGGTTTATTCAAATGAAACCAGGTCAGTTCGTCTAACTTCATATTAGACGTAAGATGATGCCACCTAACTGCATGTATGGAGGCACCATCTATTGGTAGAGAGACTGACGCATGCGCAACGTTTCATGTTGCACAGGTACAGTGTGGTTTAACGCCGAAGAGAAGGTTGTCACACAAGTTATCCTCCACTACAAAACCTCCTTTTTTGACCACAAGGGATCACTCAGGGGGAGGGGGCCCACTTCTTGTCGAGTTCCTGAATAGGGAAATACCATCAATGCCCAGCATTATCAAGCCACTTTACAAAGCTTTAGACTAGACAAGCTATTAAGTTTAAACCATTAAGATGTAAGGCATGTTGTCGGCCATTACATTTAAGCCATTAAGATGTAAGGCATGTTGTCTGAAGGCATCCATATAATGGCCAATGCGGTGAAGACAGTTTCACTGTGTAACTTTCATGCACCCCTAAAACAAGCTATGCACAGACGACACACAGTATATCACCGATATCACAATGGAGCAGGGTTGGCTTTCTGCCGGCAGAAACTAGTTTTTGCCGTGCCAGTGGCAGAAACTGGTTATAACCGGTAAAAACCGGCAGGAACTGGCGAAAACTTAAAAGTGTCTTTAATAACTCAAGTAATTAGTAAATGATATTTGTTTAAGTCAACTAAAAAATTAAACATGATTTCATCATTTAAAAAATAAAATCCAATGCTAGTGCCCTTGATTTAGTTCAGAAAGGGAACTTTTTAATTGCAGAGGCTCGTAGTATTTGGATTAATTTAACAAAGGATAAAAAATGATACGGGGGTGCTTAGGAAAGAGGAGGGACATACAGAATTAAACGGGCATTACTGATTGTAATTTGCTTACTTATATGCTTCCTCTAAATTGTTTGTGATTGAAATCATCATGTCATGTGCTTCAAGAAGAAAGTGCCAGAATTTTACTTGCCTAGAATTTTGTACCTAATGTCACAGCTTTGCAAAACAAATTGGCCCCATTACTCAAAACGTATTTCTCTAGTCAAATTTTTACCACAACCCCAGTTTCCAGTTATACAATATATAAAAGTTTCACAAACATTGCTTGCTCCTTGATGCATTGTCTGCTAGCTCTTCTGTTTCAAGAATATTCTAAAATTTCTCATTTGTGCATATTAAATTGAGAACCTGTTTAGATTTTTTAAACCATCTTTTCGAAGAGACAATTTCAGGGTCCCAACAATGTAACATTTGATTTTGAATTGGGATAATTTTGTAATAAAATTACAGTGTTTCGGTTAACAATTAATTATTTTATCCATGCATTTTCTGTTGTATATCAAGAATTAAATTTTCATTTTGCGAGTTTTTGCCAGTTTCTGCCGCAAACGTGGCAGAAAGTGGTTTTTGCCGTGCCGGTTTTAACCGGTTTCTACCGGTGGTTTTAACCGCCTCGGCAGAAACTTGCCAACCCTGCAATGGAGGACAAAGTGTGTGACTGGGTTCACACACACACACAGTTCTGGAGGCGATAGCAACCTATTAGCTTCTTTGAAGATAGAATTGACCGCCTAGTTTTGCAATGGGATAAATGTGCCAACAGTTTTAGTGATTATTTTTGAGTTAATAAAATCGCAGCCGTTAATTTACACTAGTGACCTGGTTTCATTTAAATGCCCCTTATAATATGATTTTTCAGAGAACTATCAGGGATTTTTATGGAGCAGTTCTCCGTGCTCCCTAACCCTTCGCTTCCTGAAAGTTTTTTTTTTTTTTTTGTTATCAAATTAGTTCTTAAGTTGTTTCTAATTCTGTTTAAAAACTAATTCTTCTGTATTTTAAATTTTTACTTCAAATTTTTGCACAATTGTAATTTTTATACAATTCTGGATTGCAAAACCTGTAATTTATCGGAAAGAAATTCATACTTTTATATTTGTTTATTTTATTTATTTACTTATTTATTTAATTTATTTATTTATTTTGTTGACATTACAGCTGAACTGTAGGTAATGTACACTTTACAAAATTTATTTGCAAGAGAGATTACAAAGCATATTAATTATTTATTGACAATCTTTAATAAGTCATAAGTGTTAATTGCTTTTTTTATTGTCATACTGCTTTGATAAGACATTTTATTCTTTAAAATACTGAAAAGATGAAGTTTAAAAGGAGGCTTTGGTAATTTTTCTATTCAAAATAATTTTCTTTATTTCATGTTTGAATATTTCAGTCTTTCTAGATGTTATAGGTCATTTTCTTTATTACTCTTTCTTTTTCTTAGAATTAACATGTTGCATTTCAAGTTAGTGAAGTGTCAGGCACAACTATTAACATAATTGTGTTCTGTTTCAGTTTTTACAACTGAGTAATTAAAAATTAATCCACAAGTTTGTGTGGGTGTGTGTTTGTTAAAATACATGATATGTTTATTTATGTATTTTCTTTTTGCTTTTCCATTTTTTAGTTCATTACCTACTGGTATCAAAGAAATTGCTTTATTTAAACCAAATCCGTTAGATCAAACAATAATTCATCCGGAGTCATACAGTGTTGCTGAAAAGTAAATATAGTTTCTGATTTAACTTTCCACTGCAGTAAAATAAACCTAAAACACTTTTTTTGGTGAATTTTTTTGGTAACTAACTGAATTGCAAGTAATTTTAGTAGAATTTCTTGACATTTTATGTATATCTTTCTTATTACATTAAATATTTCTCCATATGATGATAGATACTTTCTTACTACTTATGTTGGACATATGTATAAATAGGTATACATTTGAAATACATACACTTTCAATCGACAAAAAGTGACAGTAAGATCAATTTTTCAGTTTTTTTTTTTTTTTTTTTTTGCCTAAAAGGTTGTTAGGCCTCCCTTGTATTGCTGAGCAAAGTTTATGGTTTGAAAAGGTCTAATCAACATAAATGTAGTAAATAAGCTTCTGTATACTGCTGATAGCAATTTAACGTCAGGATCTGCAAAAATGAGTTTTTGAGACGCTTGTAGAAAGGCGTTTTGGATTCAATATTAACAATAAAGAAATGCTGAAATTAGACTTTTTTTTATGCGAAAACCAAATAAGCAAGCTTCTGCAATAAAGTTAACTTATAATGGATGTAGATAATAAAAATGAGAAATTTGCAGTTACTGCCTCTCACGTGCCCAGGGCCGTAATTATAAATTATTCATTGCAGTTTTTATTTATTTAATTTATTCACAGTTTTGTATATTTTTAATAAGTTTCTCAGTTTTAATTTTTTCACCACAGTATTTAAAGTGATAAAAGTTTGAGATTTCTTTATCAAAGAACTAAAAGTTTTGTTGGGCCTTCAATATAACCTGCTAAATAGAACTGGGTATGGATTTTGCAACATCTTGAAACAAAAAAAAAAATTAATTAAAAAGCAGCCAGTTGTTCTCCCCTATGTTTTCCATGTGTGCACATGCTTCAGATTTTTTTTCTTTTGAAAACTAAGTCATTTGTTACAAAACCCAAACATAATGTTTAGTTATTTTTTAAATATCTTATGGCAGGTACAAAAGACAAAAGAGAATTTTTAATTTAAGATTTGATAAAAATAAAAAGAAATTTCCTTTATTTGCCTCCTACCAAAGCATAGGAAGCACAAAAAGTGAGAAAATTTTGTATAAATTCTCATATTGAATGCAGAGATTGCAATTTTTAAAATGAAGTCATCAACATTATAAAAACAGCAAATAAAAGAATTTACTAGAGTAAAATAATTTTAGAATATCATTTTAAGAGGCCTATGCAATGAATATTATTAATATTCAGTGACATAATCACCAAAAATTTTGATGGGAACGAAAAATATATGATTTTGGGTATCAACACACAAAAAAATTCTGAAATCTTGGTATATAAGCAGAACACTGTGATCCCTGCATCACCCGAAATACATTTTAATGAAAAGAGAACAGATAAATTCACAATTTATTATTCGATTTTCCTTAATTTTATAAATTCAGGTTTTTCTGAAAATACTTGAATTCCGGTATTCTCAAAGATGGAAAGACTAAAAATTTGGTAAAATATCAGAACACAATACTCGTTGTCATCTTATGCTCTATTGTTTTTCAGCTTAAGATCTTGAACTGGTTGTGCATGCTTATAACCCTGTACTTTTCTTCACCATTTCCTAATCGAAAATTTTACTCGTGCTGTCACCTAATTTCATTAGACTCACGTATTTTTTCATGATTTTGATGAATTGTATGTTTTAGATTTTTAGAAGAATTAAAAGGTAAACCATCGGAGATAGGACAACAAAGTTTGGTTGAAAAAGTGAATTCACATCTGAAATTTACTTGTAAGTTATAACTTTTCATCCTTATAATTGTTTTCCATTTCAAGGAAGTTTATTTAAAGTATTTTCGATTATAGCTTTAAAAATGAATGTTTAAAATGTTATGCTATGGAAGTATTGATAGTTGTAATAACAAGTTTACAAAGTTGTGATCATTTGTAAGTGTTAATATGGATATAAACATCTTCTGAACGATTGTTTTTTTCATGCTAAAGTAAAGTAAAACCATAAAAAGTTGTTACTAATTACTTATATTATCCACGTAAATTGTTAAATACTTATAATGAACTGAAGATTATCACCATTTTTCTTTTTCTTTCTTTCTTTTTTTTTAATTATATTCATACTATGCAATAATAATTTCAGGTGTTGAAGATCTTGCAAAGAAGTATAACATTGCTGTTTCAGCAATGCAACTAATAATTGATGCTTTCAAACAGTTACAAGGTTATGATATAAGAGGAGGTAAACTCTAAAATGTTTAAAAATTATTTAATTAAAATCTTATTATTTACTTAATTATCTTAATAAAAATGTTGTGAAAATTGAATGCAGTGGAACCTTGATAACTAGACACCTCAAGGAAACATAAAAACATATCCACCTAAGTGGATGTCAACTTACTTAGGCTCCATTATTTTAGGTTCCCTAAAGAGGTTCTGTATTACCTACTTGCTGAGGTTAACATTCACTTTGTGAAAATCAATTCCATTAAATATATTTTCTCTCTTTTTTTTTTGAAAAGTACATAATAAAATCACTAATATTTTTTGAATACTTCGTGAAGAATAAATCCATAACTTTTGAAAAGAGGGGGAAAAGCATATTATCAGTCAGGTCTGTTAAAGGTAGAAAGTCCTGCTCGCCTGTGAGCAGTATGCGCAAAACATGTCATGGTGCCTTCTTTCTCTAAAGGACTTCCATGTGTACATTTATCCTACCCTTTCCTAGCCTTTTAGAATTCCAAACTTGTACAACCGTAGGTGCTAAGATGCTCCTGAGCATAGCAAAACGGCACTTTTGAACGCTTGAAAAGTTGCTTTCCAATTCGTGGTCTCTAGTAACTTATTTTGCTTTTTAGCTTCGAGCTTAAATTGAGTTAAGCCTAGTACTTTTCATTAGAATAGAAACCCTTATATCTGCTGCTTGAATTAATTGAGAAAATTGAAACAAGCTTTATTTAATGCAGAAAGAAAGTCTCTTTTGAACAACATAGAATGTTAAGGTATGAAAAATCTTTTATCCCTTAATTGGCAATTTACATGAAATTTTAGCACAAAAAATTAATTACACAAACAAAAAATAATTTGTAATTTATAATTATAAAAAAAAAAAAACAGGTGCACATCCTGGAGCTCAAAGTAATTTTGTATGAAAATTTCAAGGCTGTAGGTGCCATGGGGTGTCCTGGACCCAGGCCAGCCACAGATTTCCTTTCACAATTTCTTTGGCATTACTTTTTTTAATGTCTAGAGATTAATATATTAATAAATCATGAAGCTTTTATTTATAACTTACATTTAACTTATAATTTAACATAAGGAGATCTGACTTTCATTTTCAAGTTAGCTTTCATCATTATTATTTTGTAGTAAAGTATGCATTATATGCCAGATTCTAAAGTAATCCCTTTATTGCTTTAGAATTTGAGCAGCAATTTCAAATTTGTAGCATGAGTGATGAGTAGTCTGAACTAGCAATACTTATAATACCTTCATTTTTATATTTACTGAAATGTAAATTTACAATGTTCCAATCACCACAATAAGATGTAGTTTCGAACTGTTTATGAATCAAGTTTTAGCCAGAGAAGCAGTGTTATTCATCACATTTATAATTATAACTTATCATTTTTTACATATCAAGAAAGAAACTTGACTATGTTTTATACATTAAAAAAAAACCCCAGTGAACTTTGTTGGTTATTGAGCAATGTTGATTTAAAAATATTTTTGTATTTAGTTTAATGTCTTATTTTCAACATAGAAAATTAAGTTTCAGTCTTGTTACTACTTTAATACTACAAACTACTTTTATACTACTAAATAACTTTTAAGTTTGAAAATAGTTTTTCTTTCTTTTGTAACGTAAATTGTATTTGATTTGAACTATAAGTATCAATAATAATATAGTTTTAAAAAATGCTTGTCTTTAAATATCTTATTAATAATCAGGTGACGAAAGCTATGCACCAATTTTAGTCTTGTTTTCTATGCTTTATTTTTATGTCTACAACATCTCTTTTTTTTTAGAACTGAGCCAACCTCTCTTCATGACATCAGTGCAGAAACTGACAGACCTTAAAAATGGTCAAGTTCTCACAGGTCGTGTTTGCAACATGACAGGATTTGGAGCCTTTGTAGATATTGGTGTGGGCCAAGATGGGCTTATTCATACTACACAAATGCAGGGCCAAAAACTGAGTGTCGGTGACCGAGTGACTGTAAAAGTAATGAATGTAGATGTTGGGCGAAAGAGAATAGGATTGCAACTCTCTCATAAAAATGACTTTGTAAAGAAAGAATCAGCCTTTCAACTTTCCTAAAAAAATATGTAATATTTTTAATAAAATGTATGTGATATATCATAATTTATGTCAAATCGGGATTTCATAAATATATTTTAACAAAACTCTTGCTTTGTTTTTATTCTTTTTACATACTTCTTCCGAAAGAATTCTTTTCACTGATTTATCTGCAGAAAAAATAATTAAAAATTCTTCAGAAGAATGCAGTACGCATGTACAAAATATTGCTGTGCTAGCAAAAGTCATTGAAACCTTGGAAATTCTGCTTTGAACTAATGCAGCAAATTAGAATTTCCTGTTAGTATTTTTTTTTAATTAAAGAATTGTACAGTTATAAAGTTATATCTGTTGGTTTGTTAAAATTTTATATCTAGGTGTCAGTAAGTATAGAACCTGTAGGGGTTGCCTTCATCATGGGAAAACTGAAACTTACATCTTATGTCATTATGCAATGTTTTCTTCCTAACATTTTGGTAAACATATAATAGATTCTTGGGAGATTTATGACTAAAGCTTGACTTATATGCACTGAAAATAATTAAAATATGCACTAAACATTTAAAACAATAATAATAATTTTCTTGTGTGGGAAAAAATTAACATTTGAATCAATTATGATTGTCCTTACTATTTGCATGATGGTTTTTGACAGTATTTGAAGTATTCAAGTTTGTCTAATGCTTTTTTTTTGCAATTAAATTTCATTTTCATCTGCAGTCAAATCTTTTCAGAATTAAAAATGTTCACGTATGTACTTTTTCTTCACTTAACACTTTTACAGGAAAATTCTAATCGCTATTCTGAAAGAAAGGCATAATAGCTTTGGAACTGCAACTCAAAAATCTCCATTGCTAAGACCTATTTTAACTTGTTCTAACAAGTACTCTTAATTTGGTGTTGCTATCTGATTTTTGCTTTTTTTATTCTTTTTAGCTATCAGAACGGACAGTATTCCCCCCTCCCCCATTTTACTAAATGTTTCCCTTTCTTGGGGTCGCCTGGTTTTTTGTTGTTTGTGAAGAACAACGTATTTGTTTTTTAATTTTGTTAAAGCTTAAAAAAACTAAGAACTACATACCTGCCAACTCTACTGGATTTTCTGATAGGCTCCAGGATTTTTAACATTTCTCCCGGTCTCCCGATTTTTATTGAAAATCTCCCAATTTTTATTAATCTGTAAAAAAAATCCCTCCATTTAGGGATTTTCTTGAAAATGAAAAAAATAAACCCCTTTAAAATAAATTTTTACATCGTTTTAGCGCTTTTACTCCATGGTTTGAAAGTTTCCTACTTAATTTCAAACTTTAGCACATTGGAATCTGGCAATATGTTCTTGTTTACGTTTGCACCTCGCTTCGCGCACTCTCGCTAAGTCCATGTTGCTTAATTTACAACATTTCTTGTTGTACAGAAAACGACCACTATTATCAGGCACTTTGCGGCCGAAAAACGTAGATTAAATCTTGTTGAAGACCTGAAAAAACTTGTCTATAATTGTATTTTTAAAGATAATTGAAATTCTTTTTTTCTCTAAATAACTTTTCATTAAAAAAGTATTACTTTAACTTTTATTCTTCCATTTAATATTTTCATTAATTTATCTCTGTGTATATGACTCAAGGAACTTGCATATGATTGTACTTTAAGAGATAATAAAAAATCCCTATATTACCCTCAATAACATGGAAAAAAGTAATATTGCACCACATTGAAAAATCTACTGGATTTTTGTCTTTGAGTGTTGGCAGGTATGGAACTAGTAAAAATTGCAGTAATACGCATTTGTTTTAAGAATTTACCATTTTTATGCATCCATATGCTTTTATGTCAAAAAAAGTAAAAATATATAAAAATATATAATTGCAGGTGCATATATACATTTGTATATAATCCCGGTTCTATTTATGACATGTTCCTTAGTGCTTGCTGCAGTTTCCTTTTGCTACTTCTATTAAGCTCCCCCCCCCCCTCCTCCATTCTCTTTCTCCCATTTAAAAACTACAATGTTAACTAAAAGGCTGTATTGTTCTTTATTTTTTACGCTATTTATCTCAACTGTTATTAAGATTTTAAGATAGTTCAGCCCTTATTTTTTGAACATTTGAATAGTTCTTATTATGTGATTAATCTTCTAAAAAATAACTGCAATTATTACAGCCAAAGATCTGCAACAATGATTGTTTTGTAATATTTCAGCATTTATTTTTAAACAATTCAAGTTTCTGTTAAACGATTCAACCCTGTAGAATAGAATAAAATCAATCACTAAAACCAAGTACTGATCTGGGGTATATAGATCTGGATACTAAGCCATTTTTGGAAGCACTAGCATGTTTCAGCTAATGTACATGGTTTGAATCACAATGCCAAAATATAATTTTTTAGATGATAGCAAACTGTAACTTCCTGAAGCTTTTTTCAGAAGTACATCACACAGAAATTCAAAATTCAATTTAGTTGAATCATGAAAATAATAATAAAATTTAATTTTTATTTAGTCAGTGTTGATGGATGCAATGAAAATTATGTAGGAAACAAGATATTTACACTAAATAATTATATATCATCATAGGTGGCTCATACGGGGGGGGGGGGGCAATCGCCCCTTCACTTTTCAGTCTTGAAGATTGATTGAAAAATGATTTTTCGGTCGATGAGTTGATATATTTCACGAAAATAAAAGCCAAAAAATTTGTGGGGCTCGACTGATAGCAATTTTTGGTCAAAGATTAAAATCAAAGGTAAAAAATATAAAATACTATGAATTATTATAGGAGTTCAATTTTGAAAAATTACTGCCGAAGAGCCCTCCCTCCCCCCCCCCCCCCTCCTCCTCTAACAGCTTTAGATACCATCGAAAATCGAGATTTAAAGATTCCATTTTAAAAGATGGCTACGGGGAGGGGGTGGGGAGAGTCATTGAACTCAAGCCCTTTCTTCAATGTTGCCGAAATAGCTTACGATCACATTTTTAAAGCTTTTATTTTGTACAAATTCCTGTGGAGGGAGAGCTCTACAAGTATCATCGAAGATCCTATAAGACTGCATTTTCAGAACTTATTTCCGGAAATTGCTCTGTATGAATCTTTTAACCCCATCCCATTTGCTTTTGCTGCCAAAGCTGGGACCTACAATCGTATTTTTAAGGCTTAAATTTCGGAGGATTTTCGAGGGTGGGGCGCCTGTAACAGCACTGAAGGTTTTTTTTTTTTTTTTTTTTTTTTTAACCTCTTTGCATGATTTCAAATTTTTAAAATTTCTGTTAAAGGGTCCCTCACATCAACTCTTCCCTAACGCCAACAAATTTAGCCTAAAACTGTGTATTTGAAATATTATTATCAGAAAATTGCCGCCCCTTCCCCTAACCCTCCCAAAGATGGTTTGTAATCGTGTTTTAAAGACAACTGGATATATTAAATAGTAATAAATCCTAGTTTCAAATAAAACTTTCACCTTATGAATATCTCTATAATTAACATTCATTACAGCACAAAAACCTGTTCTATGTACACTCTATAACACAACAGCTGTTACACCAAGTACGAGCTTTATTAGTAGTATACCCAACCTGAATGTACTTACTGAGTATGCTACATATTGTTAAACATCACTAATAGTGTATAATAGTTTTTTGGCTAAATGAGTTAGAGTTATTTGAAAGATGTAATCGGCATGAAAGAATAAAAGCATTTATGTAAGTTTTTAACATTCAATATTATTAGAATAAATTAAATCACTTTTTTTTAAATATATTTATTATTTGACTTTCTTTAGTTTCTCACGTCAATAGCTGTGGAGAAATGATTTTCTTAATTAGTTCATACCAATGTAGTTGGGAGAAAGTTGAGTATAAAACTTAAAAAAATATAATTGTTTTTAATTTCTTAAAGCTACGGTGAAAGTAAAATTACAGCATGCAACCTTTTTTTGAGGCGACGAGCTATAAAAGAAAAATAAGGATTTCAGTGAAAAAAAAACTATTCTTTTTAGGCTTCAAAAGCGAGAGAGAAAAATAATAACATTTTATAATCATCATACAAACCCTGAATTCAGAGTTTCCAGCACTATTCTTATGATTGAGCATTCACTGCAGGGAAAATCTTCAATTAAGGGCCACATTATTATGTCAGAATATGCGAGTATTTATTTGATTAAGAAAAAGGGGGAAAGCTAAAATCGGGGAAATATCGAGGTTTTCGATTTCTGTTCGGGAAGGAAATTTTGCTCCTCGACATATTGGTTGATCCCCCAAATTCGAGCTTAGTTTTTTGCACTAAACCGCTATGCTAATATACTGTAATTATTTCAACTAAAGAATATAAAATTCTTAAAACTCTATCATCAAAGTGAGTGTTTGATAAGTGTCTGTTATGTTGTCAAAATTTTGGTAATGATCCGAGACTCGGCACATTTCCCAAGTTCAAATCTGGTGTTGGTCTATGCTGTGCGAACTTTAAATTATGTAGTGATAAATCGATAAATAAAAGGTAGATTTTCCCCCTTTGTTTTTCGAAATACATCGGCCTTTAAATGTTTTCCAAGGCCGATGGGCCGATGCTGTAGACATCGGCCGCCGATGCCGATGGCTACATTTTTGAAGCATTGGCGCCAATGCATCAGTCGATTCCTAAAAATTTGAAATGCTGGAATTTTCTTGTGTTGTTTCATGCGAATGGAACTTTGAAATTGAATTTTGAGAACATGTTCCACATTTTTAGAAACCATTTAATCATTAATGTTAAAATTCAAAACTGTAGCCCAATTCTACAGAAAAGAAAAGCTTTTGGGGCTCTGCCCCCTACCCTTTCACAACTTTTTTAAACCCCCACTTTTTTTGTGCACCAGCCGCCTTTGTATGCCATATGTAATGTTGTAGCTCTCCTGTAAAATCTTCATGATTTTTTCTTTCTTTGAATTTGAGTTACCAAATATCAGCTTCATCCATTTTAGTGTATTTTTCTGTTTTTTCGGTTTTTGTGAAATCAAACTGCCGTATGTAGTTTATATATTCTTCACGGTCATGAACAATCCGAGAAAATTTATGGAAATCAAGTGACGGCAGTTTTCCGCCATATTCCTGTGGAAGAATAGCTGGGTCTAAAAACTGATGCAGCTCATTCATGTCAGATCCAATCAATTGGACCTAAAATAAATAAAACAACTTGTTTATCTCAAAAATTTGATGAGCACACATAAATGTTATGATAAATAACATGGAAGTCTTAGTACTTGTAAGACTTTGAAAAAAATAAATAAAAGCATGTTATTTTGCATTTATATGGAAGTTAGCTTCTTTTTTTTTATTTTATCTATTTTGTTTGTTTATTTATTTTTTTTATTATTTTTATAAATTTATTTTATTTTATTTATTTTTTTTTTATTATTATTATTATTTTTTTTTATTTATTTTTTTTTTTTTTTGAATCTGTAGTCTTTGACTTAATTTTAGTAGTAGTTTTCTGGGTTCATTCTCAATTTTCCTCCTCCCCCCCCCCCTCTATAAATCGATGAGATTCAGAGCATTAATCTTAAGAAAAATGAAAAATGGACTTTTTCACTCCCTAAAAACGGCCTGTGGGTTAGGTGATAAAAATTTAAAAATGCTAGGGTAAAAAGCTGCCACATTACCCTTTAAAATGAAACGAAATCTGTTGTGTTTTTCTTAGGAGAAGAAGACATATAAGCCTTTGAAAAAAGCATTTCTTTTTGATGAAAAACTAAGTTTTGTAAATATCCTTGTAAATAATAGCCGATGATCGAGTAACCCGCTTGTTTCAAAAATGAAACACGTGTCACGGCATGATAATTTGATAATATATTTTGGTAAACTTATTATCAAATTATCATGCATGTTTAACATGCAGGAAAAGGCTTTATTGGGACAAGGCTGAACTCGAGCGGTAACTTAACTGTTTTACTCGTAAGACTGTGTGATTTCAGGGGAATGAAGAAACAAAAAAACGGTCAACTATGAACGCTATCTGCTGGAGTTTAGGGTTAATTCACTGGAGTTATTAGGGTTAAAATTTCAACTATCAAAATATCATCAAACAGGTAATTGCTTCGTTGAAATGTAGAAGAAGAGTAGCAATTTTAACCCGTCATACCTTGACGGGCAACTTTCTAGTAGTTAATAAAAATTGAAATCTATTTGTTGTGTAAAATTATATTTTGCAAATATATTTCAATGAAATTTGGTTAAATGGTATTTTATTAAGTATTCTGGCAGTCTACTTAGCCTCTTTCAAGCAGGGGCGGACTGGATTCTCCAAGAGGGCGTTAACCTTCACACCCAAAGAGTGCAAAAAAAAAAAAATAAATAAATAAATAAAAATAAATAAGGTTTACAAGTTTGAGAGTGAAAAGAAAAAAAAAGTCAAGGCGCACAAGTTTAAGGGCGCAAAGAAAAAAAAAAGAAGATGCTCAGGTTCAAGGGCGCGAAAAGAAAAAAACCCGCACAGGTTCGAGGGCACAAACACACACACACACACACAAGGTGTACAGGTTTGAGGGCGCAATGAAGCAAAGGTACACAGGCTCGATGGCACACAAAAAAAACGAAAGTGCGCACGTTCGAGGGTGCAAATAAAAATAAATGAGAAAATGAACGTTCAAGTGTGGAGGGAGCAGAAAGAAAAGAAAAGGCGCACAGGTTCGAGGTCACAAAAAAAAAGTAAAGGTGTTAAAGTTTAAGGGGTGCAAAAAAAAAAAAAAAACGACGGTGCACAAGTTTGAGTGCGGAAAGAAAAACTGAAGGCATACAAATTTTAAGACGCAAAAAAAGAGAGAGAAAAACGAAAGCGCAGACGGGGGGGGGGACGCAAATCAAGGGAAAAAAATAGTATAATTACAAACAAAAGCGCACGGGCTCGAGGGCGCAAAAAAAAAAACGAAGGGGAGGTTTGAGGGCACAAAAGAAAAAAGATGCTCAGGTTTAAAGGGCGCTGAAAGAAAAATTACGCACAGGTTCGAGGGCGCAAAAGAAAAAACAGGTTTGATGGCGCAATTAAACAAGGGCACAGAGCTCGAGAGCGGGAAAAAAACGAAATCTCGCACGTTCGAGGGCGCAAACAAAAAGAAATGAAAAAAAAAGTTCAAGAAGGGAGGAAGCAGAAACAAAAAATAAAGAGAAGAAAAGGTCCATTACAAGACAGTTTTTGTTTGGTTTTAAAGGGAAAGTTAGCTTTTTACTCTAGCATTTTCAAATTTTTATTCGACTAACACCCGCAGATATTTTTTTAAAGAAGTAGAAAAAAAAAACATTTTTTCTTAAGCTGAGCGATTTTTTTTCATAACAAAGGACTATCAGTATCAACATATTTTTTTCTGTACTTCTAGTATGCATAACTAACTGCAACAGGGGGGGAAAATAGCCTCCTAATGAAATTTTCTCATCGATTTTTTTTTTTTTTAAATGACGAAAACGGCACTCTTTGAATCACGATTTGACACCGAAAAATTTATTAGTTAGACCGTTTTCGTCATTTCGAGCCTAAAAAAGTCGATGAGGGACTTACAGTAGGAGGCTAATTTTTCCCCTGTTACAGTCAGCTATGCATACTAGAAATACAGAAGGAAATAGACTGATACTGGCAGTCCTTGGTTACGAAAAAGTTGCTTAAATTTGAGAAAAAATTAAAAAATGGGTTCTTGAAAAAAATGGAGATTTTTCTGATGATTTAGAACATTTGGGGACAGTGCTACAATATTGCGATTGTGTTTGAGTTTTCAATGATGCCCAAGATTTCTCCTAGTTAGATGTAAGTGTGTGTGCATCAGGCCCGGATCTGCGTACCCGCAGTGGGGAGGGGCTCATGGCCTTAAGGGACCCAACCAACGATCCAAGAAATTGAAAGAAAAATTTAAAAAAAAAAAAAAGCACCAAGACTTATAAACGTTACAAATATGCACTGCAAGCATCTGGGGAGGGACCCTACAACCCTTGTCGCAGGGGGTCCCGAAATTTATAGATCCGGGCCTGGTGTGTGCATGTTCGTATTTTAACATTTGGTGAAATTCCGAGTGTCAATCGGAAAAATAAGAATTCATCCTTCCCAAATATTTACGTACCGGGCGCACTCCTGTCTTATGGTTTCACCTAACTTCTCAGGACTGCCTGGCCCGGCCTCCGATGAATTAAAATGAAGAGAAATAAAATCGCCTAAACGAAAAATGATCAGTGTGTTTGAAAAGAAAGAGAATGGAGAAAAAATCACAACTTACTCTATCTCCGAGCTTTTGAGACAGCAAGGGTTTCATTAACATACAGAACGATTCCACTAGCTGCGGAGTATTGACAACAAGAATTTTTTTTAGCCGAATAGGGTTATAATCCTATCAGGAAAAGAAAGTGTATGTGAAATGAAAAAAAAAAAAGTTTATTTTGCATTTTTATTGAACTTTACATTAATCTTGTACTAAGTATTGATTTTGGAACTAGTTCCAGCAAAATCAACCGTAAATACCGTAGAGTAGAAATACAGTCTGGGTCTAAGAAGCTGAGGCTGATCTAGACAATGTGTCCTTTTCGGGCGTCCAGTTGAAAACAGAATGTGTTATTAATGCGAATTTGAGTTGGAATACTTACACAAAGCTGCTATGAAAGTACACTCGGCTCTAATAGCCCTTCCCTAATACCCTAAAACAGAGGTTTCCATTTTTTTTTTTTTTTTTTTTTTGTCGCAAACCCCTTTCTTATCTTTTCGGTTTCTCAAATTGTTACGCGTTCGATGCAATTTCAAACTTTCTTTAAATGACGACGCAGTTTATGAGAAAAGAAAAGGAGATTTTTTTACAACTATGTACAGGAAATGTAGTTACAACTGCTAAATCAACCATAGCAATTAGACAAATATCAATTAACACCTTAAACTCAACGGCTACACGCGAATTTACATCCAAATATGCAAAAACACAGCGCAAATGCCTCACAATAAACAGAGCTAACGGCTCAGACAGTTTAAAAAGCAAAACTGACTCTTTATCACGCGCGGAGGCTATTTATAAATCCTAGAGAAATTTCGACAAAATTCGAAATGCTTATTGATGTTTTCTTTTTATTCCATTCACAAATGTTATCCAGGGACCATATACATCATACAAATGTTGGGGGGTTGTATATTTATAACAAAAGATTTACAGGTTACGTTACTAAGATAATTTTAGATGAAAAATAATGGAATAAACGCCAAATTTAGCCGGATTGCGACAAATTATTCACAAAAATAATTACTATTTACAGAATTTGTAACATTGCTCCCTTCCTAAGGTCTGCACGTCCCATGCAGTACAATCCCCAGAAAGGATGCGAAACTTATATCGCAAGTTTACAAATACACACATTAAATAATAACTAATCAAACACAGAAAACACAATAATAACAAGAAATTTAACTAAACATTAAAAGCAAAAAAAAAAAAAAACTATCTACAACTTTTATGTTATCAACCATGGGTGTTTACGTAATTACTCATGAAATATGGCCATAGTATGGGGCTAGCCGATCATAATGTACAACCCTAGGTTTTGCATTAGGTGATTTTTGGATCCTCACTACGACGTCCATTCTTTCGGTTAAGGACTTTATAGGGTCCATCCCAATGCAACCGCAATATGAGAGAAAGACTTTTCCGTCGGATGGGATTCCATAACCAAACCTTGTCAACTTCTTGGATGTCCGGTGGACCTTGTGTCGTATCGGGTCTTCATCTTCTCCGCCGCGATGTTGATTCGCTCTCGTGCGAAGTTATGAACGTCTTCCTACCGGTCCTGGAGATCCTGGATGTACTCCTCAGGCGATGAAGGCGCATCCAGGGGACGACCGAAGACGAGATCACAAGGCAGCCGAAGCTCTCGTCCGAAGGGCATTTTAGATGGTGCATATCCGGTAGTCTCGTGGACGGCATTGCGGTAGGCAAGCAATAACAAAGGTAGCTTCTTGTCCTTATCCTGTTGATTTCTGGAGACCATAAGCGAGATAATATTCATGATTGTGCGGTTAAATCTCTCCACCATGCCCTCCGACTGTGGGTGTAGTGGTGTTGTCCTAGTTTTCTCAATTTTGAGAATTTGACATAGGTCCTTAAACAAAGCAGAGATGAAATTCCTCCCTTGATCGGAATGAATCTGCAGAGGTGTTCCATATCTCGAGATCCAATGCTGGACAAGAGTCTCTGCTACAGTGGTAGCTTCTTGATCTGGAATGGGGTATACTTCGGGCCATTTTGTGAAATACACAATGGAAACAAGGATGTATTTTTTCCCATCAGCAGTTAGAGGACCTAGGATGTTGATACCGATTCGTTCGAAAGGAGCTCTAACGTTGTACAGATGTAGCTCCTCTCGGCTTCTTTTCTTCGGTCCTTTACGGGCAGCATAGGCGTCACAAGAATAGCACCACTTCTCCACGTCATCCTTTGCTTTGCTCCAGAAGAAGCGCTTTTGAACTTTATTGAGGGTTTTCAAGACACCAAAATGTCCTCCAGTCGCACTACCCCACCCAGGTAGCACAAACCATCGGATTTACGTTGGAGAAAGGTTGAAAATGCATCGTAATGGTTGGAAATATGTTTTGGTTAGATATTGGTTTTTTCATACGCTCATCCGATCATTTGAAGCATCGGAGGATGGTTTAAAACCAACCTATATCCGACTAAACGTATTCCCAACTTATTTCTAACCTTCAAACCTGTTTCACATTTACGCCCATTTATTGTAAGCTGGTTGCTGATTTGCGCGTTCTGCGAAGCGTGCGTAATGCGTCCCATAAGCCCCCCCCCCCCCCCCCCCCGCATCTGCAGTCTTGTTGAGACCCATGACTTGAAAAAGGGGTGAGGAAGGAGTGAGTGCGCCAGGGGCATAGCCATTTTCTTTTTCATTCAAGGGTCACATACACATTCACACGTGTCATACTTGCTCACGGCGAGTGTCGTTCAATCTCGCAAGTACTAAAGTCTTCCAAAGTAATTCAATTCATTTTTCCAACTATTTTTCTTTCTTTCAATAAATTTAAAACTAAGATAAAACATTGTTTTTTTTTTTGGTATGTGTGTGTTTGATTATTAAATGCATTCTATACTTTTATTTGTTTTCCAAGCACGACAAATGATTGTGGCTGTGCAGGCCCAGATTTTTCTTGTTTCAAACTGCTATAATTTTTCCTACAAATTCATTTTGGCAGGAGGTTTTAGGAAGAGGTTGTTTCTAGGGGAATTTTATCTTTTTTTTGGGGGGGGGGGAGGGAGGGGTCTCCGATGAATCGAAATTCTTGAAATTTTTGCTCATTCGAACTGATTTTCTTTTTTTGATAGATGCTTTAACTAGTTTTTTTTAGAGAATTTTGTGAATGCTTTGAATTTGTTTTAGAATTTCATGTTGTTCCTTTGTTTAGCTTTGGTAATTTTAAACGCACAATACATGTGCAATTTACCATAGAAATAAAATTGTGTCTTTGCATGAACTTTTCTCGTTGATGGATAAAATACATTAAAATTCCTTCCCTAATACTAAAATGAAAAAAAAAAAAAGTCAATGAACATGAATTTTTTAATGAAATGGGAGAGTATAATAGTTCGACAAAACAATAAAATAAGTAGTTTTCATGATATTCAAGTTTAACCCACGTCATTTTAATTGTTATGAAGATTCTAACTGAATGTGTATGCGTATGTTTTTTTTATTTTTTATTTTTATTTATTTATTTTTTTTAATTCTTATTTCAGGTCAAAGCAAAATTGAACCTTCAAACAAGCTAGGTTATTTTTCATGGCAGAATTTTAAAGTCAAAGATTTTATTCTGTCTTAAGAATAACCTTGCTGGTAATTAATATTTCCTGAAAAAGAAAAAAGAAACTAATGTATGCTTATGAAGATAATTTTCGAGTAGTTATTCAGAAAAATAAAAGGTAAGAATTATAAATATCTTAATTTTTGTTCATATTTTATTGAAACGTTTGTAAATGATAGGGAAATGATAAATTGCATTTTTTTTTTTTTTTTTTTTTTTTTAGCATTTTTACTCTTTGAAACAATATATTGATGTAATGAGTGAAAATAGTAAAAACTTTAAATGAAACAGGTTTGAGAGCAATCAGAGGTAGCAATAAAGGTTATGATGTCACAAAGGGCAAAAAGTCACATAAATTATAGATACTATACATGATGCAACTATTTCTCTACTACATTTTAATTTATTTTAGCATATAAGAATTTCCATGCTTCAGCATATTTTTTTAATTTTTAGTATTTCTATTTCTACGCTTGTAAAATAATAATGATTTGATATATATTTGGTAAAGTATATTGATTTGATGAGGGAAAATAATAAAAAATTCAAATGAAATAGGCTGGAAAGCAATCTGAGGTAGCACACTATTAAGGTTGCGCATATTAAATTTCAATAACATTGGGAAATAGTTACTTAAATGTTGATTTTTCATCAGAATAGCATCCGAAAATAATCAGTCTAACGTTGCAGCTAACGTTGGAAAATTGTTGGATAAGCGTCGAAATTTATATTGGGATAATGTTAAGAAGTGTTGTTTAACTGTTGTAATTTACATTGGAATAACGTTTGGAATTGGTTGGTTCACCGTTGCATTTTACGTAGGAACAGCGCTGGAAAAATGTTGAGATAACGTTGGAAACCAATCGTTGGATAACCGTTTTCCGACGGTGCACTTTAACGTATGTTCTAACGTAAGAGGCCGACATAAGTCTAACGTAATAAGCTAACGTTGGCCGAATGTTTGTGTGCTAGCTGGGCAGCTAGCACACGAACATTCGGCCAACGTTAGCTTATTACGTTAGACTTATGTCGGCCTCTTACGTTAGAACATACGTTAAAGTGCACCGTCGGAAAACGGTTATCCAACGATTGGTTTCCAACGTTATCTCAACATTTTTCCAGCGCTGTTCCTACGTAAAATGCAACGGTGAACCAACCAATTCCAAACGTTATTCCAATGTAAATTACAACAGTTAAACAACACTTCTTAACATTATCCCAATATAAATTTTGACGCTTATCCAACAATTTTCCAACATTAGACTGATTATTTTCCGACGCTATTCTGATGAAAAATCAACATTTAAGTAACAATTTCCCAATGTTATTGAAATTTAATATGCGCAACCTTAATAGTGTGCTACCTCAGATTGCTTTCCAGCCTATTTCATTTGAATTTTTTATTATTTTCCCTCATCAAATCAATATACTTTACCAAATATATATCAAATCATTATTATTTTACAAGCGTAGAAATAGAAATACTAAAAATTAAAAAAATATGCTGAAGCATGGAAATTCTTATATGCTAAAATAAATTAAAATATAGTAGAGAAATAGTTGCATCATGTATAGTACCTATAATTTATGTGACTTTTTGCCCTTTGTGACATCATAACCTTTATTGCTACCTCTGATTGCTCTCAAACCTGTTTCATTTAAAGTTTTTACTATTTTCACTCATTACATCAATATATTGTTTCAAAGAGTAAAAATGCTAAAAAAAAAAAAAAAATGCAATTTATCATTTTCCTATCATTTACAAACGTTTCAATAAAATATGAACAAAAATTAAGATATTTATAATTCTTACCTTTTATTTTCCTGAATAATTACTCGAAAATTATCTTCATAAGCATACATTAGTTTCTTTTTTCTTTTTCAGGAAATATTACTTACCAGCAAGGTTATTCTTAAGACAGAATAAAATCTTTGACTTTAAAATTCTGCCATGAAAAATAACCTAGCTTGTTTGAAGGTTCAATTTTGCTTTGACCTGAAATAAGAATAAAAATTAAAAAAAAAAAAAAAAAAATCATACGCATACACATTCAGTTAGTAAATCTTCATAACAATTAAAATGACGTAGGATAAACTTGAATATCATGAAAAGTACTTATTTTATTGTTTTGCCGAACTATATTATACTCTCCCATTTCATTCAAAAGTTCATGTTCATTGATTTTTTTTTTTCATTTTATTATTATGGAAGGAATTTTAATGTATTTTATCCATCAATGAGAAAAGTTCATTCAAAGACACAATTTTATTTCTATGGTAAATTGCACGTGTAATTTGTATGACTAGCAAACTGTTTTTAAATATTGTGCGTTTAAAATTACCATCAAGGCTAAGCAAAGGAACAACACGAAATTCTGAAACAAATTCACAGCATTCACAAAATTCTCTAGAAAACTAGTTAAAGCATCTATCAAAAAAAAAAAATCAGTTCGAATGCGCAAAATTTTTAAGAATTTCGATTCATCGGAGACCCCCCAAATCGGGAGTCCCCCCCCCCCCCGTTAAAAAAAGAGAAAATTTATTGAAAGAAAGAAAAACAGTTGGAAAAATGAATTGATTTACTTTGGAAGACTTGAACTTGCAAGGATTGAATATTCGCAGTGAGCAAGTACGACACGTGTGAATGTGTATGTGACCCTGGAATGAAAAGAAAATGGCTATGCGCACTCCTCCCTCACCCCTTTCAAATCCTGGGTCTCAACAAGACTGCAGAGGCGGGGGGGAGGGGGGCTTATGGGACGCATTTACGCACGCTTCGCAGAACGCGCAAATCAGCAACGAGCATGCAATGAAAGGGCATAAATGTGAAACAGGTTTGAAGGTTAGAAATAAGTTGGGAATGCGTTTAGTCGGATATAGGTTGGTTTTAAACCATCCTCCGATGCTTTGAACGATCGAATGAGCGTATGAAAAAAACCAATATCTAACCAAAACATATTTCCAACCATTGCGATGCATTTTCAACCTTTCTCCAACGTAAATCCGATGGTTTGTGCTACCTGGGACTATGTAGTTCCTTCAGAACATTTGAAATCCTTGATCAGGGAAGTAGTAACGGCCACCTAGATGTTTTGCTATCGTCAGATTCCCATTTTCGGTACAGTACGCCGTTCCGTAAATGGAGTGAGTTCCAGAAAGCCAAGTAGCTTTTTGTTGCAGGACTGAAGATGGAAAAGTCCTGCCAGCTAGGTCGCCGACTGTCACTTTCCATGAACTCCAAAATTGGTTTTATGTCAGCAGGTTCCGATGATGTTTAAGTCACTTTCACCTGATAGGCAGTAGGGCTAGTCGTTCTGTACTGTTTATCGATTCGGGAACAATAGCGGCAGTTCTCTGGACAGGGTCCCCTTGATAAAGCTTCTGCATTACCATGAGGCAACACCTTTCGATGCTTGATCTCCATGTCATATTCCTGGAGCTGCTATATCCACCTGGCTATCTGGCCTTCCGGATATTTGAAGTTCAAAAGCCAAGTCAACGAGGCATGATCTGTCCGAAGCAGAAATTTTCGGCCGTAGAAGTAATGATGGAAGTGTTCTACAGCTTTAACTATGGCTTAACAACTCCTTTCTGGTGACACAATAATTTCGCTCCGACTTTGATAAGCATTTGCTCCAGTAAGCGATAACATGTTCGTTGCCGTCTATTTCTTGAGATAAAACAGTTCCGATGCCCTCGTGGCTCGCATCAGTATCGAGGATGAAAGATTTTCCCAGCTGAGGATATGAGAGAATAGGCGTTGATGTTAAAGCCTCCTTCAGTCGTAGAAATGCATCTTCGCATTCTTTGGACCATTCAAACTTTTGCTTGCTCTCCGTCAGCTTATGAAAAGGTCGGCAATGTTAGAAAAATCCTTCACAAACTTCCTGTAGTACGTGCAGAGCCCCAGGAAATTTCGCAGCTGATGGACGTTTTCGGGACAACTCCAACTCTTGACCGCGGATCTTTTTTTCTGGATTGGTTTGTACAGCCTCAGAAGAGATGACGTGACCAAAGTAGTTCACTTCTCGGCAGAACAAATTGCATTTGGACGGGCTTAACTCAGATTAGCTTCTTTAAGCTTTTGCAGCACCTTTCTAAGAGATTAGCCAGATGTTCTTCGAAACTGCGTCCCACGATGATGATATCGTCTAAATAGACCAGACAGGATTCGTAGGAGAGTCGTCTCCATGAGACGCTCGAACGTAGCTGGTGCATTGCAGAGGCCGAAGGGCATCACTTTAAACTGCCATAAGCCTTGTCCAGTTGTAAACGCCGTCCTTTCTCGGCCATCAGGGTGTATCTCTACGTGCCAGTAGCCGCTCTTCAGAATCAGGGTCGAAACCCACTTGTGTCCGGAAAGAGTGTCCAAGGTGTCGTCTATCCGTGGAAGAGAGTAACTGTCTTTCTTGGTGATCTCATTCAGCCGTCGGTAATCGACACAAAATCTGGTGGAGCCATATTTCTTTTGGACCAAGACGGAGAGGCTCGAGGACTGGACGAGGGTTCGATGACGTCAACGTCATCTCTTTCAGGAGGGTCTCCACCTCTTCTTTCTTGGCGAACGGTAGTCGTCTTAGATGCTGCTTAATAGGGGTATGTTCTCCCGCGTAGATCCTATCGGGCGTTAAATTCGTACGGCCAACATCTTCCGATATAGATGAAAACAGATGCTTGAAGTCGTCCACCAATTGTCCCGCAGCAGTTTTTTGATCTTTCGATAATGGTGCACCTAATTAACTTAGATGTCAAGGACTCAGAAGACACAGTTTCGAGAGAATTGATTCTTCTAATGATGCAGTTTACTAGAGTACACGTTGCCAACACTTCACCTTTCCGGATATTCCTTGGCCTTTCGCTCACGTTGGCGATTTTCACAGGAATTACATCCTTAGAAAGGTCCACAAGCGTAGATGCTACCAGCACTCTCTTTGGGTTATTGCTTAGGTTAGGGTGGTCAATGTTGCCAAATCGAAAACTATTACTTCCTTCAATGGAGCCAGGTATTAATGATTCTGTTCCAGAAGGTACGGTGAAGTCCATTTCTGCTATTATTTGATGAGCGGATTTTACTTCCTTTTCTGCGTGGAAGATGGCTATGTCTTCTCTCATTGAGTGCAGCTTAGTCTTGAAGTCAAGGGTGAAGTCATATTTCTTTAAAAAGCCCAATCCGAGAATGAAGGGGCCGTGATATCAGCAACGAATGCCGTATGACAGTAGGTGGCATTCCCAAAGACTATTTCCAAGTCTACTTTACCTTCAATCTCGATTTTGTCACCTGTCACAGTCTGGAGACTTACGCGTGGCGATGTCCACAACAGTTTCATTCCAAATTGACGAGCCTCTTCTGTCCTAATGATTGTCACATTGGCTCCTGTGTCGACAATCAGTTTGCAGGGATTCCCATTTACATGTGCGTAAATGAAAAGTCCATTACTGCCACTACTAGTAGAGGAAATCTGCAGAGCTCTGGTGGTGGTGATTTCCTTCCCTCGCTTGGCGAGCCAAACAACTCCTTCGCAGGTACCCTTCACTACCGCATTTCCAGCACTTTTGCTCTAGTTTCTTTTGGGCTGTTATGCTGTTCAGATGTCTTGCCAAGTCACCGAGTTGTCTCTCTAGTTCAGCGAGGTGGGACGACCTGGAATCAGACTTTTCAGCTTCCAGAGTCCGGATTGGATAGCGGCCTCGTATTTCATCGCATATACCAAAGAAGATTTCAGGTCTTTGACATCCGCCATCTGTAGAGCCTTCTGGATTTCTAGATCTCGAACCCCGTCAATGTAGTAGGTAAGAGCCAGGTTGTCTCGAACACATCCTCAGGACAGTCGCAAAAAGTCAGATGAGACAATCTCTCGACGTCCGCCGCTAGCTCTGGCAGGGATTCTCCTGTTTTCTGGAAACGGGATTTCAACTGGAGTCGACTGAAATCTTTCTGGCATTTCTCCCCGAAGCGAAGCTCCAACGCAGATATGAGGGCGGCGAAATCCAGGCGCTGGCTGTCCGGAAGGGTCTGAAGAATGTCCGCAGCGACACCCCGCAACGATGCCGCAAGATGCATGCCTTGGTAGCAGAGTGCCATCCGTTCGCTTCCGCCCCTATCACGAACTGGGTTTTGTAAATCTACCACGAGGTTTTCTCATCAAATGTGGCCAGTTTAATGGACGGTCGAGCAACCGATGTGGGATAACCAAACAGTACAGAGCTGCTTTCCGCGGTCGCCAATCTCCTTTCCATGTCCTTAATTATTTCTTCCTTAAATGAAGTAAATTTCTTGTCTCCTTCTTCCAACTTATTTTCCACATTGGCGATGCGCTCTTCCACAGTATCAAATTTTTCTTCCAGAGCATCGACTTTATCCGAGACCCACGTGATAACAGGCCAGACAACTCCTCTCCCCCCCCCCCCCGCTTCGTTACGCCACCAGTCGTCGATCTATGAACTTGGCGCGAAACTTTGAAAGCAGTGCAGTTTACAAGCAATCAGTAGTGTTGCTTGCTCTGGCTGTAATAGATGAAATAGGAAATATGTAACTTCGGATGCATATTCTTGAACACAATACTGTTGGATTTATCTCATCCTTTAAACGTACTGGAATGTTGAGGCAATTAAAAAAAATACATATATAATAAGTCTTGTAAGTGTCTGAGTTTCTGCTGAGTGAAAGTGAGTCAGCGATTTGCGCTACCGAACAACCTGCATGCGAAGAAAAAAATCTGGCGCCTCATGGAATAAATTTTAAAGTTTGGAGGTAAGTACTTTTCTCAGATAAAGAAATTAACATTTAATGCATTAGAGTTCATGCAGTGTTAAGGTTACTGAACTTTTTCTCCATTACACAAACAGTTGTTAGTTTCCTTTCAGATATCTTTGTCTGTAATTTGTAACTTCAGCATACTGCTTTAATATTTGAAACAGTTAACTTGCAACTTTTTCTTTCTTTATTTTTTTAACCTTGTACACGCATTTATTCGAAATGGATTTTCCAAGCTGACAATATACATATGTCAAAATTTTCTGCGAATATACTTGTTGTCAGAAGCAACGTAACTTGGTGTTGATATTCAGTTAATATGTAAACAAGTTTATTGAAACAGGCTTTTAACTGAACTAATCTTATATTTTCGGTTTGGATTAAATTGTTTCATACGCTAACATGTGTTATTTTGATCAAAAAACATTCCTTGATGGGCTTCCGTATTTCTGAGGTAAGAAGATTAGCTTTGAACGCCGGAGGTCGTGGGTTCTATACTCAAACATTTTCCCCCAACTACGCCCCTGCAAAGTTACTCAAACAAGCTGGTTCTGTGCGCAAATTAAAAAAAAAATATGTTTTTTTTTTGCACTGTTGTCTTTAAGTTTTATCATATTTATGTACAAATTGTGGTTGAGTTAACGGTATTCATGATTTCTGGGCTTGCGAAAGATTACTTTTGAGCAGCGGATACACAACGTGTTTTTGCCAAATGCTCTATGCTTGTTTGTTATGCTTAAAAAAGGCAAAATGTCTTGAACTATATAATTTTTGAACTCCTTGGGTTTTCTGTTAATAAGCTTTCAGGAACTCTGAAACTGTAACATAAATTGAATTAAGGGGCTGTCCATAAAGGATGCTGCAAAATTTTGAACAAATCCCCCCCCCCCTCCTTGTTACATGTGACGCTGTTCAACATGAGCATATTGTTATAAACAACGCGTGATGTCACACTTCTTGTTATCCTCTCCCTTCCCCCTGTCACAAAAATGTCACACTGAATTCCTAAAAGAGCCTTCTCAGCAAAATGTTGATCTAAATTTAACATATATGAAGTTTTAAGTATTGAAGAAAGTTGTTAAAATGGTCATTATATGAGAAGTTTTTTGAAAAAGGTTGCTTTGTCATCAATTAATGCTCTTTAAAATAATTTTTCAAAAGCCTAAAATGATGAACTATTAAAGCCCCCCCCCCACACACAAGAATCATTAGCAGCAGAAAAAGCTAAAAATGGAAAAGTAACCAAATTCCAAAAAAAAAAAAAAAAAAAAAAAAAAGGCTGCTTTGATATTGAATACATTTTTTTTTGATGTACAACATACAGTATTCATTCTTTAATTAACGTTTTTCAAGTTGAATTCCTGTGTAACTTTTCGAGAGTGCCCACCGAAGGGTGGAGGGGTAGAAATCATAGTCTCATAATAATGATAGCTTTACAACGGCTATAGTTACAAATAACTGTGCCCTTGAAATTTTAAGGGAGATGGGGGAGATGTTTATGGGGTATTTTTCTTGAAGTTTTCATAATTGAAGGAGGTAGGTCACCGTTTACTTTGGGGGATGGCACCCAAACATTCATGTCTTTTTAAAAGTATAAATTTGCTAAGCTAAGTTAACATTAATAATCTGGTATTATGTATTTTAATTTGATGTTATGTCTTTGAAACATATTGCAGTTATGTTTCCCGTTTACTTTAGTAAAAATGTTTATTTATATTTTAAAATTTCATTTTATTCTAATTCATATACAATGGTAAAATTATTTTTGGTTTTGATGTAATTGTAAAATGAAAGTTCATTTATTTATTTGAATACTTCTTAAGACTTAATGTTTCAATACAATATACGAGTAGTTAAAATGCGATTAGTGTTAAAAAAAAATTTCAAATGAAAAATAAAACTATGTTTATTTATCACTTCGTTTTTACAAGATTGTAAAATAAAATCGTGTTTAGTTATTTGAATACTTTGTAAGACTTATAAATGTTTTTATGTGAAATACTATGAATTAAGCTCAGTGTATTTTTTAATGTATGATTATTGGTTCCTTTTTATGTTTTCAAATGAAAAAGTAGAAGTTTTAATGCTACTAAAATAATAGAAGACAATAATAAATAAACCAAATAGTTTAATTAAACCAAAATACTAATCGAAGCGCTTACTTCCCAATATCATTGTGGATCGACGAATGATGACGTCATTTGCTAGTTGGATGGCCTTCCTATCTCGAAGGCCTCGCTTTATCCCCTATGGCGGTTAGTTGATTCTCCATCATGGTTTTCATCGACGTTAGGTCATTTTTCATTTCATCTTGACTTGTAGTAATTCTAGCAGTTAAATCACTATTTAATTGTTCTTGGTTAGTCGTTAATTCATTTTTCAGTTGTTCCTTGATTTGCAGTCAAATTATTTTTTGCGGAGTTTATTGCTTGTAATAATTTGTTCATCTGTTCCTCCAATGCGCGCGTTATGTCCATAAAAATAGTCCAAATTCAAAGTCTTTGTGAAAAAATGTCCAAGGTCACTCTTATTCTAAGAAAGTCCTGAAGAAGCCTCACGTTGGGCGCCAATTGTTACGCGTTTGATGCAACTTCAAACTTTCTTTAAATGACGACACAGTTCTTGAGAAAAGCACAGGAGATTTATTTACAGCTATGTACAGGAAATGTTTACAACTGCTAAATCAACCATAGCAACTAGGCAAATATCAATTAACACCGTAAACTCAACAGTTACACACTTATTTACATCCAAATACGCGAAAGCACAGCGCAAATGCCTCACAATAAACAGAGCTAATGGCTCAGACAGTTTAAAAAGCAAAACTGACTCTTTATCATGCGCGGAGGCTATTTATAAATCCTAGAGAAGTTTTGACAAAATTCGAAATGCTTCTCGATGTTTTCTTTTTATTCCATTGACATATTCACAAATGTTATCCTGGGACCATATACATCATACGAATGTAGGGGGGTTGTATATTTATAACAAGAAACATTTACAGGTTACGCTACTAAGATAATTTTAGATGAAAAATAATGAAATAAACGCCAAATTTAGCCAGATTACAACAAATTAATCACAAAAATAGTTACTATTTACAGAATTTGTAACAATATATTTTTGAAAAAGGAGAAACAAATCCATTTAAAATTTCATTTAAATACCGCTTTCGCTTTTTCAGGTAAAATGTTTTGAACGTGATACATAAGCGCTAATGTATAACATAATTTCGTGTGTGGGGACATTTTTACCCGTCAGTCGGAATTATGAAATACTTGATCTGACCAAAAATATTTTTATTTGGTAGACAGTATACTACGGTGAAGAATTGCTTATTGACTAAAATTCAAGTCTTTAAATGAAAAATTAGAAGATTTATGATGTGTCCAATATTCTGGACATGAATTTTTGAAATACTTGAGCAAAGAAAATTTTAATGTAAAAAAAAAGAAAAAAAACATGAAACATCAAAAAAACTTCATCGTTAAATGTTTTACAAACAATATTAAAACATTATATAAATATTTGAAATGATCAAAGAACGTTTATATATATTTTAAATAATCAGACAAAAGACCTCGACTTTGCGACGAAAACCTATGGTTGGGAAAATGAGCCTCTCTCACTTGTTAGTAGCCAATTCCAAAACGAAACATTTTTTCCCAGATAATAATAAGCAGAATGTATAGAGTCAACCACAAAATTATGTAATTTTCATCAATTATTAAATGATTAACACCTGTTTAAAGCCTATGTCTGGTATACCAGACACCAGCTTGGCACAAATAAAGGTCAACTCCGTTTTGTCTTTTCATCTTTTAGGATGATTTAATGGAAAAAAATAAATGGATGCGTACGTGAAATGAAAATCTTATTTAAACAACGAATTCACTTAAATGCATGCATAAATGGAACTGACATTCAGCAGAGACCTACTTCGGTGCTGTTTAAGAAGCTGCTCAATGTTCTCAGCTGTTGTTGTTCTCATGGACTAAATGAATACAGTTAAATGTGGACAGTCGGAAGCATTTGCAACTGAACTAGAAACTCGTCTTGTGGAAAAATATTCCAGTTAAATAAAACTTGAAAACAGTTCTGTCATTATGTTCGAATGCACAAAACTATATTCTAATAAATACTGGATGACACGAAATACTTTGGACACACATGATACATTTTAATTTTTATGTTAATGAAAATATAACGACCAAACTTCAAAATGAATATGAGTACATTATTTCGTCTATACGAATTTTCAAAGTGATTACCTTTTCCCTTAATACAGAGTTTTAAACGTGTTAAAATTTCCGGCTATGGACCGCAAACTCATTTACTGATGAAATACACGATACTGATATTTTATGCCATACCTTTTCATGAGGATTTCTTTAGGGGTGCCAAAGTTTTATGTGGAATATCACACACCCCTTGTCTCCAAAATGGACCAAATAGAACAATCCATAGGGTTCAAATCAGGAGATTACGGTGGCCATTCTTGAGCTCCAATCAAGTCCGGAAAATGTGTCTTGCTCAATCCTGTTAAAAGGTTCATCTTTTGTTTCCAAAGAACTTTTGTGACCAAGATTAAGATAAGACAAAATCTTCCAAAATGAGTGTGCAATGCGTTTCTTGATTTATCTTTATTCCTTGATCAACAAAAACAAGTGGAGTTTTCCCACTAACCCATATCCCTCCCCAGACCATACAGATTGGGAGTTTTGTCGCTGTTCAACAATGCAAGAAGGACTTGGAGACAAGGGTGTGTGTGCTAAACCTTATAAAACTTTGCCATCCCTAAAAAAATGTATATGCCAGGAACGGGATAAAATATCAGTAAGTGAGTTGCGGCCCATAGCCGAAAATTTTGTGAAACATTATTTAAAACTCTGTATTAAGACGAAAGGTAACAGCCACTATAAAAATTCGTAAATATATTACACGAAATATTGTATTCATATTTATTTTGAAGTTTGGTCGTAATATTTTCATTAGCATTTATATTATGATGTATCATGTGTGTCTAAGTTATTGCTTGTCAGCTTGTATACACTAAAAAAAATCCTGAAAATTTATTGCTAAAAGTACTAGCATTCATGTATTAAGTGTTAACTTACGTTCATTATACTAGAAAATACCGAGAGTTTCTTTAGTGAACTCATCTCCAAGAAATGTTTCTTGCTGAATCCTTGAACATCGCAGATAAAGATAAAACCATTAATCTGAGTTACTGGATCGTATACGGTGCTCGCTGCTGCGATTAATAGGGCAGCTAATACATCCCAGAATGAATATACATCTGGGTCCCAGGCAGCTGAAAAGAAAGACATTGTGAAAGTAATAGCATTGTCATAATAGGGTGTTGCAGAACATATATCTGTATAATTATTCAGTTTAATTGTATTTAATTTCGAAGTTCAGCAGTGTAGCACTACTACAAGTAGTATACTGCTGTAGGTAGATAAAGGGTAGTAACTACAAATTTTAGATTTTTCGTTTTTTTTTTTTTTTTTTTTGACATCCATTGTACGCCAGCTTTATTGTACAAGCTTGCTTCTTTGGTTTCCGCTGAAGAAAAAGTAAATTGAAAAGGAAACGCGTTTCTTCAAATATCTTGAAAACTCATTTCTACACACAATAAAGTATAATAATGGCAAAAACTTATTTCATTGCTTCAATATATCGTCGCGAAGGAAGTTACAGCAGTTTGAATTTCGGTAAAATATGTCATCTCTACATAGTATAAATCTCTACCTAGTAGAAAATGAAGTCTCCAAAAAGCGTCTGTGTGTTTGAACTCGCAAAACTCGAGAACTACCCGGCCGATTTTGCTGAAATTTTCAGTTTGTTCCTTTAAGTCCTGAAAAGGTTTGCAGACCAGTTCGAAAACAATTCGATGAATAGTTTTTTTTTTTTTTAATTCCAAGTTAGGCCTAATTTTCACATAAATTACCGAATATGTGGGTGAAAAATTATCGCAAATAGTAATATTTACATATCGTTTGGAAAGGGAAGAATTTTTCGCGTTCTACGCAATTTGTTCCGATGCTCTAACTTAGTTGCGGCGGGAGTTTTTTACGTTTTTAGCTCGATTTTTTTTAGGTTTAGGTGAAATTTAGGCAATACTTTCTTCATTAAATCCATCAATAAAAAGTGAAGGAATTGTCCCACGGCTTTCTTTTTGGCGCCATTCGAAAAAGCGACCTTTTTTACTCCAGATCTAACTTGACCAATGGTCGAAAAAATAAGTTTTTATCTCGAAAGGAAAAAAAGTTATAAATTAAAAGTCTTTTTAAATCAAGTTTAAGAAATCTCAATTCCTTTCAAATTGTGTGAACCATTTTCTTTCGCATTTTAATTCCTTAAACTTATTTTATTTTGTGTTTCCATGGTTACGCATTTTAAATTCATCTTTCTGGATTTAATTTCTTAAAAGTATTTTATTATCTGTCGTCATTGTTTAAAAGGGAAATCATGATGTTTTTTTATTAATTTTTTACGCCTGATTGTTGAAGTATACGTCACTTGACACAATTTTTATCTTCAAGGTAGACCGGGCAAAGCCGGGCAACGCAGCTAGTTTTACATATTTCGGCCTAATTTAACTAAAAGCACATTGAACTTGCCACAAAAATTTATACATTTTAATTTTGAAGTGCTCAATGCTCAAACTTGACTTTCAAAAGACATTAATGAAAGCTGCAAGCTGTTTTTGGACCTCAAAAATGATAAAATAACGTCGAAATGCCACTTTTTTGTGACCTTCATTGACCTTGGGGCAATTAGTTGCTACAAACTTAGTTTATTAAACTAGTGGAAAATTGATAAGGACGGATTCCAATGGGTTATGTAGCGCGTAAAAAAGTAAGTGTAATACAATGCCAAGTGAAATAAACTAATGCCAGAACTCTTGAACATTACAATGTACTCTGAAATCCAGAAGGCGTTGAAAAGTGTTCAAAGGAGGAAACGGTCAATTTGGGCTATATACAAGGCTCGACATTGAAAATGCAACACCAAAGAAGGAGTGTTCAGAAATTTATGCAAATTTTAGAGTAGACGTACACCACTGAGTTATGTAAATGATGTGAAATGCGCAGCTCTCCGACGCACGTGAAGTAAGATATAAGGGAAGTAACTTGCAGAGTGTTCAATATTCGTGTCGTTATTACTGACTGGAGAATTATCGAAGAAATTTCGTTTTTGTCTTGGAGGATACGTTTAACACGAGAGAATGCCAGGCCGCCGTCAACAAAGGCACTTCCAGCAGATAGACGATTTTACGAGGGTATGGTGATCGGACTGAGAAAGGGAGGTTGATCCGTACGTCAAATCGCAGCTGATACCCATGTGGCGGCACAGAAATATAAAAATGGGAATTATTTTAATTTTCATAAGTATTATATATTTCCTAAATTTACAAAGTTAATCTATATATATAAAAATGGAGTTTGGTAAATTTGTTCCCTAAGATCCTAGAAACTACCCGGCAGATTTGGCTGAAACTTTCACCGTTTGTTCAGTTTGGTACTGGGAAGGTTTATAGACCAGTTCGAAAAAAATACGACTGATAGTTCCCTTTTTATTCCAATTTTAGTCCCAATTTTCTCATAAATGCCACAATATGGGGGCGGAAAAAAACGTGCACATATTAACATTATATGTCCATCGAAAGCGCCAATTTTTCTGCTAAAGATAGCATCTGTTCGAAGTTTCTAAGTTGTATAAAAAACGAGTTATGAGCTTATTTGTTCCCTGTTCGAAGGCTTTCATCAACCCAAGTCATTCTTTAGTGTGTCATCTCAACTCCCAAGAATTGTTGTATTGTTGAATATTTTTGCGTTTCTTCTGACTTTCTGAGGCTTTTCTCAAGTCAAATCTTAAAGTAACGTTTTTCCACAAGATTGGCTAAAAATAAATGGATTTGGCTGATCATTTTACTTTTAAACGGAACTTATATAATTAATGGTTTATTATTATTATTTATGCTGATTGGACAGTTGCTCACTATATCCAACCAACCAGCAGAAATATCGCCAGAATTTTTTCAGAAAGATTTCAGTAGCTGATGCATTTGGCAGTTTTTACCACTGTCGCTGTTTTTGAGCCCAAAGACTACGTAATAATGTTTCTCAGCTTTCACCATATAAACAAAATATCGCCATTCAAAGATACTTAAAAAAAAAAAAATACTGTGTAAAATAATTCAACAAGTAAATTAGGCAAATCCATAAATCGCACAAAAACTTCCATTAATTTTTCTTTTTGCACGATTTCAAACAATCGCCAAATTTTACTACTTATTTTGGAAACATTTCGGATGAAATCGTTTAGCGCCATTTTTTTTTTTTTTTTTGGACCAAAAGAATCTCAGCATCTGGCAACAATATTTCTATAATAAAAATTAATAAGAAGGGGGAGTATTATCGAAAGTGTCTCAAAATGATTCTCGCAAATTTGGTAAGATTTTAAACCGTACCAAGTGTTCACAAAAATTGAAATTTCCCAAAATAACTAAAGCAAGTATTAGGAGAACACGGGCGGCTACATTTTTTAAAACAGTTCGTACATCAATAGCCATACAGAGAAGGTTTTTGATTTAAAAAAAAAGTACTAACAGATAAATCTTTTTAAACATGTAAAGTTTAATTTCATATTTTGGAAATTCTTCAAATTTGTATATGCTTAAATGTCGTGCTTTCGTTTCTAATTGAATACTATTTTGTTCTTTATACTTATTGCTATTTTAGTTTAATGAGTAAGGAAGAAGCTCTATTTTTAATCACGTCAAAAAGGTTTGTTTTAAATTCTTTCGCTTAAAACAGAAAACAAGGGCAAGTAACGATTGTTTCTTATAATTGTTACTGACCCAGGCAACGCCGGGTATTTTTGCTAGTACCTTCTATTTTTAAATGTTTATTACCTTATTATTGCTATTTCATGTATACTTGTATTTTATTATCGAATTGTAATCGAATATCAATAATCGAACCAATTTATAAGTTATTCGTTTGTAATTGGCAACGTCAGAGAAGTTTTAGTAGGGGTTCGAATGCTACGATGTTTTGATCGGTGCTGAAAATAAAGCAGTAGCTGAAATTAAGTGCGTTCAAGTTATTTAAATAACACGATATCATAATCGCAGTCAAGATGAATAAATAAGCGGCCTACACCTACATGGATGAGAGCACGGTGAATCGGCTCTAACAAAGATGGTTGGAACAACGAAATGTGGCAAGATTGAGGGGTGCAGGGGCAGCCAGAGTGACGTCAGAACGCGTGGATCGACGCATCCAGCGACAAACTGTAGCTCACAAGTCACTTGTTCCTCGATTCTGCAGCAGGTGCAAGATACCCTGAATGTTCCCGTGTCAACCAGAACCATTTCCCGTCGTTTGTAGTGTTCACTCTAGAAAAAAAAGAGCATGGTGCTGGCCTTTGAAAGGGGCACTTTTTTAAAAAAGGGCACTATTTCAATGCGGTGTCCCCCCCCCCCCAAGACCAATGATGCACCACTCAAATGGTACTGTGTGCTCAACCCCCCCTCAAAAAAAAGAGGGTAAATAACACTCAAAACACCTTGCAAAAATTCAAACAGTCTAGTCTGCACCATGACCCCCCCCCCCCCCCTTTGATCGCTGTCACCACCGACTTTAGTATTAAATATAATTTCATCCAGAAAACGCACTTGTCTAGCTCCCCCCCCCACACACACAAATGCCAACTGACCTAAGCACATTTTCCACACTCCATAGGAACATTTAGCTAATGCTGAAACTTGGCTTTGGATGTTTTTCAACAATTTTCAGGCCGCAATTTTAACTACCTATAAGAGTAAAAAAAATTCTAGGCATTTCAAAACCCTTTGAATTTTAATTTAAGAAGAACAGTATTTAATTACTGATCTCCCCTTCCTACCAAAGAAACTTCCTAGTAATGTGCATTGTGCTATTAAGTATTTTAGTGGACATCAAAATCGTGATGAGTGTAAGTTCTTCTTTTTTAAATATATTACACTTCAAATAGAATAATTAACTTGTATGTCAAAAGTATGCTTTTTATTATGTCAATAAGTGTTTTAAATAATCTGTTATATGTATCACACACACACACACACAAAGATAATAAAAATACTTAGCAAATAGAAAAGAATTGAATGAACGCCCTGTCAATGCGATATATTTCCATTTCAAACGGTTTTTTAGAGGGAGGAGGGGGCTGGGGATGGGGGCTAAAAATCCAAGATATTAAAAAAATAACCTTGCATTTTAGCCCAGTAAGCTTTGTACTATGTTCTTCTTAGGAAACAATCAGAAAGTTAACTTTCCAGAAACAGATGTGAAAAGATTGCTACACAATCACTAGCAATGCGCTAAAATTAGCTAAGCCTAATTTCCACGTGCAAACGAAAATCGGACACAAAGGGCTGAAATGATAGGAAAATGTCCAATACCCTCTCTCATTGTTGATTCTCAGAAGATCAAGGATGGGAAGGAATGAAACAAAGATCTCTCCCTTCCCAGAGGACCCTACTCCTTCCCACAACTTTTCAAAAAACCCACCCTCAGTAGAAGGAAGAACATGCCATTGTTTCCTACTGATAAAGCCTGTTTGAATTCTGAGAATCTCATCCCGTGTTTGCCTAGGTATTTGCTTCCCCTTTTGTTAATGGGGCCGATTCCAGGGTGAAATTCTGGGAACAAGGATAAGACATGGGCGTTTTTGCAGACGATTGCTTGACAAATAAAATTGCCTGGATATCGCGGCAGGTCGAAACGATGGTTGAGGCATCTTTTTAAAAACACAGGGTGCAATTTCTTATTTTTGAAAAGGGCGGGGCGCATTTTGCGATCTAAAAGAAGGGCAGGGCGCATTCTGCTGATATGGAAAATGGCAGGGCGCTGCGCCCTTCCAAAACGGCCTAGCGGGAACACTAGTCGTTTGGTTGCACGTGGTCTGCAATCACAACGTCCGCTAAGAAGACTGCCGCTGACCCCACAACATAGACAGCAACGTTTAGTATGGTGCCGGACTAGAGCAAGGTGGATGACAGAATGGCGAAATGTCGTGTTCTCAGATGAATCCCGCTTCTGTTTATCCAGTGATAGTCGCTACGTGTGTGGCGTCGACGTGGAGACAGATCTAATCCGGCAGTAACTGTGGAACGTCCCACCGCACGACAACGTGGCATAATGGTTTGGGGCGCAATTGCGTACAATTTCATATCACCTCTAGTTCGTATTCAGGGCACAATGACGTCCCAACGATACTTGGCTAATGTGCTGCGGTCGGTGGCAATCCTTTACCTTCAAGGGCTACCTAATGCAATTTTTCAGAAGGATAACGCCCGACCACACAGTGCTCGCATCTGCCAACATGCTCTCCAAGGCACCCGGATGCTTCCCTGGCCACCGTACTCTCCTGACCTGTCACCAATCGAACATGTGTGGGATGTGATTGGACGCTGTTAGCAGATTCTGTCCCTCGTTCAGAAGACGAACTTTGGCAAATAGTTGAAAGGGAATGGAGAGCCATCCCTCTGGACACCATCCGCACCCTTATTGACTCTATGCCTAGACGTGTTTCTTCGTGTATCGCTGTCCGCTGGGGTCCTACATCCTACTGAGCCGACGCCATTCTCGCTCTGTACTCTGCCTATCATTTTGAAATTAAGATCATTTATTATTCCTTGCTGTCTCTGTCTTTTTTTCCAAATTTCATCACTTTCTGACCACTCATTCTTGGTGTTGCATTTTCAATGTCGAGCAGTGTACGTAAAAGAGAATAATTGTAATTACCGTCCCCAGGAGTTCCGGCCTAAGATGTCAATATGAGATATGACTACAATGGAAAGCGATGCAAGGTTCCACGCGTCATGTGATGCTTTACACAACATTATCCAGTAGTTGTTGGGGTAATTTATCCCATTCTTCTGTCAGTCACGGATAAGGGTGTCCTTTCTTGTTTGAGGGCGTTGTCGACCAGTAAGACTGCTTCCCAAAGCATCCCAAACATTTTCAATATGATTCAGATTTATAGAACGTGTTGGTCATCCGATAGATTGAATATTTTAAATGAGCTAGACACTCCAGGACGGCGATTGTCAATGACATGTTACGTTGCCAACCATGAAAACGAATTTATCGCCCACAGCACCACAGAACACGTGAACATGAGGCAGTAGAACAACGTTAATGTATCACTAGCCGTCATAGTCTTGTTTGGAAGCACACAAGCGATGTACCACCATTCATCATAATCCTACCCATACCATGACACAACTTGTAGGATACTAGTCCTTTTCTTTTATGTTTGCCGGCTCGTATGCTGGACCACTCTCATGTTAGGTTAGTTGTCGTCCACAATTAAACGACAGACTGAACCTGCTTTCATCTGAGAATAGTACACGAGCCCAGTGGACTTTTTTCCAACTGCGATGCTGAAGACATCATTACAAGCGAGCAAATCACTGACTTGTAGACAATGGGAGGTACAAAACAAGCTGACGGGCGTATAGTCTTACTGCATTCAAACGTCTGGCTAGAGTTTTTCGGGATATTTGCTTGCTAGTAGCAGCAGGAAATTGCTTCTCAGTACCTGATTGCGCTGATTTCTTTTCGTTGCTAGCACTAAGTACCAATCTTCTGCTGACGTCGTATTGCGTACACGACCTTCCTCGTGACATTTGCTACACATTCCATCTGTTTGAAACGATTTCCAAACTCTAGAAACAACCCTATGGCTGAAGTCGAACTCACTGGCAACACCTAAATTTTTCTGCCCTCCTTCGATGTTGCCAACCACACGGTTACCCACAAAATCATCTAAGGGATGTCGGGAAGACATACCGAAAAATGCAAGTTCGTCAAAGGATTATTTCCCGTCAAACTTTGCTTTTGAAGAACAATGGTCATCACGCGCCCAATCCTTTATATCGCTTATCAGTGCTATCACGTGACCAGCAACGTCGTGAGTCTAAAATTTCATACTCACAACACGTCTTACTGTGTCCCGAACTTATGCTACTTTCCATATTTCCTTGCCTTCCATTTTGTGGTTGCTAACGCTGCTATTGCCATCCGTCCTTAGCAATTGTCCACCAGTGTATATCAGTTAGATCTTTCTATAGTACTTCATACATAAAAAAAAAGTAAACTGTTTTCAGAAAGACTTGTGATACATATCAATTTTTATGTCACAAATATCCGCTTAATTTTTAATACCGCACATTTCTGGAAAAAAATTTTGAAAAATTCTGGACGTCTTCTTATAAGATAAATTATAGTTCGTGATTTTTTGGAGAAAATCTAAGATGGCATGAATCACATAATAATGCTTAGCGAGACAGTTTCTCAAACTCTGGCTCTTAAAATAGTTTATTGTTCTGCAGCCAGAATACACATTTTCGGTGAAAATACACCTCAGATTAAACTTTTCTTATGCAGTTTAAATGCGTCGCTGATGCTGTAAATGTTTCTGTAACACGATAACATGAAGGACTTGATTTGTTTCTTTTTTGAGGAGTGAACAGTTGCAAAAGATCTCCAATCATACGAACAAAATAATAATAATAATAAGATATATCTTTAGACATGCTAAAATGTCTTCTACAAATGTGACAAAATATTTTTAATATTTCAAAAAGAATTTTACCATTTGTAACAAAACTGACTTACAAATACTTGTGACATTAATAGCCCGTCCTTCTTCATCCCTGTATGGTAGGACACAGTAAGCCCCCTTTCTTAACAACGGTTCTATTTTCGATATGGGCTGTAAGAGATCAGGATACTTTGAGCGTATGGTGTAGAAGTTCTGGAGGAGGTTGAATGCACTGTCGCAATCGAATTTTCGAGCCCTCAGGAAAAGAAGCAAGTAATCATCATCCGTACAAGGGTTCAAATTCGGAACACCTGGAATGAAAACCCCCCGGTCATAAATTTGAAGACGAAAACTTTAAAAAATTGCCATAAGCAATATTTTTTTGGGCGGATAAATTTTATTCTTGCTCCTTGTAGTGCACAAATTGTTACTGTTGATACCCGTTTTTGGAATTGAAATCCCATCAACTTCAAATAATATTAACATATATAAATGAAAAAAATCTAGTTAATTGCTGTTTTGGCTTTTCAGTTTTTAAAATAAACGTTTAAATAATAAGTTTGCAGTTTAGGACAAGTCATGGGTTTTACAACTTTTGATTTTTTTTAAATGTTGAACTTTTTTGAAAATCTTTTTTTCTACACTAAGCCATAGATGTAGTATAACTAGACGCAAAACTCCATAGCGGCAGACACTTGTCACCATTGAACTCGCGAATCTGGAAGTAAACGGGCAAACGCCTAACCTACGAGGATACAACGCTATTTGCATCCTATGTGGCTACGGCAAAAGTTCTCAACGCTCATGCGCTTTTCTGACACTTGTGCGTTTACTACAAAGTCTCGGCTGCCCATGAAACCGGTTTCTGACAGAATTGTGAAGGCTACGCAGATCCTGATCACAGCATTACGACGTTGCCAGGTTAGGTTTGCCCCAACTATAGTGATTTTTAAATCTTTGCATTAAGCAGGGTAGTTCATTAACAGAAATGCTTGCTAAAACTGTAGACGAACATTGTTGAGTAACTTAACCCATATTAGAACACTCATAGAACGCGTCATCAAAATTTTTTTAAATTGTAACGAGTCCAGTCAATGAACACATTGTAGCATGCATGGAATATGCGATAATTTTTGACTTCAGAATATTGTTAGAGGTAGTTAGTAAGTAAACATACTAAAAGTCCCCGACCCTAGAGGGTGAGCTAAAGGTGGGAGGGAGGGGGGAAGACAATTTTGGGTTTTTCGAGAAAATGTCGGAAACGGTAGAGAAAAAGTGAGTTTAAAATAAAAATTCAAGCTGAATAAATTTTCTACGAAACTGTTTCTACACATATTTGTTAAATTTTCAATAATTTTCTGGGTATATGTTATGAAAAATCGATGATTTTCGGAAAAATTCTCTCTTTTTGTCACACATTTGCTCTTAGTGCCTCCCAAGATCAGTATTTATGAAAATTGTCAATGACAAAGTTGTAGAGCTTTAAATTTCCTTGATTTTGATATGCTACGTTGTTATATTTTATTCAACCAATCAAAAGTTACAGAATCTCAAACACGTACTATAATGGCAAAAACATGAAATACTTGCCATTCACAAATTTCAAACTGACTCGAAAGAATCGCGTACTTCCTCTTTGCTCAATGAATTCGAAGATCTTGATGGACAATAAAGAAGAATTTGTGGATTACTACAACACAAATGATGTTTAAGTGGGGGGGGGGGGATCGTGAAATTGTCACTAGGGGGAAGGAAAGGGTATAAGAAGTGTGATATCAAGCATTTTTTAATACGAATATGTTAAAAGTAGCTTATAAAACAAACTTTGTGACAAAGGGGGGAGGGGATTAAAAACGTTGAAAAAAAGTGACATTATTTATGGACAGCCCTTTATCAAGGAATCGGACGAGGATTTGCAAAATTACGTATATGCAGTATGAATTGGTGGAATGAGGACTTGCAGAAAGTAAGCACTATACATACTGTTTAAGGAAATTGATAACGACATTGATTTAATTTAATTTGAATTTGTTGTTACTGAGGATACCTAGTCTACAAAACTGATAGGCAAAAAGAGACGACTGTATAAACCATATGGACATCAATGTCAGTTAGAAATTTGAAACGACCGTTAAAAAGGAAGGTTTCTGTCCAACTTTCATAATAACAGTCAGCTGACAAATCCGCTAATGATGAAGCTGTTGATGAACGAGAATACGCTCCAAGCTCCGAGCTTTATGTGATGCTGACGTTGATATTGCGAAAACGGCTATCATCAGATGGCAAAATTCTTCGGTAGCTATCATTTGAGAGGAAGTCCTCCTTTTTGTTCTCTTGATAGGCAAATCCATAACAAATCACCACATTCTGCTATCAAAATGTACTAGAAATCTAAAATCATACAACATGTATCTAAGGTATACACCAACAGTTCTTCCGCTGAATCCATTTAGGCTGCTGGGGTAATATAAACTCTTATGGCATGGTACCCTAGCCACAGAAAAGTCCCTCAACGAGTTCCGTTACAGATCATTTATCAAAGAAGCTGTAGACATCGAGACTGATCTCCAACTCTGCCGTACCACCAGGTACACCTGTAGCTAGGAACTTAATGGTGAAGTACCGAATTGGGGGTTTCGGAAAGGAGGAATGACCAACTCGTGCCGAAACTCTCGGAATCGGATGTTGCTCCTGACGGAATCTTGAAGATGATTTTGACCAATTGCTTTTCTACAAGTGACCGAAAGGTCACTTGTAGAAAATCGTTAAACTAATCTGTCGCAAGCTTGCATTGCAAGGGAAGTTGCAACAACGGGATCAAAATATTTATCCAGGACGAAGGGGACGACGACGACATCAATACATTACCAATTTCTTAGAACAACTTTTTTACAGCTGGTGACATGACCCTTCAGCTTCAGAATAAAATCAAGATGTCACCTTGATGATGATATTTTAATTTACTAATTACAGTCGACTCCCGCTACAACGCGATTCAACTTACGTGAAATGGCTATAACGCGAATTTTTCACAAGTAACGAATTTTAGAGTTAGCGCGAATTTTTCGGTTACAACACGAATTTTTTGGAAGGAAGTATCGGCTTTGTTATTGGCGACTAAATGTTGATTTCGTGAATGTTATTACATCCCTTTAAGCACAATGAAAGTTCCCACACCAAACTAGTCTACGCATCGCGTTGTTAGTGCATTAAATAACCACTCAGCATCTTTCTTTTTTTTTTCATTCTTAATATTTAAGTGGATTTAATATAATGGCACCTTCATCTAAAATTTGTGAAGATGGGAAGAAAAAGGAAATTTCTAATTAAAAAAAAAAAAGAAAGAAAAAACTATATGCTCTCGATATGCTTGAACAACTACACAACGTCGACGGTAGCGCGGCAATAAGTATGAGTGAATCTTCCATACATACAATTAAAAATCAAAACTAAAAGATATCCGTAAAAGTTCAGAACTTAGTTTCAATATTGAAGCTTGCATAGTAGTCTAGCAAAGTTAAATATTATGAAAATGGAAGCTGCTCTTGTATTGTGGGTTAAAGATCGAGATCGGGAAGAGGGGCTGTAGCCACAAATTGAAACGTTTTAAAAGAAAAGGCGAAGCAACCGTAATTAAAAATGTATTAGATAACAGTCTGATCATGGAGCATAAATCATCATTATCTTCATTTTTTAACTCCTAAGTATTGTAACTTATTTGTACTGAACAGTACTATTATAGTGCAGCATTTTATTATTTCTACATAAAGTGCGTACCGTGTTGTTTCATTTTATGTCTTTCCCTCTTATTGATCATTCATTTGGTGCATCTTAAAATATTTCATGTTGAATGAAACAGTTTATTTTTTAAAATACAATAAATGTTCAGTTCTTTATGTAAGAAACTGAAGTGTAGTTGAGGAATATTTGAAAGCAGTTTGAGGGTTGTTTATAAGTGTCTAAACGACACGTATAAAAGAATTTGGTATGCTTCTAAAAAGATTGTTTTCATATATTTTTCCACAACGAAAAATTTCGACTTGCGCGAGGAGTCCTGGAACGCGTCCCTCGCATAAGTCGGGACTCGACTGTACTGTCAGTCCATATTCCGTATGAACACTTTCAAAATATGATTAGTAATGATTTAATAAAAACTAAAATTACAAAATGGTGCTGCCGTTCAACTACATTTACCTTATTTCTATTATTAAAATTTTCATTACCATGTCACAGTGTCACATTTTCATTTCAATTAAGAATAACAAAATTGAGTACAACTTCATAGTTTTTGAATGAAATGAAATAAAATGAATGAAAGGGGGGGGGGGGGCTCAACCGAACCAAGCACTGCCACCTGAGGTCTACTAGTCCCCAAACAGAAGTCTTAAAACAGACTAGTAGCTAAAAAAGGATTCAGCAAACACCTAATAGGAATATCATGAATCTTGCATGATTCAAGCAAATGATGACCAAGGTGTTCAAACCTATAGGCAGAAAACACTTCACTAACACAGGGTGTGAGTAATAACTTCTTCCTTAAAAAGGTAACCTCTGCAAATTGGATCATTACTTACACCAATTATAGCAAGGTGCCGCTTTAAGGTGTAAAGTCCAGTAAGAAGACCAAAAGCCTTCCTAATACTATTTTTGTTAAGAAGCCTATTGCATTTTTAGCATATGATCCTCAGAGAAGCAGGTTTGTCCTCCTTAAGGAAAAACAAGCTGAATATGTTCAATGTCATCGCGAGATAACATCTCCGACGGGAAGGTTTCTCTCACAACAGCCATCTTAAACATACGCACTGCTTGAGCATAGGACTGTGCTTGACCAGTCCTTACTCTTTAAGATGCAGCAGTTTGTGCAGGGGAAGGAGTTGAAACCTTCGATCGATGACGTTTGGTTTCTACTACCTTCTCAAGAATGGCTGGCCCAGTGGCTTTCACCTTCTGTAACAGCCTCCCCTCTCCTGCCTGCGCCTTTTGCATTTTTGTGAATAAATAAGTACCCCCTGCCCCCCCCCCCTACTGCAGTGTCTGTGGGTTGCAGATAAGCCCCTTCACTAGTCGGTGGGTTGCAGACCTGCACCCTCACCTCCTCCAGCAGCAAGGTTGCTGATTCTGTCCTTCAAGCCAGTATCCAGATCCAAGGGGGCTGGGAACTGGGCGGTGGTAAAAGGTGGCAAACCCGCACAACCACCGTATACGAGTGCGAGGGTGCGAGGCAAATTACAACGAGGTTTCTCCCGGTTCCTCGGGAGGACTGTTTAGACATCATGCAACCCAGATGCCATCCATCTATCAGCACGGTGCCTCACACCTTAGATTGGGTATCCATTTTAGTCGCCTTTTACGACACGCATAGACTACGTTGGTACTATTCTGCTCCGGTTACCACACGGAGGTCGTTTTTGATTACTTGTCAGCTGGGTGTCGCGGTGATTTGGGCTTCGTATTTCTTTGGTATCAGGTTTGAATCTGCAGTTCAAGTGTTCAGCCGGCGAATTTTCAAGACACAGAAAATCGTCAGGGTCCTTGTCACATGATTGCTGCACAAGATCCCTTGAGCGCATGCTTGGCACACACACTCTGAGACAATAAGAACGAGATAATTCTTTTCTTTTTCGAAAAGTATTGGTTTTCTGGAACGCATACCTAAAAAACCATTGGAAATGTGACATATGCATGAAAACAATTTCACAATAAATTTAGTTAACTTTCACTTTTATTCGGAAACACATTTTTCCTGCCGTTTCCGAGATATAATTGAAAACCACAAAATTTGACTCCCCCTTCACACTTTCAACTCCCCCACCCCCTAGGGTAGGGGACTTTTAGTATGCTTACTTATTAATTACTTCTAACAAATTTCTTACTGAGGAAGTGCTTTCGTTAAACAATGCCAGGTATGAAGCTAATTCAAACTGCATATACGTAGTTCTGCACCGTCCGATTTCATGGTAAGAGGCTGTCTATAAATGATGTTACACGTTTTTTTCAACTTTTTTGTCCCCCTCCCCTTTGTCACAAAGTTCGTTTTGCAAGCTACTTTTCATGAACATATTCGTATAAAAAAAATGCTTGATGTCACATTTCTTACTCTTTCCTTCCTCCTTGTCACAAAGTCACAATTTCACGACCCCCCCCCCCCCTTAGCATCATTTGTGTTGTAGTAATCCACAAATACTTCTTTCTTGTCCGCATCAGGATTGTCGAATTCATTGAGGAAAGAGAAATTACGCGATACTTTCGAGCCAGTTTGAAATTTGAGAATGGCAAGTGTTCTATTTTTTGCCATTATAGTGCGTGTTTGAAATTCTGTAACTTTTGATTGATTGAATAAAATATAACAAAGTAGCATATCAAATTGAAGGAAATTTAATGCTCTACATCTTAGTCATTGACAATTTTTATAAATACTGATCCCGGGAGGAACTAAGAGCAAATGTTTCACAAAAAGAGAGAATTTTCCCGAAAATCATCGATTTTTCAAAACATATACCCGGAAAATTATTGGAAATTTGACAAATATGTGTAGAAACAGTTTCGTAGAAAATTTATTTAGCTTGAATTTTATTTTAAACGCATTTTTTCCACCGTTTCTGACATTTTCCCGAAAAACCCAAAATTTTCTTCCCCCCTCCCTCTCACCTTTAGCTCACCCCCTAGGGTCGGGGACTTTTAGTATGTTTACTTACTAACTACCCCTAACAATATTCTGAAGTCAAAAACTATCGCATATTCCATGCACGCTACACCCCTGTTTTGAGCACTCATTGACTGGACTAAACTACGTTGTTACTAGGACGTGCTTAGACATATAAAACGAAAATTTTAAAAATAACTTTTATAGTTTTTTAAATATATGCTGTCCTATAAATAGGACAACGGTCCAAAGCACTACAAAAATCTCAACTTTTTTTCTCTTACCTTCCGGGGAAAGAAATTGCGCATGAAACAGAAGAAAGTAGTCTAAAATAAGTCCAACACTGCATTTTTTGCTTATAGTAATTAGTTTTCTATTGCAATTTATTAATTTGCATCTTCTTTGTCGACAATCAGCATTTTTCACCATGCTCATTGTTAATATGAAAAATTATTTGTTATTTTGTAGCATACTGCGTTGCCTTATTTTAATTGATGGAATTGATAAGGAATAATATTGAAATAACCAACGTTATTCATTGTAAGATGCCGACACCCATAAATTATAGCCAATTTTGACTGAGGTTTGTTTTTCATTAACATCTTACAGTCATGTCTACCAAAATAACTCACAATTATTTCATCAATTGTTACATTCTCGGAAATTACGTCAAACTGCTGCAAAGCAACATTAAGTTTTCTAAGAATGGTCCACTTTTGTAATAAGATCGTTGAATTTTAGCAGTCGATTTTTTAGTTGTCATTGAAATGAAGATAATGTTTGATATCGCTGTATTTTTTCTCTCGATATGGCATTACTAACTAATGTTGTGCCAGTATCGGTAGCATTTTCCAAATACTTTTTTTACGGGGTAATATATGATAACCACTAAAAAATAGAATACCTAGGAATAACTGGAAATCATTCTCAATTCTCAAAGATACTAAAAGAATGATCATTCTTTTGGAAAGTATTACGGCCCTCTCTAACTGGATGTGATATCATGTCTTCTGCCATAACATGAAAAAGTTCAATAGGACTTTTACCTGCAATAATATCAGTTATATTTTAGTGTTCTTGCAAATGATTAGACTTTGTGCGCAGATACAAATTTTGGTAAATATTTTTTCCACTTCGCATCCTTTGTTTCGAAACTAGGCTCATCGCATTTGTTTTTCGTAAAAAGTTCTACATTTCCAGCAGCATTTTGTACAGAAGATTTGTCACTTCATGTTGGTGAATTACAATTTATTAAAGAGTCATCTCTTTTTTCTTTGTCACTAACTAAACCAGGTCCAGCAGGAGTAATAACCACTTCTGGTTCATCAATTTTATCGTCAGAAAAATAAATTTTCTATTTAATAGCTTCCTCAGCTGTCAGAATTTTTTTCACCATTTTATAGAAATTTAGCTTATAAGAACTTTTTCATTATTTTGCATATCCCCGTGTAAGAAACGTTATAAAACAAACCAAACACAGCAAATGATACTCTTATCTAAAAGGAATTCCAAGATTCAGAATCTTTTTCCCCAAAAAGAACAAGTGTACGCATACAAAAGATCTTGTTTTGAGGAATGCAAATCTTTTCTTGCCTTGTTTATGCGAAAGAATACCTGCGGGGAGGGGGGGGGGGGGCTCCTGTCAATTAACCAGCAACCCTTTCAACTTAAAACTCCACCCACTTGACGTTGTTTTGTCATCGTATAAATACAGCTTGTTCTACGAATTTTTTTGCAGGAATGTGAATCAGTAGAAAAAAAAGGGTCCGTATTGGACTGTTTTCCTATTTTTAGGACACCTGGATGTTTTACTGAATATACCTAGAAAATATAATTCCTTTCTTGAGCATTTTTATTCATAGCAGTAGCACTGTCCTTCTATTACGAAAATGAATCCTTACATTTATTTTTTAACGGAATGTATATTTTTTGATTAATCATGAGTAATTAAGTCTTTTTAAGTGTTAATTTTATTGATTATTTACCAATTAAAATGAAATTTAACTATCAGACTTTTGTTTGTATATTATGCACATGTTTGTCAAAAAATATTTGTGACATAATTTGGATAAGTTCATCTCTTTATTTGTCATCTATGCTTATTTATTTCAGCTGTCCTGTTTATAGGACTGCGGTTCGATATGGGTAACATTTTTTATTCAAGGACATGAAATGGTCCGTTTGTCTGAAAATGATCCAGTTGCAGATTCTTCAGGAATTTCTGCTTACTTACCTTCCAGCATATCCTTGAGAGTACGCAGCCCAGCTTCTTTCTTTTCAGGAGTCTCGTTCAGTTCCAATTTCGCTTTCAACTCATCCTGTGAGTTTAACTTTTCGTTAAGAGCTAATCGGAAAGTCTTTCCGCCGGATGTAAGTGCCATGCCGTCCGTCATCTTAACCCTTTCTCTATCAATACATATTAAAAATATATGCGTTTTTTTCTGAGAACAAAATAAAATAAGTACTTTATTTAATCAGTTACAACATAAATATCAACAATGTGCTTGAAAACAAAAGTAACAGGCAGAAGTATCAGCACGGATTATACACAGTCCAGCTCCATTCACATTAATGTAACCACCTGTCAAAATCCAAAAGCGGACCGCTGCGAGACGTGCAGGAAGAGAGTCAGTAAGGTTCTTGAAGTTGTTCACTGGGATGTTCAGTCATGCCGACTCCAGTGCTGGGGCATGCTACAGTAGGTTAAGCGGCTGAGGATCCAAGGTGCGGACAATCCAATCGAAGATGGTCACACAACTTCTCGATTGGGAAAATTTGTTGCCCAAGGTTTAAGTGACCTGCCGCTCTTCGAACCACGCTCGTACACTGCGAACTTTATGACCCGTCGCATTGTCCTTCAGGTAGGTGTCATCATCCTGCGGAAAAATAATTTACACGTACGAGTGAACGTGGTCCGCAAGGATAGGTGCATACTTGTCCATCTTACCTCTCACAGTGATGAGTGTACCCAGAGAATAATTCGAAAACATTCCTCCGACCATAATGCTCCTCATTCAACTTGGACCATTTTTTTGCAGTTGTTACAGGGTGTTTGCTTTCGGAGGTTTCACGCAGTATACGCTACCGTCTGTTTGTCCGATGGAGCATAAAACATAATTCATCGAAAAAAGCCACCTGTCTTCACCATTGAGCTATAATACTAATTATAGCTCAATAGTTAATTATAGCGTACTTAGTATTAGAGCTCAATGGTCTTCACACAGTAAAAGTCCAGTTGCGGTACTGGCGAGCAAATTCCAGAAGTTCGTCCGTCACAGATTAACAGCACTCAACATAGGTGCATTAACCACGCGTCTGCTCCACGCGACAAACATCAACGTCCTCTGAACCGTCGTTGTGTTTACACTATAGATAACCAGTTGGTTCTGAGAAAATTGTTGCTGAACGGTAGCACGTCTATCATTCATTCGTACGAAGGCACCGCCGCAGCCGTCGTTCGCCTCTATTTTCAATGACCCATGGTGCACCACATTTTCCATGTCGCTGTTTTTGGATAGTGCCATTTTGCCATGGTCGGCACGCTTTTACCATGGCGGTCCGGTCCCCACGAGCAACTATCAAAAGTTATTTGTTCGGAAATGCTTCCGCCCTTGGCCCGAAAATCAATGGTCATGCCCTTTTGGAGGTCAGGTTAATCGCTCCGTTTCTGCATAACTGCAAGAATTGAAGTGTTTTCCGAATACCTACAGCGCACTTTATATATTGTTACAAATTCTGTAAATAGTAATTATTGTAGTAACGTAACCTGTAAATAGTTCCCCGTAATGAATATACAGCCCCTTTACATTCAGCCGAAGTATACGACCCCCTATTATTTTTCTTCTTATTTCATTCACTAATTTTATCAATGAAAGTGTAGAACGGTGTAGCATTTTCTGGAATATTTGAGAGCTCTCTTTTCGGTGTGTATATAAGCCGTTACGCTGGATAAAAAGTTTAGTTTCGATTGAGAATTTGTACTGAGAGTGTATTAGCTCTGTTTATTTCGAGGCATTTCGCTGTGTTGTTTTCGTATTTGGAAGTAAATACGTGTGTAACCGTTGAGTTTACGGTGTTGAGTGATACTTGTTTAATTGCTGATGATTAATTTAGCAGTTGTTGACGCTCTTTCCTGTACATAGTGTAAATAAATTTCCTGTATTTTAAATCAAGAACTGTGTCGTCCTTTCAAGAAAGTTGGAAGCCGCACCGGATCCGTTACAATTGGCGCCCAACGTGGGACTACTTTAGGACTTTCTTGGAGTAAGTGTGACTTTGGACATTTTTTCATAAAAACTTTTTGAATTTGGACTTTATTTTTATGGTGATTACTCGCGCAATGGATGAACAATTAAAACAACTTCTTGACGCTATCACCTCTGTGAAGAGTGATATGGCGGCTAATCAAGAACAATTAAATAGTGATTTAACTACTAAAGTTACTACAAGTCAAGATGAAATGAAAAGTGACTTAACGTCGATGAAAACCATGATGGAGAATCAACTAACCGCCATGGCAGACAAAGTCGATGCTCTGGGAGAAAAATTTGATACTGTGGAAGAGCGCATCGCCAATGTGGAAAATAAGTTGGAAGAAGAAGACAAGAAATTTACTTCATTTAAGGAAGAAATAATTAAGGACATGGAAAGGAGATTGGCGACCGCGGAAAGCAGCTCTGTACAGTTTGGCGCTCCCACATCGGTTGCTCGACCGTCCATTAAACTTGCCACATTCGATGGGAAAACTTCGTGGCAGGTTTACAAAACTCAATTCGTGATAGTGGCGGAAGCGAACGGATGGGACTCTGCTGCCAAGGCCTGCCATCTTGCAGCATCCCTGAGAGGTGACGCAGCGGACATTCTTCAGACCCTTCCGGACAGCCAGCGCCTGGATTTTGCCGCCCTCACATCTGCGTTGGAGCTTCGCTTCGGTGAGAAGTGCCAGAAAGATTTCAGCCGACTCCAGTTGCAGTCCCGTTTCCAGAAAACCGGGGAAACCCTGCAAGAGCTTGCGGCGGACGTCAAAAGACTGTCTCATCTTGCTTTTTGCGACTGTCCTGCGAATGTTCGAGACAACCTGGCACTCAACTACTACATCGACGGGGTTCAAGATCCAGAAATCCAGAAAGCTCTACGGATGGCGGATGTCAAAGATCTGAATTCTGCTGTTGTGTATGCGATGAAGTTGGAGGCCGCCCAGCAAGCAACCCGCAAGGATCGCCATTTAATCCGCGGCGTGAAAACTGATGACCCTGATCCGGTTTCGTCACGTTTTGCTGAACTTGAAAAGCAAATAAAAGAAATTGCAGGAACCCTCAAAAGGATTTCGGCTCCCAAGGACCAAAATCGACAACCACTTAAGTGCTGGAAATGTGGCGTCGAGGGTCACTTACGAAGAAACTGTGAAGTTCGCCGAGAAACCAGAGGGAAGAGCACCTATCCCTCTCAGGTCCAGGAACACTAAGCCAGGCAATCTCGAGGGGCGGAGGTCGCCAAATTGGAATGAGCCCCATCTTAAAGTTTTCCAGATTTCATCGACGAGTGGCGGCAGTAATGGACTTTTTGTTTACGCATATGTAAACGGGTTTCCCTGCGAACTGATTATTGACAGTGGAGCCAATGTTACAATCATTAGAACAGATGTGGCTCGTCAATTTGGACTCAACATTCTATGGACGCCGCCCTGCGTTACCCTCCAAACTGTGACAGGTGACAAGATCGAGATTGAAGGTAAAATAAACTTAAAAATTGTGTTTGGAAATGCCACTTACCATCATACGGCATTCGTTGCTGCTATCACAGACCTCTTCATTCTCGGATTGTACTTTTTAAAGAAGTATGACTTCAACCTCGACTTCAAGACTAATGAGCTGCTCTCGACGAGAGAAGACATAGCCGTTTTCCCCCCAGAAAGTGATGTAAAGTCCGCTCATCAAATAATAGCCCAAACAGATTTATCGATTCCCCCAAGGTCAGACTCATTAATACCTGGCTCCTTTGAAGAAAGCAATAGTTTTCGATTTGGACTCATTGAATACCCTAACCTAAGCAATAACCTAAAAGGAGTGCTGGTAGCATCTACGCTTGTGGACCTTTCTAAGGATGTAATTCCTATGAGAGTCGCCAACGTGAGTGAAAGGCCAAGGAATTTCTGGAAAGGTGAAGTGTTAGCAACTTGTACTCCAGTAAACTGCATCATTAGGAGAATCAATTCCTCCGAGACTGTGTCTTCTGAGTCCTTGACATCGAAGTTAATTGGGAGTGCGCCATTATCGAAAGATCAAAGAACTGCTGCGGAACAATTGGTGGATGACTTCAAGCATCTGTTTTCATCTACATCGGAGGATGTTGGCCGTACGAATTTAACGCAGCATAGGATTTACACTGGAGAACACCCCCCTATTAAACAGCATCCAAGACGACTACCTTTCACCAAGAAGGAAGAGGTTGAGACCCTCCTGAAAGAGATGAAGGGGAATGATGTAATCGAACCCTCATCCAGTCCTTGGGCGTCTCCCATCGTCTTGGTCCGAAAGAAAGATGGCTCCACCAGATTTTGGGTCGATTACCGACGGCTGAATGAAATCACCAAGAAAGACAGTTACCCTCTTCCACGGATAGACGATACCTTGGACACTCTTTCCGGACACAAGTGGTTTTCGAGCCTGGACTTGAAGAGCGGCTACTGGCAGGTTGAGATACACCCTGATGACCGAGAGAAGACAGCGTTTACAACTGGACAAGGCTTATGGCAGTTTAAAGTGATGCCCTTCGGTCTCTGCAATGCACCAGCTACGTTCGAGCGTCTTATGGAGACAGTGTTAAGAGGACTTTCCTATGAATCCTGTCTGGTCTACTTAGACGATATCATCATCGTGGGACGTAGTTTCGAAGAACATCTGGCAAATCTTAGGAAGGTGCTGCAAAAGCTTAAGGAAGCCAATCTGAAGTTAAGCCCGTCCAAATGTAATTTGTTCCGCCGGGAAGTGAACTACCTTGGTCACATCATCTCTTCTGAGGGTGTACAAACCGATCCAGAAAAGGTATCTGCGGTCAAGAGTTAAAATCGTCCCGAAAACATCCATCAGCTGCGAAGTTTCCTGGGGCTCTGCACGTACTACAGGAAGTTTGTGAAGGGTTTTTTCAGCATTGCACGACCTTTGCATAAGCTGACGGAGAGCAAGCAAAAGTTTGAATGGTCCAAAGAATGCGAAGATGCATTTCTACGACTGAAGGAGGCTTTAACATCAACGCCTATCCTCGCCTATCCTCAGCCTGAAAAATCCTTCATCCTGGACACTGATGCGAGCCACGAGGGCATCGGAGCTGTTTTATCCAAAGAAATTGACGGCAATGAACATGTCATCGCTTACTGGAGCAATTGCTTATCAAAGTCGGAGCGAAATTACTGCGTCACCAGAAAGGAGTTACTGGCCATAGTGAAAGCTGTAGAACACTTCCATCATTACCTATACGGTCGAAAGTTTCTGCTTCGAACAGATCATGCCTCGTTAACTTGACTTTTGAACTTCAAGAATCCAGAAGGTCAGATAGCCAGGTGGATACAGCGGCTCCAGGAATATGACATGGTGATCAAGCACCGAAAAGGGTTGTCTCACGGTAATGCAGACGCTTTATCAAGGAGACCCTGTCCTGAGAACTGAAATTATTGTTCCCGAATCGAGAAACAGTATGGAACGACTAGCCCTACTGCCTATCAGGTGACAATGACTCCAACATCATCAGAACCTGATCCATGGAGTGACGACCAAGTTCGAAAAGATCAACTTGAAGACCCCGACATAAAACCAATTTTGGAGTTCATGGAGAGTGACAGTCGGCTAGCTGGCAGGATGTTTCCATCTTCAGTCCTGCAACAAAAATATACTGGGCTTTATGGAACTCGCTCCATTTACGGAACGGCGTGCTACACCGAAAATGGGAATCTGACGACGGCAAAACATCTAGGTGGCAGTTACTACTTCCCCGATCAAGGATTTCAGATGTTCTGAAAGAAATACATAGTAGTGCGACTGGAGGACGTTTTGGTGTCTTGAAAACCTTCAATAAAGTTCGGGAGCGCTTCTTCTGGATCAAGGCGAAGGATGACGTGGAGAAGTGGTGTCATTCTTGTGACGCCTGTGCTGCACATAAAGGACCGAAGAAGAGAAGCAGAGGGAAGCTACATCTGTACAACGTTGGAGCTCCTTTCGAACGAATTGGGATCGACATCCTGGGTCCTCTACCAAGAACTGCTGATGGGAACAAATACATTCTTGTTTCCATCGACTACTTCACCAAATGGCCGGAAGCATATCCCATTCCAGATCAAGAAGCTACCACCGTAGCAGAGACTCTAGTCCAGCATTGGATCTCGAAATATGGAACACCTTTGCAGATTCATTCCGATCAAGGGAGGAATTTCATCTCTGCTGTGTTTAAGGGCCTATGTCAAATTTTCTGAATTGAGAAAACTAGGACAACACCACTACACCCACAATCGGACGGCATGGTGGAGAGATTTAACCGCACAATCCTGAATAATCTCTCGCTTATGGTATCCAGAAATCAACAGGATTGGGTCAAGAAGCTACCTTTGTTCCTGCTGGCCTACCGCAGTGCTGTCCACGAGACTACCGGATTTGCCCCATCTCAGATGCTCTTCGGCCGAGAGCTTCGGCTACCTTGTGATCTCGTCTTCGGTTGTCCTCCGGATGCGCCTTCATCGCCTGAGGAGTACATCCAGGATCTCCAGGCCCGGTTGGAAGACGTTCATAACTTCGCACGAGAGCGAATCAACATCGCGGCGGAGAAGATGAAGACCCGATAAGACGCAAGGTCTACTGGTTATGAATTCAACGAAGGCGACAAGGTTTGGTTATGGAATCCCATCCGACGGAAAGGTCTTTCACCCAAATTGCAGTCGCATTGGGATGGACCCTACAAAGTCCTTAACCGACTGAATGACGTCGTAGTGAGGATCCAAAAATCACCTAATGCAAAACCTAGGGTTGTACATTATGATCGGTTAGCCCCGATAGTTCATGAGTATTACGTAAACAACCATGATTGATAACATAAAAGTCGTAGATAATCTTTGCTTTTAATGTTTAGTAATATTTCTTGTTATTATTGTGTTTTCTGTATCTGTTAGTTATTAATTAATGTGTATATTTGTGAACTTGTGATAGAAGTTTGGCATTCTTTCTGGGGATTGTACTGCCCTATTGAAAGCAATCAGACCGCGCCTAAATTCCATGACTAACTGTCAATTCCATGAGTTTTGAGCATTTTCTACTCAAAATTATGATTTTCCATGGCAAATCCCCAAAAGAAAGATTTTTCTTCTGGAAAAATTTGAACGATGACATCTGAAGCCTGGGCCCCATTAGACGCAGGCTGATTGAGAGCAATCAGCCCGCGCTTAAAATCTATGAATAACTGTCAGTTTCCATGTTTGAGCATTTTCCACTCAAAATTATGACTTTCCATGGCAAATCCTCAAAATAAAAAAAATAATAATAAATTGGTTTTAAGTATGAGACACTTCGCGACTCCGAGGCCTCCTGCTTTGAAGGAGGCCTTTCCAAGGAAGGACTTTCCATGGCAAATCCTCAAAATAAAAAAAATAATAATAAATTGGTTTTAAGTATGAGACACTTCGCGACTCCGAGGCCTCCTGCTTTGAAGGAGGCCCCAGCTAGCGCCTCATGCGCCTATGCGATGATCCGCCACTGTGGAGGCAAATTACAACGAGGTTTCTCCCGGTTCCTCGAGAGGACTGTTTAGACATCATACAACCCAGCATCCATCCATCCATCAGCACGGTGCCTCACACTTTAGATTGGGTATCCATTTTAGTCGCTTTTTACGACACGCATAGACTACGTTGGTACTATTCTGCTCCGGTTACCACACGGAAGTCGTTTTTGATTTAGTAATATTTCTTGTTATTATTGTGTTTTCTGTATCTGTTAGTTATTAATTAATGTGTATATTTGTAAACTTGTGATAGAAGTTTGGCATTCTTTCTGGGGATTGTACTGCCCGGGACGTGCAGTCCTTAGAAAGGGGGCAATGTTACAAATTCTGTAAATAGTAATTATTGCAGTAACGTAACCTGTAAATAGTTTCCCGTAATGAATATACAGCCCCTTTACATTCGGCCGAAGTATACGATCCCCCTATTCTTTTTCTTCTTATTTCATTCACTGATTTTATCAATGAAAGTGTAGAACGGTGTAGCATTTTCTGGAATATTTGAGAGCTCTCTGTTCGGTGTGTATATAAGCCGTTACGCTGGATAAAAAGTTTAGTTTCGATTGAGAACTTGTACTGAGAGTGTATTAGCTCTGTTTATTGCGAGGCATTTCGCTGTGTTGTTTTCGTATTTGGAAGTAAATACGTGTGTAACCGTTGAGTTTACGGTGTTGAGTGATACTTGTTTAATTGCTGATGATCAATTTAGCAGTTGTTGACGCTCTTTCCTGTACATAGTGTAAATAAATTTCCTGTATTATTAATCAAGAACTGTGTTGTCCTCTCAAGAAAGTTGGAAGCCGCACCGGATCCGTTACAATATTTACCAAATTTGCTGACGACACGTGCCATCTGTGGTTGGTTTTTGAACGTTGATGTCAAAAGTAGGCGGTGGTCACATTAAAATGACTGGACTGTACGTTGCAAGATTCGTATAATGTAAACACTAACTCAAAATCAAACGAAAATCTATAACTTGGACGGATAAATTCTCTTTGAAGAAAGCAATATAGAAAATTTTAAAGACAACTATGAATTGATGAGAAGGAGAAACTAAATTAAATGAAAGAAAAAATGCTGAATTAAGTGGGATTAAAGCACACAACGCAGATGGAAACGAAAAGCTGACGAATTGAAATAAAACAGAAGAGGGCACATTAACAAATTCAACATCACTTTGAAAATCATTTCTAAAAAAGTGACTAACATGAATATAAAAAAAAAATAATAATAATAGAACTAAAATTTGTTTTTCCATAAGGGTGCCTAAACAGATTCTTCTCAAGTCTATGCTTGCTAGAGTTCAGCCATGAAATTTATTTCTTAACTATATTAACAATTAGCTTTATAATTGCTATTATTCATCTTTGTTTTTGGCAACACGTAAAAAAAAAAAATTTTTTTCCCTAGACAGATTAGTATTACGAAGGCAGCGGACCTGGTAAGTAATCTTATAAAACGATTTTTCGCAAATTAGATGACAATGCAAGAATTTTAAAAAAAAAGACACAAAATTTCAATAGAATAAAAAGGATGTTACAATAGCAAGATAGATAATGTTTGTACCTTTATGGGCAGTTTTGAACAATAAAGTTAAAACAAATTTTCGAAGCAAAGGAAAAAAAATATCCCTAGTATTATACGACTTTTTAAAAACTTACTTAATACTTTGGAATTACGGGAATAAGCAGCGGTTGCCTTCTATTCGCCAAAGCAGTGCACGAAGAACGAGTACAAAAAAACATCTATTAAACTATACGAGTCCAAATATACATCTATTATGAAACCATTGGGATTAAAATGACAACTATCTGAGTTTGAGCAACTGTTAAGAAAATGTATGCAGAGAACAAAACAAAACCTTTTATTAAAGATAATATTCTCTGAACATTCTTAATATGTTAAAACACGTTTCCACTGAAGTGTATTTTTTGTATTTAAATTCGTGTCTTTACATCTGGTAGTTGCATTGTTTGTTTTCAAGAGCGCTGGTTTAGTTTTGCTCAACTTTATGGAATTCGCATTTCGCATTATGTGGAATATTTATGCTACGGAATTCGCATTAATGTTCTGCGCTGCGTGTGTAACTAGTTAATACATGAGACGGTAAAAATAAGTGAGTGTGAGGAATGTTCTTGGCAGGGTTGTTTGGCAATTGGTTTTTTAAAAAAAACCATGCGGTTTTTTAAAAAAATGTTTTTTTTTTTTTTTTTTTTTTTTTTTATATATAAAGCCAAAAAATAAATTCATTTTACAGGTTTACATTGATTTCCCCACACATATTGAAAAATGTAAAATTCCATTTATGCTAAGTTCCTATAGCAAAGTTGCAGAGATAAATACTAAAATTGCAAAGTTGCTTCTTTAAAATGTATTACAAGCTTTAATCGAAAAAATTATTAATATATTTTTTATTTCATATATGTGCCATAAAGCAGATTTCAGTCAATTTCCATCATTATGCTTAATTTGCATGATTAGTTAAGATTTACTAAGGATTGAATCTTTTATTGTAGATGCAATCCATTATATTGCTCACTCCTGTTGCAGGGGTGTGACATTTTTGCCCATTTATTTGCACTTTCCTGGAATTTTAACTTTGACTTGTAAGGTAATCAACAGTCTAACTTAATTGTTTGCACCTAAAAATTAAGATTTGTTCTGCAGGAGAACACAAATAATATGTTTTGAATCAAATTAAAAAAAAAAAGTTTATACTTCATCAGGGTTTGAAATAGGGTTCAATTTCTAGGGGGGAATGTCCCTCTTTACTTCAGATTTCAGGAGGGGGGATTTTTTGAATTTGGGTAAAATTTTTTATAAGTTTTGAAAATTTATTTAGAATTTTTTTTATAATTCATTTTTATTTAATTTTTCTGTACATTGATTTTTAAATTATAATTTTTTTAGTGTAATATCAACCCCACACACATTTTTAAATAATTATTGAGTAATTTTGCAATTTTATTTTATTATTTCATTTTTAATAAAATATTTTACAACTAAGTAACATACACATACACTCAATCATTTTTTCAAATAGACCATTTTCTGGATCTAATTATCCGAATGGGGTCCGGTCCCCATTGTTTAGAATAATATTTCTACTGCACAAAGACTTTTTTTCTGACGATCAAAAAGTTAAAGTAAAAAAATTGCTTATACCTTTCGAAAACTCACTGTCGTTTCCAGCAGCTTTCGGATCGCATTTTGACCGGCGGATCGGAATCAGTTGATGTCGGCGGATCGGAATCGATTGATGTCGATGGATCGGAATCTGTTGATGTCGGCGGATCGGAATCTGTTGACGTCGGAAGATCGGAATCGGTTGACGTCAGCGGATCGGATTCGGTTGATGTCGGCGGATCGGAATCGGTTGATGTCGTAGGATCGGAATCGGTTGCCATCGGCGGATTCGGAATCGGTTGATGTCGGCGGATCGGAATCGGTATGGGGTTCGTTATCGAGTTTAAGAATTTACCCGGGGAAACCCCGCACGGACCTTTGCATTGCGCGGGAAAAACCGATTTTGTGCGCGTTTCGCGCAATCCCGCGCTCTATTTCAACCCTGTTTCATATTAATGATACATAATAGTTCCTTATATTATAATGTAGGAAGATTAAAAGACAAATTTTTAAATTCCCAGAACAAAATGTAAATGTCTGTGTAAAAATTGATTGAGAAATATATAAATCTTCACATCTATAAACTACACTCTCCATTGGTGTTTTTTTTTTTTTGGATTCTGTGTGCTCAAAAGATTTTGATTGGCTATACACCTATGCTGCTTTATGACTATTGGGTGCATATAATTCTTAGTTTTTTCCCCCCTTTTGTTCATTGGAAGCAGAAAGCTATTTTAATTATTTAATTTAGTTACAAGATTTTGTTCTTATCTCTTTAATTAATCAAGAAATTAGGTATAATGTGACTATTGAATAACTGTTAATTACATGGAACCTTAATTACCTTCCGAAAATTGTTTTTCTCGCAAATAGTATTTAAACCAAAAAAAAAACCGGTTTAAACCAAAAAAAAAACCTGGTTTAAACCAAAAAAACGTTTTTTTTTTTTTTGGAAAAAAAAAACGTTTTTTTTACCAACCCTGGTGGATAAATATATACAAAGAAAGAAACAAATTTCTCGGCATCCATGCTAATGCATGCAGGTGCTTCTCGCGGGACGGGAAGCTGAGTCGCTACTCTCTAGCTGCCTCGGCCGGTCCCCAGGTACAGATCTGACGACCACCCCCCAAGAGGGCTTGCCTCGGCGGAAACCTATACAATTTTCCCCGCCTGGCCGCCGAGTGATGGGTATAGACCCGTCACCATTCTGGACCGGGGATTAAATATACACAAAGTTCACCGTTTGAATATACATACAGAAGCAGAGTAGTAAATGCGAGTAGAAAAAAAATATTCGTATGTTTCTTATCTCTCGGTCAGGCGCTTGTAGATATAATGACAAAAAAAAAAAAAAAAAAAAAAAAAAAAACCTAAAATGAAGAAAAGAAAAAAAAATTAATTTGAATTTTGTCATCTTGAATTCAAATTATGTTTTTCGCAATCACGAGTGTGTGTGTGTATATGTAAGCGTGTGTGTTTGTGTGTGGGGGGTATGTGTGTGTGTGTGTAGGCATGTGTGTTTGTGCCTGTGTGCAGGCATGAGTGTGTGGGTAGTTGTGTGTATGTGAGTGTGTGTGTGTGTGTATGTGAGTGTGTGTATGTGTTTGTGTATGTGTGTAGGTGTATGTATGTGTAGGTGTATATATGTATATGTGTGAAGGTGCGTGTATGTATGCGTGTAAGTGTAGGATATTGACGAAACCTGGAGACTGTTTTCGCTAGAGGTGCAGCATCGTGAGGACCCGGTCGACGGTGATGCTGCGGAGGGTGGCGGTAGGAAAAATGATAGGAACGTCAAAAACAGTCAAATAAAAGTAATAAGCAATCGTGATTTCTCAAAAAATGTAGGGGAATTTTATAAGAAAATTTGATTATTTGGGGAAAAAATTTTCAAGAGACAAAAATATCGTAGGAAGTAGAATCATTTTATAAAAATATTAGTGGAAAAATAATTTTTGAATTTGGGGAATTTTAATCGAAAACATCGCTTTTTGGGGAAAAGTTGGAAAGGAAGTGGAGAAATCTGGATTTGTGTCTGTGTGCGTGTTAGGGTGCGTCTTATTTTTGAAGATGTTATTTTTTCATGAGGCACCCTCTCATTTTGTTCCTTTGGATGAAAAAAAAATTCACATATCATAAAAATAAAAATGAATAAAATTTAGAGGTTGCTACCATTGCTGCAAAATTTGAAATCTTTTTTTTTTTTTGCATCGATTATTATAATATTTATTTATGTTTTCTTTTTGTCATTAATTTTAATTAGTAATAAATTAGAAATTATTTCATATTTTATTAAATCATGTTAATTAACTGTAGCTACAATTAACTCTCAACCTCTTAACTAACTGTTGGTTAGCAACTCAAAGAAACACAAGTTGTCAGTTAAGAACTCAAAAAGAAAATTAAAAGAGTTCTATTTCAATAATGAAAAACAAAATTATTAGAATCCATCATTAGATTATTTGCTTGACCTTGCTCTTGCTGATGATACTTTACGCAAGATTTCACATCCTGGCGATAAATTATTTCTAACTGAAACAAACTAGGAGGACAAGGCGAAATTGGTAACAAATAAACCTCTATTTAAAAAGGCAACAGAACTTGAGTGAAAAGAAGAAATTTTGAAAGAAAGAAAAGAATTTGAATCAGCTGTAGTGAAAGTATTTATTTTTAGCCTCTGTTGTAACTGAATGTACTTTCACTGATTCTGAAGAACAAGAATTTGAAATAAAGTTTTTTTAAATTTAGATTTGATCTTTTGTTGTTGAAAAGCATTTTCACCTACAAGAAGGAAACTGTTGCTTCAAGTAATTTTATTTTACATCTATGTGTCATTTCTGAAGAGATACAAACTCCAAATTGGTCTCTTTCTTAAAGAAACCTAAAAGAACAACTCCTCCAATGAAACACTGAACAGCAGATGTTGTAGAACTAAAACCAAAGGGAAAAAAATAGAGGATTAAATAGTTTGGATGATGAGTAGCAATCAAAAAAGGCTTGTATATTAGGGTGGGGCGAAAAATAAAAAGTTTTTCCGATCAACTAGTAATAGTTGCCAAAAGTTGTCTTTGGTGATAGTTAGCAAAAGTGCAAAATTTGATGAAAATCGGATAATATCTTCAGGGGGCGCTGTGGTCACAAAGTTTTATTATAGATTTTTTCCCGGATTTCATGGTTAAAATACGAAAAATAATGCTGTTAACTTATATCATTGCATTTTTTTACTCATAAGATTTATTTATGCACTGAAAGCATATGAAATAACCCATAAAAGTTCTTTTATGTTATTTATTTATATTTCCAGCATCTTAAAAAGAAACAAAAAAGTAAAAAATAGTTACTTTTAGGACAATACTAAGTAAAAACTGATGAATTTTACAAAATGTGACACAAAAATTATGAAAATGCAAATATATTAGACAAATAAAATTAAACAGCACTATTGAAACAATAATAAACAATTTAAAAAAACTGTAAAAATTTATACTACATACGTGATACAAATTTATGTGTCACAGTTAGAGCTTTTACGAAAAAAGTCTTTTTTACTTTCAAAGAAAGGCAGTTCCTTTCGAGCCTCTAAACGTGCACGAATGAAACCATCCCTGGCTTCTATTCCACTTACGGCCAGAGATGCATCCGTCACCAACTTTACGCAGCGCTCCACAGATTGAGTATGACAAAGAAATTTGCACATGTTTTGAAGAAAATGAGGAACATCTCCGGTTTTCACTAAGTCATGTAGCTCGTCCTCAGTTAGTATATTTGTTATAGGAGGTTCTGTTATAAGCACTTCTTCACACTGCCAATTGATCAAGTCGACATAGTCGGAAGAAGAAAAGCTAAGCTCAGGGATGTTAAAAGTACGGATATCATTATTGTTCACAGAATTAGTGTCTCGTACTCTCAAAATCCGACGAGCAGCTAACTGCCGTACATGCCTTCGATCATCATTTAACATCGCCAGCAAGATGTTTTCAGGATGTGCAAAAAAGGCGTTCCGCTGAATGACTGGATCGATGACATGTAACAGGTCGTCTGGCAAATAACGCGACAGATGAATAACGTGCCACAAGTTTCGTGCTCCATCCTTGCATGCTGAGTTGCACTTAATTAGAAACCAGCAAGGTGTATAAACTTTAATAACGAATGAAACAAGCATTTTTAAATTTGCTGTTGGATATTCTGTGCCGATGTACAAACGCAAAATCCGACTGGCTGTCGTGAGCCATCTAGAATGACTCAAGGAACCAGGTACTCTTTCAGAAAGGTGTACGGAGCAGTTGCCACTAATAACGGCTTCAAACATTTCCAGTAGATATTTATGGTCAGTACTTAGGTCCCTCGGTCGATAGTTGGCATGTTTTGAATATTTCACTCAACGGCTTTATATTGTACTATCGGTAGTGATTCGCAGCCTATCAACATTTTGCCAATAGGACCGCTGAATCCTCGGGGATTAGTACTTGGTCCATCCAAGTATTCTACTAAATGGCGAAGCAGCAATTCGTTGCCATGAAGCTGGCATATTAACCACTGCAATGGTCTGTGAAAGAATGTTTCAAGGCGTAAAATCACGCCACTTTTTCTTCCGGTATTTACTGCAGTACCGTCACATCCGAAGGCGCACAACTGAGTAATATCAATTTTGTTTTCGACAATGAAATCCAGTATGCCGTTTGCAATTCCTTCTGCGTTTGATCGATTTGGCGAAATATGTCCTAAGTATTTCTTATCTGGCAGCATAACCAGTGTTACATGTTCTTCAATAATTATTTTTCGATGATAACTGCCGGACACAGATTGTTCCAAGAACAATGTACTATCCTTTCGGCCATCAAAGTACAGACCTTGTACATCAGCACATTTTGGCCCTTGGTGATGAGCTTGCAGATTTTTTCTCACTTTTTTACGCTCTCGTTTCACTTTGCTTGGATCGATTATATTTGAAGATGTTTCAGGAGAAATTAAGCCCACGTCTTCTAATATGGATGATGCCAACGCGGCCTCTGATCTATTCGAAACACCGTATCGGTCACACGTTTTAGAAAATTTGTTCAAACTGACTCTTGCTTGCGAAGTGCTTGCTTTATAATTTATAACTATAAATTCAGGATCCTTTTCGTCCGTACCTTCTATTGAATATTCTTTATCAATTTCTGTTTCTTCAGAACCTTCTTCACGGGTATTAACTATGCTTTCCCTCTTCGCTCTTGATTCTTCTTTCTTTTTTCGTTCAAAACTCAGTTTTAATTTTCTTGTGGTTTGAATATCAATGTTTCCAATAAACATTTTTCTATCACCACGCTGATCAAAAAGAAAAAGTTGTTCTTTGGAAGGAACTTTGCGAGTCTTGTCGCAGTTACACGCACTGAAACGGCATTTACAACAAGCGATGTCGAAAAGCTTTTCTCGAGCTTCGGATGAAAATAACTGCATCTTTGCGTTAAACGCATTTGTTTTAACAGATTTTTTGCCCATAGTTTTCTTCAGGTTTTTATATTTGCCGTGAAAATGTCGAATCATTTGAACGATTCGTTTATGTGAAACTATAGGAATAGAGGAACGATGCCATATCTCTTCTAACTTCGTGGCTACGTCTTCTGCTATCTCAGTCACTGTGGGCTCTTTGGAAGAACTAAACTGTTTCTTTTCGTGTGCAAGAAATGAATAATACTTAAATACATCTTCATACGTAGGTAACACAGAATCTTTTAACATTTTCCTTGTTTTTACTTTCGATCCAGCACAATAATCCTTCGAATGTTTTCCGCTCATTATGGTGTTAGAGATGGCGTTTCAATGCACTGAAAATATAAACATACACTGTGCTATGCACTCGATGCTGTAGAAATGCGTCTGGAACTTTTCTCGGTTAGAGTTCAAGGTTGTATGACATATTTAAATGGCATTTCACATGATTCTAAGAGCTCGACGGCAGTGTCTCTTCAAATTACGGAGTTTTTACAACAAAACTATGCATTGCTTTCTTTTAATGCTACCGTTTAGTGACCAAATTTCTTTTGGAAGCTATTCTATATGTTCTTAATACATACATGTCCTTTAGAATTAAAAAAGGTGAAATTAAAGTTAGAAAAAAGCATGATTTTTACATTGAAACCTTGATATTATAGGAAAAAAACAATGTTAAAACTTTGCGATCGCAGCGCCCCCTGAAGATATTAACCGATTTTCGTCAAATTTTGCACATTAGCTAACTATCACATAAGGCAAATTTTGGCAACTATTACTAGTTGATCGGAAAAACTTTTCATTTTTCGCCCCACCCTATTGTATATTTCACATTACTAGAAACAAAGGGGAAAAAATTACAGTATTGGTGAATGTAAAAGACTGAAATTGTAAACCAATGATATGAATGGTATAGTGGAACTTTTGCATGATTTTTGTTTGACATTATTACACAGCATAGCAACCATGAAATGCTTATTATTTTTTTGTATGCATAGGAAATAAGCATTTGGGTTATATTTCTACCTTGACCAACCCAAATTCATGTTGATGTCAAATATTGCAATAGAAAATTGGGAATATATTTTTACTCTACTTTTCACAATGAACTTAATTTTAATCGCTGGTAGCAACCTCTAAATTTTGTTCAAATTCTATAAAACTTTTAAGTGGGTGTTTTTTCATCAAAAGGAAGCAATTAAAGGGGTGCCCCATAAGAAATTCAAAAATTTTTCAAAAAGTGTATTATAAGATGCACCCTAGTGTGTGTGTGTGACCATCTGGCAACACCGTTTTGTTTTTCCTGTTGCTTGTTCCATTTTTTAATTTTTACTTTCTTCTATATCTAATATATAGAAGAAAGTATTGGATTCGTGCAAATTTTCGAATTTCGAATTTTGACGGATTCGAACGTTTTGAGGTGTGCTGAGTCCATTTCGACCATTTTTGGAAAATGTCTGTCTGTGTGTGTGTGTGTGTGTGTGTATGTATGTATGTGTGTGTGTATGTATGTGTGTCACGTCTGTGTGTGACCAGTTTTTTGTGGCCGCTCTACAACAAAAACTGCTGCATGAAATCGAACGAAATTTAGTACACATATGTGCCCCTATGTGAACTTGTGCCCATTAGTTTTTGACGCGAATTCCTCCAAGGGGGGTTGAGCAATGGGACGTTTTTCGAGTTACGCGTGCTTGCTATTCCTCAGGAAGTTACTAGCGGAATCAAACAAAATTTGGTCCATATGTTGGTATTAACAGGAACAGGTGCTGATTCAATTTTGGTGTCAATAACTCAAACGGGGGTTGAGCTATAGAACGTTTTTTGTCGTCAATTGTGACTGCTGTATCTCAAGAAATAATGAACGGAATGAAAGAAAAATTTATCGGCAAGTAGCCCTTAGTGGGTATAAGAACTGATTTTATTTTTGTGTCAACAGCTAAAAAGGGGGCAGCGCAATCACCCGTTCTTTTTTTCCATTTTGAGTGCCCTATCTCAAGAAGTAATGCTACGTTCTGGTTGAAATTTGGAATATATGTGAATCCATATGTAAACAGGCTTTGGTTCTATTTTGACGCCGATCGCTCCAAGAGGTGTTGATTTTTTTTTTTTTTTTTTTTTTTTTTTTGCGAATAAAAATATTTTTATTAATGCAACAATAAGAAAGATAAATCGTAATAGATTGTCGTCTGCGTATTTCTCGTGATTTTAATTGTATGGAAATGATAGGAAATATTATCTCAATGATTTAAAATTTTTAACTGTTGCCATCTTATGTTTGTTAACAAATAAAATATTTGTAATTCATTCAAGCAAGGCTTTTAAAATAACTTTCAATTTTCGCTCTTTGCTTTGCTTTTGCAATAATTCAGACATTGGGATAGTCGTCAAGTTTTTGCATGTGTCATTTTGTTTTCGTTGGGAATATTGCTTCCTCGTCAAGCATTGGGAGGGATCAGAAAAAAAAAAATATATAGAAGAAAGTTTCGTGATGGCCACAACATACTAGTAATTGTATGGAAATGATAGGAAATATTATCTCAATGATTTAAAATTTTTAACTGTTGCCATCTTATGTTTGTTAACAAATAAAATATTTGTAATTAATTCAAGCAAGGCTTTTAAAATAACTTTCAATTTTCGCTCTTTGCTTTGCTTTTGCAATAATTCAGACATTGGGGTGGTCGTCAAGTTTTTGCATGTGTAATTTTGTTTTTGTTGGGAATATTGCTTCCTCGTCAAGCATGGGGAGGGATCAGAAGAAGAAAAAAGAAAAATATAGAAGAAAGTTTCGTGATGGCCACAACATACTAGTTTTCCTTAGTGCAGCAAGTGCGTTTTGGCTCCCCTAGTGCCTCAATGCCACCCCTGGTGTCTCGATGCCGCCCCAATTTTGCTTGGTAGTTTTGTTTTTTGCTTTTATTCTACCCTTATGAAGCCTGTGTCTCGATACTGTTCGAATTTTACATACTTTTGTTTTTCTAATTACTTGATCTCATTTTTTTAGTGCAGCATGTGCTTTTTTGGCGCCCCTCAGAAATTTGGCACCCTTGGCAACTGCCCCAATGCCACCCCCTTCCTACGTCTCTGCCCCTGGGTCATCATTGCAAACCGGCTAAAGCTTTGCTTTTGAGGATTAAATTTCGGAAAATCTCCAGGAGAAATCCCGGAGCCTCTCCTTGGCCTAATATCATTAAAGATCGTCTAAATTTTGCTCAAATAGGACTTCAATTTTGAAAATTTTCTGGGAGAGAGCTACCAAATCTCTCTTTCGTAACATCATCGAACTTCGCCGAAAATTGCGTTTTAGAAAGTTCAATTTTGAAAAATTTAACGCTAGAAAAAGTCCTTGAACCCCATCCTTAGTATTTCCTATCCCCAGGAGCAAATGTTTTTTTTTTTTTATTTTATTTTTTTTTATTTTTTTTTTTTTTTTTTTAATGTCAGGGTCGAATTTCCTTTCCAGTCAGGCCCTGCTAGTAATCCTGCCAAAACCTATTGTAAAATCCAAAGCTGGGAAATCTTTTTATAACACTATAATTTTTCTTAGAAAAGAGATACCGGAAAAAAAGAACTGTCTTTGAAATTATCATTCTTTGATAAGGGGTGATTATTTGTGACAACCAATAGTACTTGAATGTCTAGTATCTCACAACCTGATTGAAATATTTTTCCACTATCAGCGTTCTGTGCTTAGAATCGCAACCAGTTGGGAAGGATTTCGAAAATGTTGCTCAGGTAAATTTATCTTTTTGCCTTTCGATTTATGTTATAGAAGTCAAAATCCTTAAAATGAAAGAAATTTTGTACATTTTTAAAATGCATTATACTATACGGTTTACTATTTGTGTATGTATGTGTGTGTGTAAATAAACATGGAAAACTGGATGCTAGCCCCTGGGGCAAGATGTCTCTCGAATATTTTTCCGTCCAAGTGAAAAAAAAAGTACATTACTTTTAATTTTACTTTTTCTAATTTTCTTTGATTTTTCTTAAAGGGTTTATTTACTTATGAAAAGATGAAATAATTAATTATCATTACGTATCGTTACATTTTGATACTTTCTTAATTAATTCGTAAACTCTAGTCACAATTCTTCAATAACCTTTCTTTTTAATCCTCATCGCCCAAAAATAGTCTGAGCTCAAGCTTTCATTATCTTGATCTTGATGTCAGACTTATGCAGAATTGCCTTTTTACCGTCAAGCCGTTTTAGACAGATTTTTTTTCTTTTAGGCCAAAACCTCTTTTTTTTTTGCTTATTTCAAAAGTTAAGGGAATTAAAAAAAAATTAACAAAATTTGAAAAAAAAAAAAAATAATAATAAATAACATTTACAAATTACGATTTGCCTGTATTCGAATGATAATTTGTTACAAAAGTCATTAGATAACTTAGATTCATATCGGGATCGAAGGTCCGTATCATGTAAATCCTGTGATATAAAAGGGGTCTTACGTAATAGAACCTTCATGCTTATTTATACTAGATAAAATTGTCTAACTTGCAAAACCAAAAGTTTCATTCCAAGTTTTTTCTTCTTTTAATAAGATAACAAAACATATTTAAATTCTCAGTTATTGGTAAGCAATTATTGAAAATACAAAACATGTAATACGAATTTGCTATGTAAATTTCAGGCCTTTTGCGGCTGTGATTTTTCTGCTGTGCGCAGTTACAAGTGACACAGGTAAGCATTTTTTTAATAAATAAATAGAACTTTTTCTTCTTAACTTTTATTATCACTGTTTTTGGTTGTTCGTGATTATTATATGAAATTTATAAATTTTGTGAAAAATAAATAACATTACGTTTGGGTTTTTGTGATCCATACTTTTTATATGCACTGATGAAAAAGCTTGTGTTACACCCTTGGAACAGCTGTTTGCCAAGTTTTTTATTCTAGTTAACTTCCTTCAATTGTACTTTTATTCGCATTGACTTATTTTACTAATATTTTAGTAAAAAGTTTTTGGCTGTTGTTTTAAATAAACTTATTTTTTGAGTTTTGAATGCTGTATATTAATATTCTCGGTAGAATAATATGCAGTGTATAGGGGGGGGGGCACACGTGAACAATTTTTTTCATTTCTTTATTTTTCAAAAAATGTTATCAATTTCTCAGCGCAGAAATGTCCCCACGATTGAATAGTCTTTTCTTTGTGTCATGGATTTTTTTTTTTTTGAGATTTTTTAAAAAAGGTATTTCTTTACTTTATGGTATTTTTTAAAAATGTCTTCAATTGTTCACATGTGCCCCTCGAAAAAACTTATGACTACATTGGGACAAAGAATTTTTTAATATGTAAAGATCATTCTAATTTATATATTGCTTTTAAGTTTCATGCAGAGCGTGATAATGTATCAGTTTTTAATTGAATGAAAATATTTTGCGTCGTTTTTCTTTCTGCAAGTATTAAACAACATTAAATTGTAGACCAACTATTTAGGGGGGAAAAAAGAATAGAAAACTCTATACTAATTTTTATATTACGGAGGGGATATGGAATATGTTGTACTCACAAGTGCCCCATCATCCACCTTAGAACTAACTTGCAAAAAAAGGGTCTTCTTAATTTAATTAAAAAAAATTTTACGTAGTCATAAATTTACTTGACTGCTCATGTAATGGTTTGTAATAATTAAGTTTAGCTAAAAAGTTGGTTTAAATATGTTATTGCGAGAAAAAGAGAATGATAAAATTTCATACAACACCTGCTAAAACAAAGAAGTTGCAACCACAGCAAACCAAAATGGCTCTTCTAAAAGTTTGGCCAAGAGGTAGGACTGATATACTGCTACTGCCATTACTTGACAATTTTCCAAGATTTTTAGCTAAAGTTACTACTAAACCAAAACTTACTAACCAACCTTGAGGGTCACGGATCCGAACGAAATTCTGGATTTAGGATAATTCCCTCTAGAAATGAGCCCAGGTAAAGCGGTTTGACTGCATAGGCCCTAGTTCGGTCGTAATGGGGGGTCCACATTTTCTGGTTTGGCTCAAGAAAAGCAATGGTTTTCCTTTGAAAGAAACCTTTTTTCACTCTTTTCTTGATATTGCATTGCAGTGTCGGCCAACTAAATGCATTCAGAGCATAGAGTAAATTTCATTGCACCTACGTTGCACTAACAAGAGACGCGACAGATGTTAGGAGAGCAAATACGGTGCCAAAGTTTCCATATTGCATTTCCGGAGCAAATTTAGACCCTTCTCGGTGCTGAATTAGAATCTATGAACTCAAACTATTTTACCTGGACTCATATCTAGTACAAATTGACCTAAATCCGGAAGTTTATCCAGATTCGTGACCTTCAACTTTTTTCCGTCTGAACCACACTGATTTGCAGGACTCCAGAGAATTGCAAGGGCGTTTTCATTGGAATTACAAACTTTGGGACATTATCTACCCTTCCAAGGCATTCGGCGTCTCTTGTCAGTACAAAGGAGAAGGCGGGGGGGGGGGGGGTATTTACTCTGTGTTGTGAATCCATTTAATTGGCTCATACTACAATGCAAATGCCAGAAAAGGGTAAAAAAAAAGTTTAATTTCAAAGAAAAAACCATTGCTTTTCTGGACTCAAATAACAATTTTGGACCCTAGTTGCAGCCGAACTAGGGCCAACGCAGTCAAACCGCTTTACCTGGGCTCATATCTAGTGGGAATCAACCTAAATCCAGAATTTCGTCCAGATCTGTGACCCTCAAGTTCGTGCCGTTTGGTTGTTAGTAAAACATACCACGTTCACATATGCCCCCCTTTCCACAAAAAGCTTGTCCCGTTTGACCCACTAATTTCGTAACCGTTAGTCCTACATGCATACTTCCAATTGCAAAAAAGGTCAAAACAAGATGCTGAGTTAAGGATAAAAAATTTGAAATGAAAAACGAGCTGAGATGTGTGCATCACATGACTTCCTTTTGCACCAATTTAATGTTATTTCCCCATTATTGGCAATTTAATGTGATTCAATAGTCAACTCTCTAAATATCACCAACAGTGGTCAAATTGAAACCAGATTTTAATAAAAGAAAAAAAATCGCCAAATTTGTTGCCAAGTTGGCGACAAAACTCGTCGACCAGAAGACTGGCGATATATATATATCGCCAAGTGTCCGCCAAATTATAATACCACTTGAGTTTGCATCGAAATTAACAATGATTCCCCCCCCCCCAAAGAGGTGCAAAAGAACCCTTTAGAAACACCCAAAGGCAACCAAAAGGAGAGGTGCACAACTAGACCCTACTAGGAGTCTACGTACCAAATTTCAACTTTCTAGGGGTACCGTTCTTAAGTTATGCGACATACATACGTATATACGGACGTCAGGAGAAAACCCGTTGTAATGAACTCAGGGATTATCAAAATGAATATTTCGGATGTCTATACGTTCTTTAGGCACTTATCCGCGTGTGGTCGGGTCGAAAAAAAAAACTCAACATTCATTCGGCGGTGAGCAAAATGGAAATTAAGGTTGATTTTTGAGTCAAAATTTTTTCGCGAATACAATACTTCCTTTTTTGTAAAAGGAAGTAAAATACAATACTTCCTTTTTTTGTAAAAGGAAGTAAAAAGCGGGGAAAAAATACGAAATATAATTTTTTATATGATCCCTAAATCAGCTATATAGCATTTACGGAAATCCCAAGCATGAAAAAACAATTCGAGTACCAAAACTTTGGCATTAGTACTACCAATATTCACCGAGATATGAACGCGGCGTTTTGCGACTTATACCTCTTTAAACTCGTCATAGATTGCACCCTTTACGGGGGAATAGAGCGGCTAACAAGGGTTGAAAACTATGCGTGCATAGAGTATGACTTTTCAAATTGTATGAGCTTTTGCAGTATGCTTTTACGTATCATAGCATAACATTTGCATTTATTTTTTAATAGCAATAAAAAAAATATAAATATTTTATTATTATTTTTTTTTTACTTTAACAACATACCATTCTTCTGAAAGGGCGATCGGTTCCAATCTCATCTTTTACACGTCCCTACTAATTTTGAATTGGAATATCTCCATGAATTTTAGTTGAAAATACTTCAAATATTTTGCTTTAGTATTATTTTTCAATGGAGAGTTTCTCCTTAAATGCAATTTAGGGGACTTGGGGACCATATAACAATTTTGATTCCGCATTTTTTTTAACTTCAAGCTTTTCATATCTTAACTCTGTATCTTATCTTGACCATTCTTGCACTTGGAAGTATGCATCTAGAAGATCGATTTTGAGACTAGAGTTTTTGCACCTCTTTGAAAAAGGACACTATTTATAGCCTATGTAAATATTAAAGAAAAGTATTTCGAAAAAGAAAAACTTTAAATTAACATTAAAAAAACATTAAAAATGCTTTTAAATTGATGACTTAAATCGAATTAAGACTTAAAAGCTGGATTATTTTTGTAGTTGATAAAGTTTCAAAAGCCCATTGTCCACAAACATATGATTGCATTAATTCAGTCTTAAAATTAATTTGTGAACTTTAAACAATTAACTTTAAAATTGCTATTACTTAATTTTTGTTTTTCTCATCGATCGGAAAGCTTGTCCAACCATTCCATAAAGACAACGCAAGAGTAACAAAAGTATTATAAAAATGCTCACTTCTTTCCATTTAAATCAAAAATTATTATTTTTATTACGTTTACATGTAGTCTGCTCTGTAGTATTAAGAACGATTTTGTTCTGATTTTGATTGAAGTAGCTGTACAGTGTACAGTAAAGAGCTGATTATTGAAAAGGCCCAGGAAGCTTAAACTTCCCTCAGAATTTTCAGAAGCTCGAAAGTTACAGCAAACTGCGATTAAAAAATCCAGTCCCTGCTTTTGAATGCATTTTTAAGGAAAATGTAAACATTAGACTTGGTTCAATATAAAATTTCGAAATGATTTTAAAAAGTAGGGGAAAATGGTGGTACATTTTAAAAAGTGTAATCCCTACGAGCTATATTCTACTGTGGGATTTGACCTAACTGTGCTACAATATTTTTTATAACATTCTTTTAATTCTATGAAGTTGTTAATTTGATTCAACAAGTAGACATAGACTTGCAGTGCAACCATAAAATGTACAAAATTTCTACATTTTGGTGTTGTAAGAGAAAGAAAAACGTAAATCAGCTGGAACTTTTGGAAGTAATATTTGTGGCATTATTAAATTTTGTTTTAATATTTGTAGAATTTAGAAAAGTTTCTCTAATCAATAGAGGAGGGGGCGGGGGCGAAATGAAACTGAGTTTCCCCAAACTTCAGAGGTTAATTGGGCCCTTTGTACAGTACCGCTTTGTGGTGCAACTTCTGACTTATTGTTTGCAGTTTACTTCATTTGCGTGACACCATTTCTTACTAAACATCTTGCCTTAAATATTCATTTTAAAATGAAATTTTCAATTCTGTTGTGTTCAATAAAATTCTAATGTTGTTAATTCTTACTCTCTAAGTAGGTGAAGTGACTCCAAACATTCATGACCTTCTGAATGTGGAAAATTGTGGCAAAAGCTTACCACAATCGCAGATTTCTGATCGCATTATAGGTGGCGACAAAGTGAAACATGGAAAATACCCATGGATGGTAAGGATTACACAACGTACTAAGTAAACTTAAATGTTTACTGCTCACCAAAAACTAGAAAAAAAAAATCTATACAATGTGTGCCGCGACGTGTCCCTATATAGTATCATTACGCAGGGTGTTCCGTTTTAACCTGCAAGACCTCTATTTTCGCAACCGTTATCAAAAATGTTCAAAATCAGATGCAGAGTAAAGATGTTGAAAATTTGAAGCAAAAATTAAAAAAAGAGTGAAAAAGTACAAAAATAAACTTTTTATACGGGCCCTAGGTCCGCTAACTTATATTCAGGGAAATAATCTCCATTGAAAAATAATTCCAACACAAAACGTTTGACATTAGTTCGACCAATATTTACTGTGATATAAAGCGCAACGTTTTGTGACTTACACCACTTTAAACTCGCCGTCAACACTTTTTTTTTTTTGAGAAAAATATAGCAGTTAACAAGGGTTTAAAATATGTGTTCGAAGAGTGGTTTTTCAAATTGATTGAGGTTTTGTAGTGTGTTGTTGCGCATCATGGCATAATAGTTGCATTTATTTTTTAATAGCAATGAAAAATATGAATACTTTTTTCTTTTCTTTTTCTTTTACTTCGACAACCTGTCATTCTTCTGAAAGGGCGATAAGTTTCAATCTCATCTTTTATATGGTCCCTTAAAACTTTGAACTCTAATATCTCCTTGAGTTTTGGGCGCACAAATGTCAATTTTTTTGTGTTAGTTATAGCTTTCAATGGAAATTATTTTAATAAATAAAAGTTAGGGGACCTAGGGCTCGTATAAAAAAATAAATTTTCGTATTTTTCGACTCTTTTTTTTTTTTTTTTTGCATCAAACATTCAATATCTTAACTCTGCATATGATTTTGAACTTTTTTGCGATTGGAAGTATGCATCTAGGAGTAACAGTTGCAAAAATAGAGGTCTTGCAGATTAAAATGTAAACACCCTGTATACACTCATGTCCTAAATTAAGGTCACAAACATGTTGAGGAATAGAATATTCGACATAAGGACTGACCCTCGAGGTATTCGGATCTCAATTCTATGTTTGGAATGATCTAGAAGAACGAGTCATTTAGGGCCGTTCACATGACGTTTTTCTACCTCGCATTTTCTCGCTCCGGCTCTGCAAAAACCCGGATCGAAAAATTCCTCATTCACATGTGAAAAGCTGGTTTATCCCAGAGAGCGGATTTACCCAGCATCCTTTGCGCAAATCCTAAATGGAGGAAGTAAACCGTCACAGTTGGCGCAGTGCATTCTGGGTAACAACCCGGCTTTTCTCCTACCCCCAAGCAGGAGGAAAAAAATTCCAGCATTTCCCCAGCAAATAACCGGCTTGCGGTCGAAAGCAGGGTTTTTCCTGGGTCGAAAAGCGTCATGTGAACGGTGCAGCGCCCTGCTCTCCTAATACTTTCCAAGAGTTAAAAGCTGCGCTTTTGGAAGAAAAGGCTTAGTTGCCCCAAGCCTTTCTTGATATTCTCACAAACAGTATTAAAGCTCGCTGTGAAGATTGTATAGCAGTCCACGGTGGTCACATTCCATATTAGACAGGTTTTTCCGGAAAAAAAAGCTTTATCTCTGATTCATAATGTAACAATATTTGATATTTCCTGTTTCTTAATTCTGTTCCTCAAAGCCAGAAGGACGTAAGTCACATTATGATAATTTTACAGTAGAGAGCAAAAACTTTTTTCTGGAGCATGGAAAGAATGGGACGAGCGCTCTTTTAACATTGAGACAATGGGATGAACAAATTAACAAAGTAAAATCGCAAATCACAATTTCATCGTTTGTTGAAAAAGTTTCACTTTTTTGAAAATTTTTAAAGTTGCAGTCTTTTCTCTTTTGTGATCATTCAAAAGATTGTTTTTTGTGTGGCGCTTGAAACAATTATGTTATGCTTAAGAAATAAAACTTAATTAGAATTGCTAAAAGTAAAACTTTAGTAGTTAAATGAAATTGCAGTTTTTGATGAGATCTCGTCCATTTCATATTTAACGTGGAGATTTCCCAATTGCACAGCAATTTAGAAATGACTAGTTGCTACACTTGACAAACCAACAAGTAGTGATTAAACCTTGAAGATGAAGCATACCAAAGAATGAATCCTTGTCTTGAGAATGATTAGAAAGAAAGATTAGTTCCTGCCATTAAAATCATTCCTTAAATTTCCCAAAACTTATTTTTGTGATCGAAATTATACTGCTTCGTAATCCCAATTGCTAATCAATATCTTAAGCTTGGAACATGACAGGGGTAACCAGATAAGAAGTTACCCATGATCCCATAGCCCCTAATAGTGATGGCAGACTTAGTTTTCCAAAGCAAAAAGAAAAAATATATGTTAAACTTTTTCTTTATACGCAGTGATAAAAAATAATGAAATAAATTCATTAATTTATTCATTTATATGTTTCACTGTTGCGAACCAATGTTTGTCCCTTGAGTCCCATTTGTCCGGAGAACTCCCCAACATCTAAAGAAGATGAACCGTGAAAACGGTAGGTGGGAGGGGGACTCCAGGGTGTCATGTCATGTGAACCAATAGTTTCTTTTAAAAAGTTTACTTTCCAAGTATGCACTGTTTCTATATTGATGTATGAACATGTGCGTAATTTCGATTTTCATAAGTAGTATCTGTTAAAGAGCTTTGCCATATATGTATATAAAAGATTGGTTTATTATTTTAAATGCTTATTCAGTTGTTTTGTTGTTGATTTAATTTTTTTCCCTTTTATTTCTACCATAAATTTTACTTCTCATCTTTAATGTATCTTAAGAAAATTGTCTTAAGTTTTAAATACATATTTTGTACATTATCAGGAGTAGAATCAAATTTTTGTTTAACCACTTTTATCATTTGTTGAATTTTATGCAATATGAATCAAAGATTATCTGAACAAATGAAAAGGATTTTTTAAAAAACAATTATGTTTTCATGGCTCGATGCGGAATAGGTTTCAACATACAATGCACTAATAACCCGAAAATTCGATTTTTGGACTTATATCAATCTGGCTCGGAGATACAGAATTCCCAATTAAAATCTTTTCCATGTTGTTTTTAATCCCCGACACACACACAAAGGAAGGGGGTTATACGTTTGAGGGGTCTGTGTACCTGTGAATCTGTGTGTTTCTCTGTGGCAATCTAGCGCCTAAAAGGATGGACCGATTTTGAAAAAAAAAAAAACATTGTTCAAAAGGAGAGTTGATCGAGAGTGTTCTTAACTAGGTTGCATCTTTGGATGACATTAATTAACGAAGATATTAATTAAAAACCACTAAAAGGTTTTTCGCGACTTTTGAAGTCCAAACATAGTTAAAAATTTTAAAATTTAATACCAAAATAAAGAGATTTTTTTTCCGTGTCTGCTAGAATGTGTTTGGAACTTCCATGTTTCATAGAATTCGAATTCTATGAAACATCTACCTTCTTCTTTTTTAAAGCAGATTATAATAACGGCTAAGCCTTTCTTCACGCGATTGATCTCCGAATTCATTGTTAGCCGACAAAGTTAAACGCAATGATTTAAAATTTTTATCTGTTGCCAGTTTCTATTTAATCTTTACTAATAATAAAGCTGAAAGTCTGGATATCTGGATCTCTGTGACGCTCACAGCGCCTAGACCGACCGTTCGGCCGATTTCTATTAAATTTGGCATAAAGTTAGTTTGTAGCATGGGGATGTGCACCTCGAAGCAATATTTGAAAATTCGATTTTGTTCTTTCTCTATTCCAATTTTAAGAAAATTTTACGGAGCAAATTATCACAACGTGGAAGAGTAAATTACGAAATTATCATAAAGTGGAACTGTAACATTGGCGAGCAAATGACATTGCAAATTGGCGAGAAATTCGTCATCCATTATTTGTAAATATACAGGCGAACCAAATGGCCTTTTAATTTTCAACTACAGGCAAAGCCGCGCGGGTACCACTAGTAGCAAATAAAATACTTGACATTGATTTTTAATAATATAAGGCTTTTAAAAGGATTTTCAATTTTCCCTCTTGATTCTACAGTTGCGACTCAATCGGGGGTTTTAAAATTTTTTAATTTTATCGTTTTGCTTGTTTATATTATATTTAACCCCCGACACACAAAGGAAGGGGGCATGTGTTTCTATGTGTTTCTATGTTTCTTTTTCCCATTGTAATATACCACTGTGAAAAACTTCGTGGCTACAAAGTGAATAGTTTTACAGTTTTCGCAGATTTTATGGTTGTGACCTTAATTTTGGACATGAGTGTATGTATGTATATTATAGGAGAGACTAGGGTGCAGTGTGTGTGAGAAAATTAAAATTCTTCAAAGGGTGCCGCATCTCGAAAAAGTTTGAAAAACCCTACTATAAAGGACGGCATAACAGGACTATCCGAAACTCGTTTAGTTGCAACCTTGCATAATCTGATTTCGGTTTACCAAAACTGAATTATTGGTTTAATTTTTTTAGGAGTAAAAAATGTCACAAATGTAAGGTGTGTGAAATCTTACACTAAAATATTTATGTAATAAAAATATTTAAGATTTATACATAATTATTTTTTATATTTTGATCCTCATCTCATTGTTTTTTACTCATAACTACAATCGTAGCTAAAAGCCTGCTGACGGCACTAACATCGAAAACTGAAACTGGCGTTTATGAAAGAAAAAAGTCCCTAGGGGCGACGTGGTGTGGTTTTTAAGGGTAACCCCCCCTCCCCCTCAAATCTTTGGTTTTAACACATATTGCCAATTCCGACATGGTAGTTTTTCGTTTATGGAAGAATGTTGTAACCAAACCCTCACCTCACATAAGATAAATATTTGCTGCGCTGTTGCATGGCGGGAAGCTGAAAAATCGTCTAAATGTTCCCACCAGTATACCACACGACAGTGTAATAATGAAAAAAATTTAAATAAGTAGCAATTGAAAGAGCATTGCAGAACATGTTTCTGGGTGTATAAATTTATTGCCCTCGTGCCCCTGTTATCGAAATATGAAGCCTTAAAGTTTGCCGAAATTTTAAGAACAGTCGCCAAATGTAGCGAGTTTCAGTAACTAATGGAAGGCATCTTTCTCACGATTTGTAGATGGACGCATACGGTTAAATTGCTTGGAAAATTTCTCGCCGAGCTTTCAAATTTGGCGCTTTTCTTAAAATTTGGGCAGATTTTAAGCAGATTTTTACTTTAACAATTCGATAATGGGCGGACGAGGGAGAATAATTTTTGCGTCAAAATTATGTCTCAAGATGATCTTTCGATTGCTACCTATTTCAACTTTATTCATTATTACACTACTAGAAAGTCGCCCGTCATGGTATGACGGTGAAAATTTGCTTCTATGTACATTTGAACGCAGCGATTGCCTGTTTGGTGATATTTTGGTAGTTTAAGTTAAATTTGGCAGTTTAACCCTAATTCCAGTGGATTAAACATCAGTAGATAGCGGTCATTGTTGACCAATTTTTACGTGTCTTTATTCTCCTAAAATGACAAATCTTACCAGTAAAACAGTGAAGTCACCGAATCGAGTTCAGCCTTGTCACGATAAAGCATTTCCCTGCATCTTAAATATTTCCAAAACATATTATCAAATGATCATACCGTGGCGCGAGTTTCATGGTTGAAACAAGCGGGTTACTTCCTCATCGACTATTATTTATATGAGGATTCGTGGGGTTCCTTGGTCAGAACTACGAAAAGTTCTAAGCGTTGTGAAGACATTTTAAAGATAAACATTAAAATATCTAAAAAAAATAATTAAATCTGAAGTAGTTTTTTTTAAATACATTTTCGTTATCTGTGCAAGACTTTATAAGCACCCTGTATTACTTTTTTTAATCTAAAGCAAGTTTTGTTTGTTAATGTTAGGTTGCAATTTACCAAAGATATGAATATTATGATGAAAATTACCTCTTTAGATGTGGAGGAGCCATTTTGAATGAATCTTGGATCGTTACCTCAACTTACTGCATTCAGAGGTAAGTTTCTTAAAAGTAGAAGAAAATTTTCTATTCCAATTCCTGCAAGGAAGATTAGCAGAAGCTTATATTCATTTGTAATTGTAAAATATAGTATGAGTAAAATTAATGACTCCTTTTAAGTTAAATTTCCATCGTGTAGGGTCGTCGGCTGAACCGTCACTGAGACATGGAGGAATAACTAAAATTAAGATTATCTAAAAATGAAACCGGAAAACTGCAAAAGCAGGGGTCTCTGGGGTGAACTTGAACTTTTTTCCCTGCTAGTTATAGTGGCATTTGAAGTTATAAGTTTCAATGTTTGTGTTTTAACTTTCAAAAGAAAAGAATAAAATTAATATTAAATTTGCAAGACTAAATACATAAAAAAAAACAGAAAAAAAAAAAGATAGAAGATGCATTTTAGCTGTCGAACCAAGAGCATTGAAATCAGAGATTCAACGTGGGAGCTAAGTAGACTAAACAATTTATGTAGAACTAGTGGTAACCGCACAGCTTCTCCTGTAATAGAAAAATTAAAAGGTCTTTTGGTTCGCCTGTACGTTTACAAATAATGTATGGTGAATTTTCTCGCCAATTGGCTTGTGCCCATGTTACGGTTCCACGTTATGCTAATTTCGTAATTTACTCGTCCATCTTATGATATTTTTGTTCTTAAAATTGGAATAGAAAAAGAACCACATCGAATATTGAAAAAATCGCTTCGAGGTGCACACCCCTGTGCTACAAACTAACTTTGTGCCAAATTTCATGAAAATCGGCCGAACGGTCTAGGCGCTATGCGCGTCACAGAGATCCAGACATCCAGACATCCTCCGGACAGAGAGACTTTCAGCTTTATTATTAGTAAAGAAAATTCATCTGAATAAAATATTTTTGATATAAAATTTCTTTACGAGAGAGAAATCAAAAATAAAAAAATAAATAAATAAAAACATGCAGTATAACTGCACTGCTGCAAGAAGGTAAAAGGCAGTATCTGCATTTTTTTTTTTTTTTTTTCGATTTTCTCATCTATTGTTCTTTAGCTTTATTGTACAAACTTGCTTATTTAGTTTCGCTAAAAATGAAGCACGAAAAAAAAAACGTCAAATTCCAACGTTTCACTATTGTTAGTATAGGTACTATCCAAAATAAGTTTTTTCAAATATTTCTCTTTTTAGAGAAATTTTAGAGGACATGTTTTAACATCTTTTCGGGGTAATATCCACCAAAAACTTACTGTCGGTTGCAAAAGAAAGGCAGCAAAAGTCAATAGAAGGTGGCCTATAGTGATCGCAATACCGGTATTCCGGTAAATCGAATACCAGTATTTTTAGCTATTTTGCAAAATAGTAATACCGGTATTTGCTGAGGTAAAATACCGATAGGTTCGGTAGTAACTTCAAGCAATAAAAAAATTTTAATAAAAGAGTTTTCCATTCAACTTGTTAAATATCTAATGTTATTCTGAATGTGTATTTCTTTTGGATAAGACGGTATCTGTAATTCGGCTTCAAAACTATGAATTAATGGAGTATAGATAAATAAAAGGCGCAGAAAAAGTACAGAAAAGTGATCCCAGATATGCTCGATTTGTGACAAATCAGGGCATCACTCAGGTCAGAGAAGTTGATTATGAGAAAGATGAAGCCCTTTGAGACTCTTTCTGTGTATGATCAAGCATTGTCCAGTTAAAAAAATGGCCCCTGGGAGCCTCACCATGCGTGCCATCGCATGTGACTGAAGCTTGACACAACCCTACGGTTAGGCATAGTGTTGTGAATTAATATTAGAGGTAACCATGTTTCGTACAAGACAGCACCCCATCACTTCAGCTATGAGTGCGGTGTGCCGTTGTAAAGCAAAGGCAGTATTAGGGCATTCGAACTGTCGCCTCTACTTAATGTAATGTCGAGTTTGAAGGGATTTGTTTGCCACACAATGGATCCAGATCGTCTTTAGCGATGTATCCAGATCAAATTTGGGCAATAATGGCATTTTCGTACACTTATGGAGAACCTGTTGTGAACTAGAACCTCGATTACCCGAGCTAATTGGTACCACTAGTGCCTCGGATGTCGGAAATCTCAGTTAATAGAAACTTTGCATAAAAACCGGTCAGGATCTCAGACTTTTAAAAAGTATTAATTAAAATGCATTAGAATATTTTTAAAAGATAAAAATGGACCATATAAAAAGAAATGTTTTATAGTTAAAAAACTAAAATATAAAATAACTTGTAGTAAGTTTTAAAATAATATTTATTATTTATTAATTTTTTACATTGTCGAGTTAAATATTGAAAGATGCATTTAAAAAAACAAACTTCTAGAAAATATTCTTATTTTCAAATTTAAAACTCTTTATTTAATATTAAATCAAAAGTTTTTTTTAAAAAATAGACTTAGGCATCGGTTCGGTTAACAGAAACCTCGGTTAATCGAGGTTCTACTAGTGCCTTAGCTTTAGCTTTTCAGAGCCACACCGCACTCACAGTTGTGATGATGTTATGAAATGCTATCATTTACGAAAGATGGTCACTCTAATATTGATCCTCAGCACCATGACAGTTTAACAGTACAAGTCGAATCCCGACTTACGCGAGAGATGCGTTCCGAGACTCCTCGCGTAAGTCGGAATTTCGCGTTGTGGAACAGTGCTGTGTTATATGATTTTTTTTATTAACGTACCCAATCATTTTAGACATTTAAACAGCTTTTAAACAGTTTTTGACCATTTGTTAATTATATATTACCGTTTCTTATACAAAGAGCTTAATTTTTACCGTATTTTTTTTAAAGTTACATTATTCAACATAAAATACTGTTACAAGGCACAAAATCAATGATTAATAGGAGAGAGATATATAAAAATGGAACAGTACGGAACATACAGTATGTAGTAATAATAAAGCACTGCACTGTAATAGTACTTTACAGTAGATACAATAAGTTACATTTATAATTTAAAAATTGAAGAAGATGATTTATCCTGCGCAATTTGATCGTCATTCTAATATATTTTTTAAATACAGTAGCTTCACAATTGCTTTTATGACACTTAGATCTATGTTAATACCGCTCTGGAATCCCCTGGACTTATACAGATTGCCTTCTCTTGACTTTTAATTATACGTATGAAAGATTCACCCATACCTTATTGTCGTGTTACCTTCGACCAACTTTCTAGTTGTTAAAGCGTATCAAAAATCTTTAACTTTTCTTATATTGTCGCAAACTTTTGCTTTTTGTTTCCATCTTCAAACTTTAGGTGAAAAAGCGTGCCTAGGTGCTATAATATTTCATCACCTTTCATATTTAGAATAAATAGATGAAAAATGAGGAGTGGTGATTATACACATGAATAAAGCTATGTTTATAGTGCGGTGTGTGGGAACTTACGCAGTCAGTGCTGCTGAAAGGATGAAAGTACATTCACGAAGTCAATGTTTAGTAGTGAGTAACAAAGCCGAAACTTAGCATCATGATTTCTTTCCAAATATTTTCGTGTTGAGAGCGAGAAATTCGCTTTAGCTCTAAAATTTGTTGCTCCTGGAAAACTCGCGTTATAGCCATTTCGCGTAAGTCGGATCGCGTTGTAGCGGGAGTCGACTGTACACTGTCATGCTTCAGTCACATGTGTTGGCACGCATGATAACGCTTCCAGGAGCCATTTTTTAACTGGACAATGCTCGATCACACACAAGAAAGGGTCTCAAAGTACTTCCTTTTCCCCATAATCAATTTTTCTGGCCCGCGTGATGCCCTGATTTGTCACAAATCGAGCATATCTGGGATAACTTGAGACGGTAAATTGACATCCCATGAGTTTGATCGAATGAGTGGCGTGTTTACAGTAACTGTGGTACGACATGACGTAAGATATCGTACGAGACTACTGCACCTCAAAACTTGATTGTATTGCCACGAACTTTTACGCTAAAGGTGGCTCCAGTAGGGTACTTAAACATCAATTCATTTTGAATTTTTCCAGTAATAAATGGCCATTTTGCTTTAGTTTTGTAATCAGTTTCTAATAACAATGTTGCAATCACGTGTGTAAAATTTTTCTTCATTCTGACTACTCCTTCTTGGTGTTGCATTTTGTGTTGCCAGCAGTGTATATAACTCAAAATCGACAATTTTTGACTTGTGCGGTACATATATCCAAAATCAGCAAGAGGCTAAATAATTTGAAGATGAAGGGCTTCGAGTCAATTAGAAGAGGTGCATCACTAGTTACCACCACCGACTTGTCACTACCACCGACCAGCGTGAATTCAGAAATAGTATTTTCAATGGCAAGAAATTAGTCCAGAAAAATGAGTCCCAGACTTAGTAACAATTCAGTAGATGATTCCTACTATTATTGATTTTTTCTGCAACGCTTGGTACTTCATTTTACATTCTTGCACAAATATTTTTCTTAATTATTGCGCTTTTTGCTTAAAATTATGAAATCTGGCAACAAAACAAACATTTTAGAAAATCCTTCTTTGAGACATTTCTAATACCGGTAATAATAGCATCATTCCGGTATCACGTTTTAAAAAATACCGGATACGGTATTGAATTTTTACTCCGGTATTGCAATCACTAATGGCGTGTTTTTGTACCGCACAGACATTAAATGTTGACTGGTCTCATTTCATGTGATTTGATGCAACGAGAAACTGTTGATTGAGTCCAAAACAGTTGAGGATGGAATCAGGTCCGTGCCGAGCCTGATCGGCGCCGTCGTACAATTAAAGAAAAACGGTTCGGAGGCCTTTGCCCGAATATTTTCTGAAAGTCTAAAAAACGAGATTGTCAGACCATATTTGGTAACATTAGAGCCGGCAATCTTTCGACATTGAAACTCCAAAAACGCAATTTTAGTTGGTTTTCGAACGTAGTTTCAAGCGATGTTGTTTGGTATTCGGGGGCTTTCCCTTTAAATTTTACGAAATTGAAGATCTGGAAACGAAATTTGAGATGCTCCGTAATGCTTTTGGTGGAGGGAGGGGGGGGGGAGATTCAGAAGAGCATCATTTTGAAGACTTCCTTAATTTTAGATGAACTAGAAAAAACAAAATAATTAGGGAAAAAAGAAAAACAAAATAGGACGGAGGGGGGGGGGGGTGAGTAGCAGATCATATAGCAGCAACTGTTGAAAATTTTAATTCAAATATATTTCTTATTAAAAGAAATTAAGGTTTTACCCCAACATCATGTTTTACTTTAACAGAGCTATGCACCTTTTTGACTGGCGCCCTCGTGCGACGCACGCCCTTGCACATAAGGACGGCGCAGCCCCTGGATTGAATATTCCTACTTTTTCGCAATTATGAAAATTGTCCTTACGATATCGATGTTCGGCATAGAAAAATATTGACATTTGAAGCGTAGTTAGTGTTTCGTATACAGTCCACAGATGGCGCTGCGCAAGCGTGTAACTCTCTAAAAAAAATAAAAAAATAGTGTAAGATCTAATATTAAGGAGTGAGGCCGTCTTTTCTAATTGTAGTGCAATTTACTTTTCAATTATTAGATTTTCAGAGTTCAAGATTGAGATGGCTTCCCGCATATGAATTCTATTAATACAACAAACAAGCAGGTAAGAGAAAATAATTTTCGAAATATTCTAATTCATATTTATTTCCTAACATTTTTGGTCCGTCGAGCCGGAGACCAGTGAGAAACGTTCTATTCTAAATTCTTGCTTGTTTTGTTGTTTCAACAAATGCTTTATATTGTCTTAATTCAATTAGAGAAACATTCAAAACTATATTTTGTTTAAATGTGTTAAACTTTAAAGCGTACGAAGTGCACGTACTAGGATTTAATGCAAATTTACGAAATGCGTTATTTCAAATTTGAGATTATTCAAAAAGTTTCCAACTGTTTAATAAGTGGTTATTTTCTTTTTATTTGATTGGTTGATTATTCTTATTTGGTAAATTACTGGTAGTCTGCCATTGTCGTTCCTTTTCAAATAATTTACAAAAGTTTCAGTTTCGTTTTGCCCTTTAGACTGTTTATTCCTTGGTAATTCTTGTTGCGATTTTCTCCCCTCGCTTCCCCACCGTCTCGGTGACGCGCCAAGGTAGTACAGTGAAACCTGTGTAAGTTGACCACTTGCGGTGCAGTAATTTGGTGGTCAACTTAGACAGGTGGTCAACTTATAAAGGGGGTAATGATTTTTTTTTGTCATTTTTTGCACCATGTATTCATTTTTTGACTAATTGACACTTACTATTTCTGTTCAACTCACTTTCATTGTTTAGTATTACTTTGAAACAATAATTTAAAATGCTATTCAAATATTTTTAGAGATTATTTTCCCAGAATGACGTATAATGTGTCACGCAAATTTAAAATTTCATTAAATTGATCAAAAAAAAAAATCTTATTGTTTATGAAAAGTTACTCATTTGATATTAATAGTTCCTAAAAATTCATAGCTAATCAAAAATTACAAATTTTTCACTTTATTTTTTTTTCATATACATTTATAACCCCATGATGATATAATTTTCAACAAAATAACTCCTTATTGAAGTTTGGCGCACTTATTAGACCAGTTTTGGAAATTCCTTATGTCTCCCAGCTAATTTTCTCTGGATTTCTCTCTTTTCAATTAATTTTAATATTTCATACTTTTTATCAATCTCAAGTTCAACTAACTTTCTTTTTGAAGCCATTTTATGTAAAACTATAACACAAAGAGCAACAAGTTGGACTCTCATAGTTCAAAAAGGCAGTTGAAAATGAAAATGTCCTATCTCTTAATCCCTTGCACCAAAAATACTGCAATGGAAGTAACTTTACTCTTTAGCACAATTCCATTGTTGCCAAAATATTGCAACTACAAAAAAATACTTTGTTTTTCTATTGACACATGTTTTCATTGAACATGGAGTACAAAAGTCAGTCTCAAATAAAGCAACAAAAGAAAAACAAGTTTGGAGAAAAAAAGGGTTCTTAGTAGTTTTTACATGTGGTTAAACTCAAAAGGAGGTTTAGTTATGCTGCTGTTTCATTTAGTTGGTTAAATGTTGGTCTGGCATCAAAAATATTCTTGGAAAGCTATAAAAAAAATAATAATAAAACAATAATTTGCTAAATAAAATTTTAAAAAATAAATCAAGTGGTCAACTTACAAAGGGTATTTTACAATACTCCAAACCAAATTTGGTGTTCATTAGTGGTCAAGATAGACAGGTGGTCAAGATAGAGAGGTGGTCAAGTTACAGAGGTTTTCCTTCATTATATAAGATAGGACTAATTCCGTTCCTAACAAAAGCGGTCAACATAGACAGGTGGTCAACTTACAAAGGTGGTCAACTTTACAGGTTTTACTGTATTTTCTTTCGTTCTTTGGACTAGACATTCGTTCATTCCCGCACAGCTGCGTTGTTTTTCTTTAATAAAATTGTTTTATTTGGTATATTCAAATGAATATGGACGCTTTGTTAAAGAAAAAAAAGAGTGTCAAATCTTCGATTACAAAACTCCAAAAGAAAACAGAAGAGGAAATTGAGAATTTAAATAAGGTGGGTTTATTAGCTAGGAAGGAAAGATTCATAGAATTTAAAACTGAGGTAAAGGGTATTTTGGATCCTATTATAAGTATTTGCGAAGAAAAAGATGAGGAAACTTATTGTACGGAAAAGGACGATCTTTTAGACACTTTAGAGGCAGTACTTGTCACTATAGATACTCGGCTTGTACCTTCTGTGGTAAATTCCGAGTTTCAGGTTAAAACCCAGGATTTAAGCCAAACTTCAGTCCCAGCTCAGTCAGCTGAAGCAAAACTGCCTACGTTATCCCTACCTGTATTTTCCGGTGCAACTGAGGAGTGGCTTACCTTTTCCGATCTTTTTAAAGCTGCAGTTTCCAACAATCAAAATTTGACGGGAGCACAAAAATTGCAATATTTAAAAGGGAGTTTAAGGTCAGATGCGTTAAAAATCGTAAACTCTTTATCGATTACCAATGATAATTTCAAAATTGCTTGGAGATTGCTAAGGGATAGATACTTTAATAAAAGAGAAATTGTGTCCTCCTTAATGAAAAGATTTATCAATATAACACCCTTAAGTGGAGAATCTTCCACACAAATTTTGAATTTGATAGATTCTGCTAAGGAATTTGTAGGGTCTGGTGGGGGAAAGTGGTTAATGGGGTAAAGTGGTCATACGTCAAATAAATGACTATAGCTTGGAAATAAATGTTCGAATGAATGTGAAAATTTTATTTTAGGTTCGGGGAGTTAGAAACTACATTTTGAATACAAAATTTTGAAACCTGGCAAAATTTTATTTGGTAAAAAAAAATATTTTGTGTAAATATGAAATTTTTAAAAATCTAAACACCTCTTTTAACTTCTTTGGGAAATTTTGTTTGTTAGAATTATGAACAGATTGACGGCACAGGAAGCTTCCTACATGTCTTAAGATCGCTTACTCATTAGCAGTTAGCTGAATATATTTTAGATCATTTTTTAGAACAATTTCAGTAAGATGGGGTAAAGTGGTCATAATATTAGGCTTAACGAATATTGTTCTTCTAATGTCACTTAAGAGTTATGTATAAGGCAGATATGAATTAAATATTAATTTCACTTAATATGTATTGTTTTTATTGTAAATGGGGTTAAATATACGAGTATATACGTATGCATACGCATATACTCGTGTAGGCACATATACAAACGTATTCACATAAATGCACCAATAAACACGTATATGGGTATCTGCGATATGAATATTTTTTATCTATGCAGATATACATTCGACTATACAAGTATATACTTACTTTTACTAGTATGTATACGAACACTTATATACTCAAGTAGACACGTATATATACGTACGTACTCGAGTAGATACTTACATACAAGCATATGATATACAAGTATACAGGGTTAGTTTAAACTCTTGGGAAAATTTTTACCAGGTGTTAGAGGGGAAGATAAGAAGCAAGAATCACAAGGAACATATGGTCACAAACACAATGCTGACGCGCTACATGCACACAAAGCCAAAGACTGATGGATGCAAAACAGGTCACAAATTTGTTACACTAAGACAACTTTGCACAACATTTTAGGTTGTAAGAAGGTTTTAAAGCGATTGAAGAAATTTGCGGCCTGCAGCTGTAATGCATGCGTCGCAATCACAAAGCACTCTCTGTTTTAATAACGAGACTTTTGAAAAACTTTCATCCGTCGCTGCGCCTTTGTTGCGATGCGTGTATTAGAACTACTACGGGCCGTAACTTTTAAAAAGTGCTCTAAATATTTCTTAAAAACTAAATTTTGAGTAAAATCATCTTTGTGTAAAAAATTTGTGACCTGTTTTGCATCCATCAGTTTCTGGCTTTGTGTGCATGTAGCGCGTCAACGACCATAAACTCCTTATTATTCTTTGCTTTTTATCCTCACCTCTCACACTCCTTAGATTTTTGCTCAAGAGCTTGGATTCACTCTGTAGGCATACATGTATGTAAGCGTATATACTCGTGAATACATATATGTACTGGTTGACGAATATGCACGGACACATAAATGTACGTATATACGTTTTTTCAGGTATATAATTGTGTGTACACGTATACATACGTATATACTCGTGCTTCCATATATACGTGTACATACGGGAGTAGACACGTACAAACACACACTGGATGCATCCACGAATTAACTCGTGTATACCCGTATATACATTTATGTACAGTTATGTATATACCCACATGTACACTTGTACATATATGCGTATATACGTCTACTATACATGTATATACTCAGTACGGTATCTACTCATATATGAACGTGATTACTCATGTTTACACGACACGTATATACTCGTGAATACACGCATATATTAGTGCATATACTTGTAACCATAAAAATAACTGAAATATACAATTATTAGGGTTATTTAATACGGTTTTGCATTTATTTTTAACTATGACCACTTTACCCCATGCAATGACCACTTTCCCCCATCCCATGGGGTAAAGTGGTCATAAATACAAAGGGAAAAGAAAGTGTTATAAAACTAATTAAATCAATATTATTTTTTCTAAACTTCAATGTACTGTGTTCTTTAATAATGCAATGTAAAATAACAACAAAAAAAGTTGAGGTGTTTAAATTATTTGTTGTATTTATTATCCACCAAAGTTGAAAACCTACGATTTTATGACCACTTTACCCCACCAGACCCTATGGATGTTAGAGTCCTTGGAATATGAGATTGATCCAACTGCAGATACCCTTTTGATGCATATGATATTGTTCAAGCTTGATACAAATTCAAGAACTTGGTTTGAGAGAACCTTTTCAACTGATGTCATTCCAAAGTTGGACGAACTATTGCAATTTCTTGCAACACAAGCGAAATCCATCCCGAGTTTAACTACCAAGAGAAACGTTCAAAGAAAGGTGACTTTGGTCGCGTCTAGCGCCCAGTCACAATGTCCTCTCTGTAATAGAGAGCAACAGTGTCGAGGTGTGATAAATTCTTAAAATTGTCAGTACAAGAGCGTTCAAATTTCGTTAAATCGAATAATGTTTGTTTTAACTGCTTAATTCAATTTCACGGTGTGAAAACTTGCAAAAGCAAGTTTAGATGTAGAACGTGCAAAAAAACCCACCACAGTTTACTTCATATCGAAAATGTTAGCGCTAGGGGAAGACAGGGTCCAGTAAATGTGTCAAATTCGACTGGACTTTCTATCAACGCCCCTGTGTTTTCACCTGCCCTTGTTCCAAGTACTAATGAATTGAGGGAAAATTCTGGAGTGGTGGATGTTACATCTTGTCTTTCTGATGTGGGCCCAGACGTTCAAATTCTCCTCTGCACGGCTCTGATTCAAGTAAGAGATATTTGGGGTGACTATCAGACCTGTATATGTCTTTTGGATAGCGGAAGCCAGGCTTCGCTTATTACAAATGAGTGTATTGAAAAATTGGGCTTGCACAGGAAAAGGGCCAATGTTCGTATTTCGTGTTTGGGTGCTTCCGATACGCGTACAAATGGGATTGCTGAGATTCAATTCACCTCACATTTTCCATCTCTAAAGTCCTTTGAAGCGCCCGTGTATGTGGTTAACAAAATTGTAGGTATGCTACCACATCACAACTTAGATTCCTCAATGTGCGAATTATTTGGGGATATTTCTCTGGCTGATCCAACATTTTACAAGAGTGGTCCGATTGATGTACTTCTCGGTATTGACCTTACTTTGCCATTGCTAAAGGGTCAAACGTTATCGTTAGGTAAGGATAAACCATTTGCCATTCGTTCAGAACTGGGTTGGACAAATAGGCGGTAAGGCTAATTTTGGTGATCAAAATTCTCTTCATGTAAATAATATTCAGTTAGTGTCAGATCATCTAATCTATAAATTTTGGGAATTAGATTCTGTACCATGTGCTAAACCCTTAACTTCTTTAGAAAAGTCGTGTGAAGATCATTTCGCAAAGACACATTCTAGGGATGAGAATGGCAGATATACAGTAAGGTTACCATTTCATACACCTCCCACGCGGTTAGGTGATTCAAAACAAAATGCAATTCGTAGGCTAATCAGCGTGGAACGCCATCTCATTTCTAATCTAGAAAAATACGAACTCTATCGCAAATTCATGAAGGAATACCTTGATCTAAAGCACATGGAGCTGGTTCCAGATTCTGAAATTAATAACATCAATAGTTTGTACCTCCCTCATCACGGAGTTGTTAGAAACACTAGCTCTACAACTAAGCTCCGCGTCGTCTTCGACGCTTCAAGTAAAACCTCGTCTGGACTTTCTTTAAACGATTTGCTCATGGTTGGACCAAGAGTACAGCCAGAACTTTTCCCTATCCTGATTCAGTTTCGACTTTTCAATGTAGCCATTTGCGCTGATGTGGAAAAGATGTTCCGCCAGATTAAAGTTCATGAGGAAGACGTAGACTGGCAAAGAATTCTTTGGAGGGAGTCTCCAAACGAACCAATAAAAGAATATCGTCTAACTACTGTTACCTACGGAACATCCTCAGCACCATTCCTCTCCACGAGAACCTTACGACAGCTTGCCATAGACGAACAAGAGAATTTTCCAGCCGCTTCAAGAGCTACCCGTTGTCACTTTTATGTAGATGATTTGCTGAGTGGGAGTGCGACAAAGAAGGAAGCCATTCAACTGGTATCCGAGCTGCAGGAGATGATGAAAAAGGGAGGCTTTTCTTTACGTAAATGGGTGTCAAACGATCCCGACGTACTGGCAACCATTTCAAAAGAATTACAGGCAATTGATTCAAAGCACACGATCAACGATGACCAACCTGTCAAGATTCTGGGAATAGCTTGGCTTCCAGATGTTGACAAGTTCACCTTGACCATCACCGTCAATGAGATGGACGTATGGACTAAACGTAAGGTACTTTCTGAAGTCGCTAAAATCTTTGACCCCTTGGGCTGGTTGGCACCAACAGTTATCATTTCCAAAATTTTCCTCCAAGAGCTGTGGAGTCATCATCTAAGCTGGGACGAGGAGCTACCTGATTCTCTGGCAAAGCAGTGGAGAACATTTCAAGAACAGCTTCCTGTACTTACAAATATCAAAATTCCACGCTGTATTCTCATTCCCCAGGCTTCAGACGTGCAAGTACACGGATTCTGCGACTCTTCAGAGAAGGCCTATTGCGCAGCTATATACATTCGTTCCCAGGATGTAACCCTAGCTGTGACATCCAGACTGCTAACATCCAAGACGCGTGTCTCTCCAGTAAAACCGCAGTCTTTACCTCGATTGGAACTCTGTTCTGCTTTACTTCTTGCCAATTTGTTGCAAGCTACCTTGCCAACGCTAACTGTGCCAATCTCTGAGCCATTTGCGTGGTCTGATTCCAAGATCACACTGGCATGGTTGAAGTCTGAACCAAGAAGATGGCAACCTTTCGTAGCTAATCGAGTAGCACAAATTCAAGAGCTGACTCCTAATGTGCACTGGAACCATGTGAGCGGTCTGGAGAATCCTGCTGGTTGCGGAACAAGAGGGAAGAACACCTCCAACTAAACTAGAAAGGTGCGACTTGTGGTTCAACGGACCTGATTGGCTAAGGAGTTCTACTTTTCCTAATGGAGGGTTTGAGGATAATCCAGAATTGCAAAAAGACATGTCTGTAGAAGCTAAAGGAACATCCAAGCTGGTTATGCTGCAAGTGGTTGATGCTTCTTTCAAGGCAGAGTTTTTTCAGAAATTTTCGTCTTGGAACAAGTTGAAGAGAGTTGTAGCCTATTGTTTAAGATTTGGGAAGAACTGTTCTCTGGCTGCGGATAAAAGAAATAAGGCTTTTTTAACAACGACGGAATTGCACGAAGTCGAGAAAAGATTGTAAGATTTATCCAGCAGGATCATTTTTTAACGGAGATCTCCTATCTGTCAATGGGAGAGCAGCTTCCTTCGAACAACAAGATTAATCCCTTGACTCCGTTCTACGATGATTCCGGAATAATTCGTGTCGGTGGGAGACTAAAAAATTCAATGCTTTCAGAATTGCAGAAGCATCCCATCTTGCTTCCTAAAACCGACCATGTTGTGAATTTAATTATCGCCGATTATCATCTAAAACTTCTTCATGCCGGTCCACAACTTCTCCAAGCAGCTCTCAGAGATAAATTTTGGATTCTTTCAGAAAGAGATGCAGTTAGAAGAGTTGTAAGAAAATGTATCCCGTGCTTCAGAAATCGTCCAAGGCTCGCTGGTCAAATCATGGGAGATCTTCCAATGTCCAGAGTTTGCCCCTCTTCTGTCTTCCAACGAACTGGTATTGACTTTGGAGGCCCATTCTTAATACGGAACTCCAAGGGAAGAGGAAGCCGCAATACTAAAAGCTACATCTGCCTCGCAACGAAGGCAGTTCATCTTGAAGTCGTCAGTGACTTGTCATCAAAAGCCTTTATCGCTTGTTTAAAAAGATTCGTGGCACGCTGAGGTAGGCCATCTGACCTCTTCTGCGATCAAGGAAGTAATTTTTATGGAGCGAGCAGAGAGCTCAGGAAGGAGTTTCGTCAGTTGATGAAGGAAAACGACGTACATCAATTTCTGGTAACAGACAACATCACCTTTCACTTCAATCCTCCATCTGCTCCCCACTTCGGAGGCATTTGGGAGGCTACCGTGAAATCGTTCAAGTTTCATTTGAAAAGAGTTGTTGGAGCCACCAGTCTCACATTCGAAGAATTAGCCACGTTATCAAGTCAAATTGAGGCATGCCTTAATTCTAGACCACTATGTGCATTATCTAGCAGTCCAGATGATCCGTCTGTTCTGACTCCAGGACATTTTCTAATAGGAAAAGCATTAACAGCTGTTCCTCAACCTACGGTTCCAGACGACATCAGTCATTGCGATCGTTGGCGATTGCTTACAAGAATGATCCAACATTTTCGGAATAGATGGCGGTTCGAGTATTTGACATTGCTACAATCAAGAGCGAAGTGACGCAATTCTCAAAAGAACCTTGACATTGGAGATCTTGTTTTAATCAAACACGACAACTTACCTCCACTACAGTGGAAATTAGGGAAGGTCACGGAAACGTTCCCTGGTAAAGACAATAAAGTTCGTGTGGTCAAGGTAAAAACTGACACTGGTGAACTTGTTAGACCAATTGCAAAACTGTGTCCCCTTCCAATAGACACTTAAGCATTCTTGAACTATGCCTAATTTTTCTTTCTAATATTGTAGAAGGTTAAGGTCGTCTATTCATCTATAACGCTAATTACTTAATTTCATTTATTTAGAAATATGATTTATTGTTAATTTAAATTCATTTAGTATGTTTAACTTAATTCATTAATTTTGAAACCCCTCCGTGTTTCAAGGGGGGCGGTATGTTTCGTATACAGTCCACAGATGGCGCTGCGCAAGCGTGTAACTCTCTAAAAAAATAAAAAAATAGTGTAAGATCTAATATCAAGGAGTGAGGCCATCTTTTCTAATTGTAGTGCAATTTACTTTTCAATTATTAGATTTTCAGAGTTCAAGATTGAGATGGCTTCCCGCATATGAATTCTACTAATACAACAAACAAGCAGGTAAGAGAAAATAATTTTCGAAACATTCTAATTCATATTTATTTCCTAACAGTTAGATCTTTTTCAACCTCGAATGACCCCAAAGGGCTCTTTATTTTAATTGGAGCATTTACACTTGCATCGCTCTTATCTCAGACATGCATATCAACAATTTATTAATGTGCTACGGGGTAGGAGGCGTTCTGACTTCATGCGTAACTTTTCCCAATTCCATTAACAAATTTGGAAAAACAATATCTTTCTATAGCTTCCAAAATATTTCCAAATTTTAGAATTAGCGACTTCGAAAACATTCAAACCCAATAACATAGGAATGTATGCGAAATTAAAGATCGTTTGGTACGGAGGTTAATGATCAACTTACTAAGTCAGAAGTTACGCATTACTTCCACTCCTATATGGGTTTCATCCAATGCAAAACGAATTAGAATTCTACAAATCTTCAAAGCACTGTCTTGCTTGACTCAGTTCATGGTCCCACTAGATGGCACTCATGCTTAACGGGCCTTGACAATTTGTGACTTTTCTGTGTTAAACCGATGCAACTATAATCTGCTCTTGAAATTCTCGAAAATTTTCAAACTTATATGTTGCTCATTTTGACCGCAAGAGGTGCTGAACGGAACCCTGGCATCCACCAATCAATGTAAACGTGATGGAAACCAGGGATTCCCTATAGTGCCCTCTTTGTTAGCATGAGTTTCAGCGATTGTCACGGCATATAAGCGTAAGCGAAATTTAGTAGGACCATGCTCAGTTTAAAAGAGATTTCAATTTATGACAATTAATCTTTTAAACAGGCCAAAAGAACCATGGAACTACTGGGTTTACACTGGTTTATACAAACTATCTGAAGTAGATGGACCGACAGTCAAACGCCACAAAGTGAGTACCCAAATATTTTCATTTAATTACGAAATTTTGCTTTTCTTTTAGGCTAAAGAGACGTGATATAAGTGAAAAGAATAATGAAATAAACGTACTTACTACCCGACCAAGTTTCCCGTGAAAAATTGGCAAGCGGCTAGGAAAGGGAAAGCAAACAAATCGCTGTTGAAGAAAAATACTTTTCTCAGTTCATTTGATATCATGATATCCTTCTGAAATTTCTGGATTAGATTTGTGAAAAAAGTTTCTAGAAAGAACAAAAAGACTCAAGTTTCCAAGACTAAACAGTTGAAAAACAATTGTACGTTTTTAACTTACAAAATGATTAAAACTTGTGAGAAAGAAGTGGATATTCCGGACGTTTAATAAACGCAACCATTTTTTCGTATAAATTAGAACAGATAAACTGGGGGGAATAAAGACCTTCATTCGTGAATTACAGATCCCAAGTCACGTGGCAGATTTTAAAGCAAAGCATTGGAAGAAATCAGGTTTCTTTCGTAAGTTTCACGCAAATCGTGCCTACCATTCGTCATTGTTGAGTCACATGATTTGGCGTCCATGCCTCAGCTTTTGCAAAACCAATGATTGGACTTGCCCCCTCCGTTTACTAATTTTGGTCTAAGGATAAAACTCCGTTCAATTTCTCAACTGACGGTTAAAACATTATATGAGGGATGCTTTTAAAGTAAGTACCGTTTGGAAATTAAAAAAAAGAACAAGTGCAGATAGAGCAAAGAAATTTATTGCACGAAAATCTACCACCCTACTAACGCTTTTTTTTTTTTTTTTGACATTGCTCCCGTGATTTTCCAAGTATTTGTCGTAGTGTGGTACAGGTTTTTGTATACCAATTCGTAGAAAGTTTCCGCCTGTGTAGTCAACAATGAGGACTCTTACAGGAGTTTGTCTGAGACGTTTTTGAACATGATCCAGACTGCCCCGACCTCGTACGCGTTTAGGAAGTGTTACTTCTAAGGCCAATGGTGGCGATGTGGGGGGGGGGGAGCAATCTCCTTCCCCACTTTTTATGGATAATTTAATAATTTTATTTTCCAATTTTTGAAAGGAAACTTGAAATAATAAAAAAATCAGAAATGTTAAAATTTTCAGAACATAATTATTTATCTTACTTAGCACATCTGTTTACAAAACCTAACAAAAGCAATAACTTTTAGTTTATGTATTCATTGTTTAGATATGAGTAACTCAATTGTTTTACTAAAACAAGCCATACTTGTTTATTAAAATTATTACCAAGTGTTTGTGACAGCTCAAAATACTTCGGTGTAAATAATGTAAGTCTAATTCGTGGTGTAAGTGTTTCTTCGAGGAAAGTTATTATGTACAATGTTCATCAAAATCTTAAGAAAAACGTCAGTTAAGTTGTTAAATTTACATCAATTTTCACTTATCTGCCTTAATAATCTCAAAACCATCCGTTACAAAATTTTGCATTTTTTTTTTCTTTTCTTTTTCTTTTTTTTTTTGGATTATGTAACAATGGCACAAGGATGTAGTCTGGGGTCCACTCCATTTTTTCAAAAAACTTTTATAACTTAATTCTGTAATTGTTTTAAAGTTTTTTCTCAATTTTTAATTACTTGATATTTTGTTCCTATAATCATACGAAATAAATAAACTTAAAATAAACGTAATCTCATTACCAACATTAGAATGCTCAAGTGTCTCGTAAAATGAAAGAGTCACATTCAAATTATGCAGAGGAATGTGAGGCAAAGTGAAATGGTGGAACATTTACTCCATTTTTAACGCCATCAATCTGGTAATATTTAACTATGTAGTAGCATAACTGGGCTAATCTTGTCAGGAAAAAGTTACGTCTAAACATCTAAGCGTACAGCATTCAATACAAGCCATTTCCAGAAATTGATATTCACACTGTAATATTTTGTTCTGAGTTAAAAAGTTTTTTCAATTATCATTTTAAATACAGTGGCTCCCAAAAGTCTTCGTACACCTACGACTTTCAACGAAATATGCCCTAATCCATTGGTTAGAATTAATATTTCGGAATAGGTATTTAATTATAAGATCTGTGATCCATTTTTAACAAAACTACAAGAAAAGTTTTTAAAAAATATTAAAACTTAATTTTTTAAAAATCAAAAACCAAAAAGTGCCGGAAATTTTATCTTACACAAGTCTTCGTCCACTTTATAAAATGTCTATATATTATTGAATAATCAAACTTTTGATTAAAGCATTAGTTAGTAGAATATCATACAATATTCATAACACCTTTTAAACGACTGGGAATAGATTTCATTCTTTTTTTTTTTTTTTGTCGTAATTTCCGAGTAAGTGTTCAACCACACTTTGAGTCTTACTGTTTCTAGCTCTATTTTCGTTTTAAAAACCTATTTTCGTAATCTAGCCTCCAGATATCTCTAAATACGTTACAATAAGTTAAAATCTGGAGATTGAGGTGGTATTTTGTAAACTTTAGGAGAATTTTCGAGGCACTAGACGCAAACGTTGAAAACCATGTGCTTCTAATCGTTATCTTAATAAAAAACAAAGTTGTTTCTAATAACCAAATTTTTAGCTAAGAGTTCAAAATTGGTTTTTAAAATATTTAAAGTTACAGCATGATTCATTATTTTATCAAAAAAAATTACAAACTATCAAGTCCTAATGCTGACATGCACCCTCACACTAGAACACCTCCACCGTCCTGATTAACTGATCCAAAGATGTTCTTAATATTTAGTTCCTAATTTTTTCTTCTACTTACAGTTATACAATAATTTAACCAAAAATGTTGAATTAAACCAAGTTCTCTTATTAATCCAGCTAATAAGAGAACTTGGCGAACAATTTTAGGTAAAAATTAAATGTAAAATGTTTCATTTAACTCTGCAGAAACTTTTACAGCACTGAAATGTGTATTTTTCATAAATTTTTTAACTTTAAACCTCCGATCACGTTTTGTCAACTTTGCCGGTTGACCTTTTCTTACCTTGTTTTCGGTCCGATTCCTTTCTTAAAAGCATTTTATCAAGCGCTTTACTATACAAACAGATAAATTAACTAATTTAGAGACATTTAAACCAATTTACCACTACTGTGAGAAAAAATTCGAATTTTAAATGGTGTTTGCGGTTTTTTACAAATACTAGCCATTTTACAGTAATAAGCACAATATTAAGGAATAAATAAACAAAAAAATTAAGGCCAAATGACTTTTAAGGGTCAACACAATACAAAAAAATTAAAAAAACTACATTTGATAATTTCAATCATGAATTTATTCGAAAATATTTGAGTGTACGATGACTTTTGTGGCTTGTTATTTCTCTGTTTCTTCGTTTTCTGACCCATTTCAAAAAGAAGATGCTTCAATATTTTGAAAAAACCAATGGGTTGTATTTAGAATGACATAGGAATGATGTGAAAAAATATTGGACTTCATATTCGAATTCAGTTTCGAGTTATTTTGGTTTTACTAAAAAATATCAAAGTGTACGAACACTTTTGGGAGCCACTGTATTTCTTGGAACCTACTATTATTCGGTTCAATATTTGTTTCTTGAATATGAATTTCATTTTTTGTTTAAATGTCTTGTACTAGTATTAGTCAAATACATGCGGGGTAAATTGGATGGGGTAAAGCGAAGTAAAACGGACGCCGGTTAATTGAATCAGTGGTTAATTGAATCTACCGCTTTAATGAATCAAATTGTAAAAAACAGATCAGAATCCAGCTTTATTGAATGGGGTCGTATCCAAAATTTTAAAAGTGTTCTTTTTTTTTCTGAAAGAGCATGCTTAAAAACATAGAATCTGACCATTTTTTAAATAATTTGTTCAAGTTTAATATTTTTAAAAAAATTGCTTAAATCTGTGAGCTTTCATTGTTTACATTTCTTGCCGATGACATCACAAATGATGAAATGCCATTCTGTGTTGCCATTCACAAAGCAGAATATTTAATTCGCATCTTTACTCACGTGTATTGGCAACGATATGGTTGATAGCAAGCCTAGAGCGCAATTTTAATTCGCTTCTTGATTATCATAACGTGGAAGCGCGGTACAAAATGCGCCAAATAGACCATTTGTGACGTCATCAAGACCACGCCTTCTTTGCAAAATGGGATATTTTAAAAAAAATAATTAAAAAATAACTGTTGGAAAAATGAAAGAATTTTCTGGGTTCATATTATTATTTTTTTTTTTGCTTATTCTATCAATTTTAGCGATAAAAAGTACTACTTTTGACTGAAGGAAACAACCCCATTCGCCGCTTTATTGATACTGCCGCTTTAATGAATCAGAACTGCTTAGAACAAACGTGATTCATATAAGCGGCGGTCACTGTAGTTCATTACGTTTACTAATTCATTCAGCTATCACATCACTTACGTATTCATTTACATATTAATTCTTTACATTTCTTCACTTAATAATGCACTTATTTATTCATTCACTGAATACTTTAATAATTCTCATTTTTACTTCCTTTTACAAAAAAGGAAGCATTGTATTCGCAAAAAAAATTTCACTCAAAAATCGCCTTAGTTTCCATTTTTCTCACCCCCGAATGAATGTTGAGTTTTTTTTTTCGACCCGACCACACGTGGATATATACCTAGGAACCTACAGACACCCGAAATATTCATTTTGACGACCCCCGAGTTAATTACAACGAATTTTCTCGTGACGTCCGTATGTACGTATGTGTGTATGTATCTCGCATAACTCAAAAAAAAGTTGAAATTTGGTACGTAGACTCCTAATGGGGCCTAGTTGTGCACCTTCTCTTTTGGTTGCATTCGGATGTTCCTAAAGGGGTCTTTTGCCCCTTTTTGTGTGGGGAAATCATTGTTAATTTCGATGTAAACTCAAGTGGTGTTATAATGTGTCGGACACATGGCGATATATCGCCGTCTTTTGGTCGCCAAGTTTTGTCACCAACTTGGCGAAAAATTTGGCGATTTTTTTTAAATTTTAAAGTTGGTTTCAATTTTGCCACTGTTGGTAATATTTAGAGAGTAAACAATTGAATCACATTAAAATTGCCAATGATGGAAATGACATTAAATTTGAGTAAAAGGAAGTCATGTGATGCACACATCAGCTCGTTTAATCAGTGAATTATTATTGAGCAATCACGATTGCTTATTGTTCTCATTTGACAGTCCTTGACGTTGGGATTATTTTTCAGCTTGGACCAGCAGCACCACCGCCTACCAGCGCGGCGGCGGCACGGCTGCTCTGTTCCTGAGCACTGTCCCCCGGAATCCACTTCTGCTGGGTGGTGGCGTCCATGTCCTTCACACGCATGCTCATACACACTCGCCAACGCGTGGGCGCCTTTACACACATACACAGGCCTACGTGCACACACTTAAGCCTGCACACACACAACTATACACACATAACCACCCAGGAGAAGGGACATGCTTGGGGGGGGGGAGCCATTTCTAGAAACAATAATTCTAATGAGTAGGGTCTTGTCGCAACTCGTGATTGCGAAAAACATAATTTGAATTCAAAGATTCAGAATTCAAATTAGATTTTTTTTTATTATTATTTTCGTTTATTAAATAAAAAATTATCATATAAGCTTTGTGCTACAATATGATTAAGGTGAAAAAACAACGTAAATAAAGCACAAATATTCGAGAAAATGCAGCATATAGCTATTTCAAGGCTACAATAGAGCCTCTTCATCAGTGCAAAAAGCTCACCAACACAACCAGAAGTTGCGAGAGAACTGACAAAAAACCAGGTGGACACCGGTATTTATACCAAAGAGAGCCAACCAATAAGAATACAGGAACATGACAACAAACAACCAATCAGCGAACAGCATGTACGCTCCGGGCTCAAAGCAAGGCAAGAGACAACCAATCAGAAGCCAGGAGACAAAAAGAGTGCGAGACACCAAAGAAACAGGAAAGGCAATTATAGAAATTGCTTCCAAATATCATGAAAAAATGGAGTGCTGGAAAAATCATTGACAAGAGAATGAGAATTTTTCCAAATATGGTAAGATTCCCAGAAATCGAGGTCATAAACCGAAGAACATTTACGAATAATCTTTGCGGATGAAAAATCAAAACAGTGACCAGAAGTCCAACAATGCTGAGCGATGGAAGAACGAGCAAGTTCTTTATGCTTAACATAGTTTTCGTGCTCTTTCAGACGGTGCTTGAGAGCACGTTTAGTCTGTCCAACGTAGCCAAGTCCACACTTTCAGGAGATGCTATAAATGTCCCAGTTGCTATGGCAATCAATGGGGTCCTTTAAGTTTGTAAATTTTATCTTATTAACTGGAGAAAAAGCTGTATCGAAACCAAATTTCTTCAAAGTCTTTGCAACTTGATGACTAACTTTTGGATAATAAGGCAAAACAATAGTATACGAAGCACTAGAAGCAGAAACCTTTTCAGAATAAGAGGGCTTAATTAACTTATTATAAATTGAATCAATGATGCTAGGAGAATAACCACGATCGAAAGCCACTGCTTTAAGATAAGAAAGCTCAGCATTTAAAGAATTGGAGGAAGAACAGATGTTCAAAGCACGGAACACAAAAGCCTTGAATGAGGCCAACTTTTGGTTTGGAGGATGAGAAGAACATTTGTGAGGAGGTAGTGTAACAGCAAAAGGCTTACGAAACACCGAAGTCATAAATTCATCATTACTTTTAGTAATAAAGACGTCCAAAAATTAAAGTGGATTAAAAATGAAAGTAATTATGCTGATAATGCTTCTGATGTTTTCCCTCAGGTGAATCAGAATGCTGTTCTTAATCTTTCTTCCAAACACTTGACTTCAGATCAGCTTAATGCTCTCAAACTTAATAACAATTTTTTGCTTCTGGTTCAAAACCTTCTTTTCCTAAGTTGGTTGCTCCAATTGAGAAAGCCTTTAGATTTAGTGCTCTCACTGCTTCTCAAAAGGACTCTATTAGGCATATCATTGCCAATACTGTGGATTTCAATTCCAAATGGACTTCAAATACTTTTAGCAAGCATGCTAATTCTTCCATCAAAGTTTTGTGTTCTGATCCTGATCTAGTTGTTACTAAGGCTGATAAAGGTGGCCAAATTGTTATTCTTGACAAAAGTTCATATTTAGATAAATGTAATGAGCTCATTGCGGTTGGTCCTTATGTGACACTTCACAAAGACCCTAGTATTAGAGAGGTTAATCTTATTAAAAATGTTGTGAAATCTTCTCCTATCATCAGTGAGTCTTCAAAAAGGTCTTTAACTCCTTCTGTTGCACATTGTGCCAGCTTTTATGCTCTACCAAAGGTCCATAAAACCGACATTCCGCTTAGGCCTATTGTTTCAAACATTGGTACTGCTTCATATAAACTTGCTAAGTATTTAGTTTCTATCTTCTCTTCTCTTTTGGTTAGCAACTCTTTTACTGTCAGAAATTCTGTTCATTTTGTTCAGAAGTTACGTTATTTTAAGCCTCATGGTTTAACGATGGCTTCTTTTGACGTGAAATCACTTTTCACTAATGTACCGGTTATTGGAGCATTGGATTGTCTTAAATTGAGACTCCAAGAGCATCATTTTTCTAGTTTTGAGATTGAGGAACTCGTTTCACTTACTCGTGTTTGTCTTGAATAGAATACTTTTGTGTTCAATGGTACTTACTTTCGAATGTCTGAAGGTTTAGCAATGGGTAATCCTTTGAGTCCTATTTTAAGTGACATTTATATGCACTATTTTGAGACTAAACTTTTTGAAACCATAACGTTTCCGTTCTATGTTCGGTACGTTGACGATTGCTTAGTTTTGCTTGACCAAAACCATGTTGATAATGAATTTTTACTTTCTACTTTAAATTCTATCGATCCTTGCATCCAATTCACTATTGAAATGGAAACTGATAGTTCTCTTTCATTTTTGGACGTCTTTATTACTAAAAGTAATGATGAATTTATGACTTCGGTGTTTCGTAAGCCTTTTGCTGTTACACTACCTCCTCACAAATGTTCTTCTCATCCTCCAAACCAAAAGTTGGCCTCATTCAAGGCTTTTGTGTTCCGTGCTTTGAACATCTGTTCTTCCTCCAATTCTTTAAATGCTGAGCTTTCTTATCTTAAAGCAGTGGCTTTCGATCGTGGTTATTCTCCTAGCATCATTGATTCAATTTATAATAAGTTAATTAAGCCCTCTTATTCTGAAAAGGTTTCTGCTTCTAGTGCTTCGTATACTATTGTTTTGCCTTATTATCCAAAAGTTAGTCATCAAGTTGCAAAGATTTTGAAGAAATTTGGTTTCGATACAGCTTTTTCTCCAGTTAATAAGATAAAATTTACAAACTTAAAGGACCCCATTGATTGCCATAGCAACTGGGGCATTTATAGCATCTCCTGCAAGTGTGGACTTGGCTACGTTGGACAGACTAAACGTGCTCTCAAGCACCGTCTGAAAGAGCACGAAAACTATGTTAAGCATAAAGAACTTGCTCGTTCTTCCATCGCTCAGCATTGCTGGACTTCTGGTCACTGTTTTGATTTTTCATCTGCAAAGATTATTTGTAAATGTTCTTCGGTTTATGACCTTGATTTCTGGGAAGCTTACCATATTTGGAAAAATTCTCATTCTCTTGTCAATGATTTTTCCAGCACTCCATTTTTTCATGATATTTGGAAGCAATTTCTATAATTGCCTTTCCTGTTTCTTTGGTGTCTCGCACTCTTTTTGTCTCCTGGCTTCTGATTGGTTGTCTCTTGCCTTGCTTTGAGTCCGGAGCGTACATGCTGTTCGCTGATTGGTTGTTTGTTGTCATGTTCCTGTATTCTTATTGGTTGGCTCTCTTTGGTATAAATACCGGTGTCCACCTGGTTTTTTGTCAGTTCTCTCGCAACTTCTGGTTGTGTTGGTGAGCTTTTTGCACTGATGAAGAGGCTCCATTGTAGCCTTGAAATAGCTATATGCTGCATTTTCTCGAATATTTGTGCTTTATTTACGTTGTTTTTTCACCTTAATCATTTTCGTTTATTGTTTCGCATTATCTATTTATTTATTTATTCACTCATTTATTTGTAATAATCATATAAAAGATATTTTATTAGAAAAATATTTAGTTTTTCACCTTGCCCCATACATTTTTAAGTGAAAAATTTTCTCTTTTTTTTTTTAACGTACAAATTTACTGCCAAGAATTAAAAACAATATTGTAATGGAAGTTTTATCATAAAACGAACTGATGTGTGCATCACATAACTTCCTTTTGCTCCAATTTAATATCATTGGCAATTTTAATGTGATTCAATTGTTTACTCTCTAAATATCACCAAGAGTGGCCAAATTAAAATTAAATTTAAGATTTAAAAAAAATCGCCAAATTTGTCACCAAGTTGGCGACAAAACTTGGACTCCACGTCCAAGTTGGCGACAAAACTCCACGTGTGGTCGGGTCGAAACAAAAACTCAACATTCATTCGGGGGTGAGAAAAATGGAAATTAAGGTCGATTTCTGAGTGAAAATTTTTTCGCGAATACAATACTTCCTTTTTTGTAAAAGGAAGTAAAAAATTGTTCTTTCGTAATGTTCTGTAATTTTGAAAACAAATTTCCATTTTTTTCTTCATTTTGAAAAAAGCAAGTCATCTTAACTATTTCACTTTGCCCCACATTCCCCTACATCTAGCCGAGTGAATTCACTCACTATTAAAGATTAAAGTCAATTTATAATTTTTCAGTATATTTTGCTAAAAGTAGTTAGTCAAATTGGTTTACATTTTTCTTTCAGGTTTCGAAGATCATTACTCACGAAGAGTATAACGAATATTATATTTATAAATATAATATTGCCCTCATCAAGCTTAAGACGCCCATTGATTTTGCCGAATCTGGAGGCTATGTCAACGCAATCTGCCTTCCGCAGAATAATGAAGATCCAGCTGGGTTTGCAACAGTTACAGGATGGGGGAATATAGGAAGCCGTAAGTTTGTATAACGTGGCTCTGATATGTTGAGTCATGATTTTGTCCATGTTTACTTCTTTTTTAAAGAAAAAGGGAAGGTTAGTTCAGGGTTGGATTACATATTGTGTCACGTTGCGAAAGTATTCCAACTGAAATCTGTTTTCATGACACGTTCGTGACACGTGATCAGCGCATGATTTGAGCACATTTCTGAGTTCAAGCCAGACAAAATCGTTACACAGAAAAATAGCAAACCATTCTTTAGGGAAACTGTCCAGCGATACGGACGTAGTCTGTTCATGCTCGTGCGAATATGAAACCAGTGGAAGCAGGAAGGAACGACGGAGCAAAAGGAAGGGCGCCTTTTTAAACCGCTTCACGGGAAGACAGGCATATTGTGCTCATACCGCTGATGGAGCACAGTGCCACATCTACGACCATGTCACAAGGAATACTGTGTAACAGAACAATCAGAGCAATTCGATGTCGTTTGCAACATAGTGGACTGTGCTCCATTCCTTGGGGTGTACATCGCTTCGCTTACATTTGACTTTAAACCACAAGCACTTGCATTGGCAGTAGTGATGAAAGGCGGAGATTGACAACCAAACGGCACGACCTTATGTTTTTTGGACGAATCATGCTCCTGCCAGCGATACCGCTACGGTCAGATTAGAGTTTTTGAACAATGTGGAGAGACTGCTGAACTATTGTGTTATGAATCGTTACACTGATCGTACACTTGTTCGTAAAGGGTGATATTGGATTCCACTCTCTCACTTCTTTCGCCCGTAACAGGAGCAGGAATTAGTAACTGGAGGGAGGAAGTTCAATCATTGGCTTAAGAAATGCTGAGGTAAAAATCTCAAGTCACATGGTTTAACTTCGACGGATGAGAGGCACATATTACGTGAAACGAAGAAACCTGATTCCTTCCAATACTTTACTTTCAAATATATCACGTGAATTGGGATCCTTGCTTCAAGAACCGAAGGATTCATTGTCACTGACTTTTATTCTTTCTCAATGCTGCTGACCAGCACATTGTCTCAGAGATTTTGCTACCTGTTCTCGTTTCCTACTTCCAAGGCTATTTTTCTGCAGGATAATATTTGACCACACGTTACGCCCAATGTTCAAACTTTTTTCTTAGTCGATTATATTGCATTGCTACCTTCATCGGACTGCTCTCTAGATCAGTTTTTCTCAACCTTTTCGCTATTGAGAACCTCTTGGTACCTTTCCGAATCTTAAGCGGACTACATAATATTTTCACAACAATTATATTAGGTGAAATGAGAGATAAATTCAAATGTTTTCTTTAATCAATCTAATTACAACAATAAAAATGGTATAATTTTTCACTAGCTTTTTCGCGAAGACATGAAAATTGCTCGCAGACCACTAGTGATCCGCGGACCCAATCGCGTAGCCAAAGGAGGGTCCATGCAGAGGCGTGCGCACGGGAGTCACCAGGGGTACCGCGATACCCCCCATTAGTTTAAAAAAAAATAAAAATAAAGACGAGATTAGAAGTACAGAGCGCCATATTGTTTTGCTATAATGAGCAGGCGGCTGAAATGAGAATGAGGTGGCTGTGGCAAACGGGCAAGGCAGCTTCTACAAACCAGCTTCAGCTTCCACATCACACACTCAGCTTTCATCATTTCTTCTTGTATACGCATTTCATCTCTACATAGTATAAAATGAAGTCTCCAAAAAGCATCTGTGTGTTTGAACTCGCAAAACTCGAGAACTACCCGGCGGATTTCGCTGAAATTTTCACAATTTGTTCCTTTAAGTCCTGAAAAGGTTTGCAGACCAGTTTGAAAAACAATTGATGAATAGCTCTTTTTTTTAATTTCAATTTAGGCCTAAAAATCGATGAATAGTTCTTTTTTTATTTTAATTTAGGCCTAATTTTCAAATGGTTCGAGAATATGGAGGTGAAAAATTACTTGCACATATTAATATATTATATATTGTTGGAAAGAGTAGAATTTTCCGCGTTCTACGTAGTTATTTGCGTTTTTAGTTCGAATGCTTTTAGGCTTAGTTAAAATTTAGGCACTACTTTGTTCATTAAATCCATCAATAAAAAGTAAAGGAATTGTCCCACAGTTTTCTTTTTGACTCCATTGGAAAGAGCTGATTTTTTTTCTCCAGATCTAGCTCGACCTGAGGTCGAAAGTTTAACTCTCTATCTCCATTAGAAAAAAAGTTACAAGCGAATTAATTGAAGTTCAAAATTCTGTTCTCTATTCAAGTTTTTAACCATTTTATTTTGCGTTTCCATGGTAACACTTTTGGAATCCATTGTTTATTTCCATCTTTCTTATTTTAAATTCTTAAACTTATTTTATTTCGTTTTCCATGGTTACGCCTTTTATATATAAATCCATCTTTCTCATTTTATTCTTATTTATTAAAAGTATTTTAGTATTCGCGTCATTGTTTGGCGGGGAAATTTGGCATGATGTTTTCTTTTCTTTCATTTAATCCTGGTTATTGAATTTACGTCACTTGACACAATGGGTTTTTTTTTCGAGATAAGCCGGGCAACGCAGCTAGTTTCAGTTATAATTTAAAAAAATTATAAAAAAAATCATGAAACGGTGCTGTACGGCTATGTTTCGCGAAATAAATTCAGGTTCTAAATTTGAATGGGAACTATTTTTGACATCCTACAAATTGACTTTTACTTGATTTTTATACGAATGAAGTTCATAAAATTTTAACACTTGTAAAAATATCAAGGAATATCATGCTTTTCATGGAAGCAAAATTTAGATGCTCGTCTGAAAATTTAAGGTGCTCAGTGGCGCGAACCTATGGAGTCTATAGTGTCCCCGGTGAACTCTAAGGATGGCGCCCCCCCCCCCCCCCCCACCGTTTCATGGAAATTCATTAATGAAAATAACATACAGCAATTTATTAGGAAATACTCACGCAGAAGTAGGGGGATCCGGAGATTTCTCCCTTAGAAAAGACTCAAAATAGTAGTTGTAAACAGGGCTGCGAAGTCGGAAGAAAAATGGTCGACTCCAACTCCAGAATTTTGAAACTTCTGACTCCGATTCCGGCTTTTTCATTTTTGTAATTTTACTTTTTCAAATCACCCCCTATGGGAAGGAGAGAAAACCCTCTAAACAGAGATTGAAATATGAATTCCCTTTTATGAAATTCTCGCGTTGTATTTTATTGTAAAATTAAGATGCATAAAACGTTAGAAATTCAATTTGAAAATCAAATTATTCAATGGGTGCGATTTCTAAATCGTCCCAAGAAGAGTGAGAGAAAAAGTTTTGAGAGAAAAAAAAAACCCTTTTTGCTAAGTCAAAAAACTTTTCTTGAGAGGGGGCACCCCCCCCCCCCCCAACCTTCTGGTGACACCCATCTGGTGGGTGACACCTCAACTTAATTTCAGAGCTTATAAATTTGAAATACTTTAATTCTGAAACACTCCCCAATAATAAATCTTAAATTTCATCTTTAAAATTTCAGCAAAAATATTGCTCTATATTGCGGAGAGAAGTCGGGTGCATGTACGTCTGGAGCAAATTTTACACGAAATGCGGCGGTATATAGCTTTGTACGAATAGCTTTAACTGTATCTACATTTCTTGGCTCAATTTTTAATTTTTTTATTGGCAACTTCAGAATTAACCTTAATATGAAAATTTTATAGGAATAACTACAATTATTAAGTGTTGTAACCAATAAATCATGTGCTAATTTTCTTTTGTACTTTTCAGTGTTAACCAAGCTTTCTCAGATAAAGTTTTTAGAATTAAAAAAACAATTATATTTTGTCGGATCTTTTGAATTTGCGCTTTCATGCTACACTCTTTTGAATTTACCAAGCACCCTGAGAAGTTTCCCGACTTGCTCAAGCGATACACACATTCCTTTTACTATTTTATAACAGAGATCAGGGTAAAAAATATATTATTAGTATTTTTATTTGAAAGTTATTATTTAGAAAATGTTATGCAACAAAACTGTTTGCTGACAGTTGCTATCAGTTAAGTAAAGTTAAAAAATAAGCAAACTAGGAGACGGCGCGGTGTAGGTAGCTGTTATAGAAAGTTCGATAAACAATCAAGTCAGCCGGTTGCCACAATGAGTTATTTTTTTATTAATAGGTTGTAATCAAATTAATTGGTAGTGAATTTTTTTAAAAATGCAAGGAGAGTCAATGAAAATTAAAGAAAAAAAAAAGAAACCCGGAGTCGGAGTTGGCATGTTTTCGAACGACTCCAACTCCTTTACCCCAAAATCAGTCCGAGTCCACAGCCCTGGTTGTAAAAACGCAATTTTAGACAATGTTTGATGATATAGGTCTTGCGGAAGGAGATTTCTAAACATGCTGCTGTAGATCATCTTCGACTGTTTCAGAGAGAGAGGACTACGGGGGGGGGGGGGGTTCTCCCCCAGTAGTTTTTGAAATTACAGTTCGAAAATCGCGGTTTTAGACGATTTCAGGTGATGTTTAGAGGGAGGAGAGATTCAAGGTCCTCTCTGGAAACTTTTCGAAACTAAAGCGCCAAAATTGTTTTTTGTTTTAGCCTTAAATATACCTTCTATAATGTTATAGGAGGAGTTTTTGAAAACTCTCACTCGGAACATTTGTCAAGTTGAAACCAAAATGTAAGACTATATTGAAAGTTTTTGGCGAGAGAAGGACAATCAACAGGAATATTTTTTAAGTTGTTGCTTTAAAAACGCAGGTTAAGTCGATCTTTTTAAATATTTCTGGGAGGATTTGGCTTCCCTTTTAATTTGTAATACATATTGTGTCTTTTTTGAGAAATGTTTCAAAATATTTCTTTTCCCATTCAGAGTTAAAATGCCGCTCGCTTTTCGAAAAAGAGGGATTCGCCGTCCCTCTCCCCTCCCAGATACTGCAGTGGAGAAGTATTAAGAGGACTCAGAAAATGCGCCACGCACTCAAAATTCTTCTTTTTTTTTTTGAGGGGGAATGACATTATAGATAGCCTATTTTATCCTTCTAGCTCTATTGCAACTAATTTTCTTTGAAACAATAATTTAAGTAATTAGTTTCAAACTCATGATATTTTTTCGAAATAATCTAGGCAAATTATGGCCATTCTTCCTGTCGCACCCTTGTCGAGAGTCACTCCTATATCACTAAAAGGCACCACGTCAGTCAAAATGGTTAATTACTGAGACCGTAAGCGTTCGTATTTCAAACAATTAAAAAATATCAGGCTGGAAATTAAATATTTCATTATTTAAAACGAAAGCACTCAAATGATTTTGGTGAAGAAAAACTCGGGAAAGGGTTTCCACAATATTTTTTATCAATAATTGACACCAAAAAGAAGATAGGGATATAGCCAAGAAAGGGAAGGAAGAGAAGTCCCCGAAATTTATCCTTTCATTTTACGTTACCAAAGGTAGTATAGAAGAGGGTTTTGAAACTTTGATTTTTTGAAAGAAGTGCGGGAGAGAGTTCCCAATCCCTATCCTTTTCCCTAACGTAATCAGAGAGGGCCTACAATTACATATTTAGGACGTCAATTCCAAAAAACTTGAAAGAGAGCGCTTCCACTAAAATTCCCGAGAAACACTCTGCCTAATTCCACGAGAAATGCACCTTGTCTATCATTAATGATTGACGAAAGTTTCGTTTTTAAGATTTTGACTTGTAAAATTTTTCTAGAATCCCGGAAACACCCTTCAACTTAACATCATCAAAGATCGTCTAAAATTGCATAGTTAGGACTAAAATTTAAAGCAATTTCTGGGATAGAGCTTCCCAGCATAATCGGAGATAATAATTGCGTTTTTAAAAGTTTTAATTTAAAAAAATGATGGGAGAAGCGTCCCTGAACCTTTTCTCCCTAACACAGCCAAAGATAGTCTAAAATGCATTTTTAAGACTACAATTTCTAAAAATTCTCGGCGAAGAAACCCTCGAAACCCCCTCATTACTGCGTGAATATTATGCTTACGATTAGGTTTATATTCCTAAGAGTCAGATTTAGTTTTGACCCCCTGACTCCATTTTAAACTAGAAACTATATTCTCTCTCAAAATTTAAGATGCTTTTAAAAAAATCTAATGCCACCAACTTCATACACCTTATCTAAATTTTTGACCTCGCGGTGGCCCTGCGCCTTCTTCCGGTGGTTACCTAAATGTCCAGGAATAGTTATAGTGGTACCCCCGTTACTGAAGCTCTACGCAAGCCCCTGGGTCCATGGGGGGTCTTGACCCCTCCCAAAATAAGTAAGAAAATTCAAAAATGAAAATGTCCATTTTTTCACTCATACTTTTTCTGCTCATATACATAAGAAAACTCTAAGTTCCATTCGACACCCTCCGAAAGAAAATCACGACTACGATACTGTGCGGACCACAGGTTGAGAATAATTGCTCTTCTAGATCAATTGTCCATTGTACATATCTACTGTCTGATCAATGATTGAAAAGCACATGAAGGGCTACGAAGAACGATCAAAGTCCATTTTTCTAAAAAAAACTCTGGTTAACCTATGGGAACACGTAGATTATTGCAGACAATATTCAAGAGAAATATTATTCAGGCAAGAATCATCATAGTGAGTTAGTTTTAACAGGGAAGAATGAGGCTAACTTGGAAACGATTCGAGATTTCAAGCTCACAAACTTCATGAGGAAAATTTGAGCATGGTGTACTATGATCATTTTTCCCCGTGGCCCTTTACATAGACAGCATGTCTCATCTGCGGGTACATCAGATTAACTTAAGCAACACGTGGTGACAACATGGTTTAACAGCCTATCCTAACACCAAACAGCCTGTCCAAAGCCTTGCTGCCTCAATGTCGTGAGTGGAGTGTAGTAGCGATGATTGACATACATTCAGCGTGACCGAATGGGGTCTTTTCCGAAATTGTTAAAGGACTTTTTTCTGAAAGATCATGCTTAAAAACATAGAATTTGACCTTTTTTGAAATAATGTGACAAAGTTTTGTATTTTTAAAAAGGTATTCAATTCGGTGCGCAGACTCAATTTTATTTTTTACGCTTCTGAGTATGACATCACAAATGATAACGATATGGTTGATAGCAAGCGTAGAGCGCAATATTTAATTCGCTTCTGAATAATCATAACCTGGAAATGCGGTATACAGCAAGCTTAAACTTTCAGGGCGACAGTGGAATGCGCCAGAGTGCATCATTTGTGACGTCATAAAGACCACGCCTTGTTTGAAAAATCAGAAATTTAAAAAAAAATTAAAAAATAACTGTTGGGAAAATAAAAGTATTTTCTGAGTCCATGTTTTTTTTTTTTTTTTTTTTTTTTTTTTTTTTTTTTTTTTTTTTTTTTTTTTTTTTGTTCATTCTTTAGTGACTAAAAATAGTACTTTTGACTGAAGGAAGCAACCCCATTACTAGTTTTTACGCCTTTCTCTTTTGGAAGAAGGTTCTATTTCCAAGTGGCCAAGATATATCTTGCCTTTTTTGGTGTTGAATTTTGGAATGGCAGCAGGATAGCTGTAAAAAAATTGCAAATTGTTGAATGACCCAAATGTTTTTAGAAAATTGTTTATTAAAGTTTTACGTTATTTTTCAGGTTATAATGATCGTACAGATGTTTTAATGGAAGCAACCGTTCCAATCATTCCTCCAGCCCAATGTCAGAACAACTACGGAAACAATATATGTGCTGGAAATAAAGAAAAGAACTTTTGTGACGTAAGCTCTTTACTAACTCTGAATTCGAAGCAAAAATAATAACACAGAAACAACTTCAAAACAAGAATTAAGTTCTTAGAAAAACGTGATCATAGATTTAAAATCGGAACAAAATTTCAAAAATGTGATTATTTTCATTTTTGTTTAAAATTAATGAAATCGTGTTGTTTATTTATTTAAAAATGAAACATAACTGGTATTCAGCAGCAAGTCACCACCCCAAAGCCAGGGCTAAGGTAGAACTTCAGGCACTATACGTATACAGACAGCTCGGTTATCTCATCCAAAGTCTGCAGTTTATGGGATAACTGAGCTGTCGGTATATTGCATGACGTTCTCCCTTAGCCCTGGCTTCCACGCGGTACTTACTGCTTAATACCCAAGCTTTGCCTTCATTTTGCGAGTTGAACCGCACCATGTCTGCAGACTTTCGCTGGTGAGACAAATTTACTTTATTCACCAATTTGTTGGCACTCTCAGCTTCAATGAGATGCACCTGCCTCAGCTCGGTTATTCTCTCTTCCAGACTAATGAGTTCATTACAAAGACGAAACTGCAGTCTCTGAATGGGATAACCAAGCTGTCGGTATATTGCATGAATTAACTGGAATTAATCATGAATATCATGATGAATGATACAATATCCTTTAAATACAAAAATCACAAAAATTGTTGCTCCTGCCTTTTTATGTGTTCAGAGAAGTCTGACTGCGACACGAAGGCTCGGGTTCAAATCCCGGCTCGGGCATAGACGGGCATTTCTCTCTCCTCTCCTTGTTTTTTCTTTGTGAGAATGTGTTGTTGTGCTGTGAATGGTTGCCTACTATATAAACGGGACCTTATGGCATGCGTGTACGGTAGAAGTCGGACTTCACACCAAATTACGGTACAGTTGAGAAAGTGAAGCAGCGCACCCCAAATTGCCAGCTTAGCTGCCACACGACAACAACAACAAAAAAAAAAATTATAAACTCTTTTTTCTTTTTTTTTTACAGTACGATTACGGAAGTCCTTTACTGCAGAGAAATTACGAAAGCGTGGCTACACTGTTGGGTATAGTAGCCTCTGGTTTTTCCTGCGGTGAGTCGGATAACCCAGGGCAATACACTAGAGTGTCGATGTATCTAAACTGGATGGCTAAGAAGATTTCTGAAAATTGATGCTTCAAGATTGCTAATCAATTTTATTAAGTCTCGTTGAATAAATGTATTTTAAAATTTATATGCCTACTGTATAAATATTTTTTGTTTATTGTTTTATTTGTTTGAAACAAATATTTAAAAAAAGCTAATTTTATTGTCTTAAACATTTTTTAGAGCAATGAGGTTTCATCCTCCCTTCACTTTTTTCCCCCGAAAGCTTTGAAGATGTTTTCGACGCTTTTGCTATCTCCATGAAGCCTTTAAATTTATTACACATACTTGTTCAATACTTTTCAGCTGTTAATTAAATATTAAACTAACACGCACACACACGCACACACACACACACAAAGTATGCACAGAAATTTAAAAACAATTTCTTATTCAGAAAAAGTGGGAGGGGCTGGGATAATGTAAGGGTTCTTTACGTAGCTTTAAGCATAACTACTGTATCTCCAGCCGCATGCCTTGTCTGGTGGTCAAAGAAGTCTGACTGCGATAAGAAGGTGTTTCTCTTGTTATGCTGTGAATTGTTGCCTTCCGTATAAACGGCCCTTATGGCATGGTGTACTGCAGAAGTTGGACTTCACACCAAATTACGGTACAGTTGGAAAAGTGCAGCAGCGCACCACAAATTGCCAGCCTAGCTGGCACACGACAACAACAACTGTATCTCCTATAGCCTCTGCTGTGTGTATAGATATCTTGCATCTCGTGCGATGGAGGGGAGGGGAGATGCTATATTAACGATGTAATAATGAGCTGACGAGGCTACTGCTATCCGAGGCAGTAGTCGGACAGCAGTAGTCTCATGCTGCTATCCGACAATTGATATGTCGATTAGCAGCAATTAATCGACATTTAATTATGCTATTTAATTATTGTATTAAAAAAGAACAATCAATTCACAAAAATATCATATAGGGTTCGTAAAAACTTTACGATATTAAAAACAAGAATGCACGAAAGAGGAGGCAAAGATTTACGTGCATGATATGAAAGAAATAAGAAATTTCTCACACAAGAACTTTATTGTTTGTTGTATTTCACATGCTAGGCTCCGCTCCCTGCTTGTTAACGCTCACCAACCCCTGAAGTTTTCTTCGTAATTTTATTTGGTTCGTGAAACGTTAAATCGTCTGCTAGGAAAAATTAGATTAAAGTACACGATATGATAAGAACAAAATAAAATCCCGCTCCCCCTCCCGTAGTAAATACAATTTAATCAAAGAGCTCATTATAGAGCATTATGAAAATCCCATCTCGCTCGAAGCAAACTAGAGCTTCATTAAAATATATATAATCAACACAAAATTAACAACTTTAAAAATAAAAAAAACCGTTTTGAAATGCACAACCTCCGTATGGTCTGAACTAGTTTTTTTTTTAAACCAAATTTCACTGCAATAGGTGCTAAGGGCCTATCCTGGCGTTTGGCCCTTGCCAGGCTTTGCTCCTGGGCATAGCAAAACGGCAGCACGTTATGTTTAAAAAATTGTTTTCAATTTCGAGTTATCCAGTAGCATTTTGTCCTTTAGCTCAGCGCTTAAATTTTGTTTAGCCTAGGGTTTTCTCTAAACTAGAAACCCTCATAATTCTTGTTCTAATATTAATGGAAAAAATTGCAACGAACTTCATCTTGAACAGAAAAAGAGGTTCTTTCGAAAGAAATAGAATGTCAAGTGATGCGGGAATTCTTTCACCCCTTTGTAAGGATATTTAAGTGAAATTTTAGATTAAAAAATTAATTATACGAAAGGAAAGGCTTCCTGGGCATCGCGGATCAACAAAACGCCCACATTAACAAAACTTTGACCGAATAGACTTATATGTTTAACTTTGAAACGAAATGTGGATTCTTTTGTCTAATGATGTAAATATCTTAAATGTTTTTTTTATTCTATTTTATGTTAATGTCGAAGAGTAAATCATTGCTCGTAGTTTTGTGGTGAACATACAGATGTACAATTTATCAATCACTGATAAGAAGATAACTGCGCTGGAAGTGATACAGTAGCATCTGCATTCCGATAAGATTTCAAACTTCATTGATTCATAAATCAAAATTATTCGTCTTGTTTATGAATTTTTGCCCAAGATGAAGTAAGTACAATTTAAAACTAGCTAAAGATTACTCGTAACAGCTCGTCTGGCGGAACAACACCAATTTGTGGAAGAATTTAATGATAACTGGTTTAACTTTTAACAGTTCGAGTTAGAAACAAATCCTTATATAAGATAAAAATTAATAAAAAAAAACATTTTATACGATACATTTTCTGGTGATTACGCTTCATAATAATCTGTGACTTTTCTCATAATTTCATTTTCTTATGGATGGCAATTACAATAATGTCTTGTCTTTACTGTAAAATAATATTGCAAGTAAATCGTAATCAAAACTCTAACAATAATCGTACAAAACAGATCTCTGATACTTTTTAAAGCGTTTTGTAAAAAAAGAAAACTTGCCGTTTAGAGAATGTTAGAAAATTTTACCCGTTTGCGGATCAAAATGATTGAGAAACGCTGTTTCAGTATCTTATATTTTACTATATTATAAAAGTCTAATGATAGCGTCGCATCAGCCAATCAAATCAATGAAAAATCATCCTCATATATATAATAACCGATGATCGAGTAACGCGCGTGTTTCAACAATGAAACTCGCGCCACGTCATGATAATTTGATAATATGTTTTGGTAATATTTACCATGCAGGGAAAGGCTTTCTCGTGACAAGGCTGAACTCGATCCGGTAACTAAACTTTCATTGGTAAGACTCTTTTCAGGGGAATGAAGAAACGAAGAAATGGTCAGCAATGAACGCTACGTACTGGAGTTTAGGGTTAATCGCTGGAGTTAGGGTTAATCCACTGGAGTTAAGGTTACAATTTCAACTATCAAAATATCACCAAACAGGCATTGGCTTCGTTCAAATGTAGAAGCAATTTTCACCCGTCATACCTTGACGGACGATTTTCTAGTTTATTTAATGATGAGAAAAATAAGTCATAGTGCACTAAAGCTCTTCTTAAGGAGACAGAAAAACTCGTTCTTAATTATATATTTTCAAAAATTTGCAATACATACTTTAAACTTTTGTTTTATTAAAGGTTTCAATAGTAAAAAATGTATTGAAAGTAAATTTGCCGACTCTGAAACGTTTGTCATTAATTCAATTTGTCATTAAATAGCTTATTAATTATAAACGTTAATCTCGCTATTTATGCACACAACATTTCTTCATTTCCTTAGAACGACTGTAGTTTCCAAATTACGGTGGCGATTTGGCTCCACCTAAGAGCATAGCCACTTCGTGGGGTTTTTTTTTCTTTTATTTTTTAAACATTTATTAACAGAAATATGCTCAACAACGGAACCCTTACACAAGTTTGAAACCCTTATAAGAATACTAAAGAGAAAAACGAGAAAGGAAACAAAACTGAAGTTCTATAAGGTTATGGCGGTGCCAACCTTACTATACGGCTCCGAAATATGAACTTTGAATGCTTAAGAAACTAGTAGAATTCAAGCAGCAGAGATGAAGTATTTGTGATCTCTGAAGAACCGCACTATCCTAGACAAAATAAGGAATGAATCTATTCGAAGTGAATTACAGATATTTAGCCTCAATGAAAAAATTACAAAATACGTAACGATTGGAAAAACCAAGTTCGACGTATGACACGAGGGAAACTTCCAAGAGCTGCATTTTATTACAGACCAATGGGCAAACGAAACTGTGGTAGGCCCAGGAAACGGTAGGCCAACCAAGAAGCCGGAACAGGCTACATGCCTAATCCTTTTGACGATGATGAATATGCTCAAAGGTATGTATTTTTTTTCCTGAAATGAGAGAGTTTATCTGCCTTTTAGTACATTTTATGAAGGGATATTAACTTTTTCTTGTGGTCAAAAAAAAAAAAAAAATCGCACCTTTTTCCTTGGCGTAGTTGTTCTCCTCGACCTTATACTACTGTGAATGTGGAAAAGGTAGATGTTGTTACTGTTTCAATAAGGTTTTAGTGCGTCTCTATGATTGTAAAACATAAAATTGTTTCAAGGCTAGTTATTTATTATACCTTTTATTACCATGAATCAAATTGCTTATACAGGGTTATCCGTTTTAACCTGCAAAACTTCTATTTTTCGCAACCATTAGTCCTAGATATATACTTCCAATTGCAAAAATGTTCAAAATCAGACGCAGAGTTAAGATATTGAATGTTTGAAGCAAAAATAAAAATTAGTCAAAAAATACAAAATTTAACTTTTTATACGGGCCCTATCACCACTGACTCATGCTTAAAGAAATAATCTCCATTGAAGAATGATTCCAACACAAAAAGTTTGACTTTAGTACGGACAATATTCACTGGGATATGAAACGCAACGTTTTGTGACTTACACCACTTTACACTCGCCTTCAATAACAACTTTGGGGAGGGGGGGACGGTGGAATATAGCGATTATCAAAGGTTTAAAATTATATATGTGCAAAGAGTGTGGTTTTTCAAATTGTTCAATGTTTTGTAGTGTGTTTTTGCGTATCGTGGCATAACATTTGCTTTTATTTTTGAAGAGCAATGAAAAATACAAATACACTGCTTGACAATTGCTAAGGAACAAGTGATTTATGCAAATTTGTGCCTCAACCAGCTGGCCAATGGAAATGAATTCAAGTTCAGATGGCGTGGTAGATCAAGACTCGTTATCTGCATAAAAGACAGTGCATACACCCTCAAGATTCGTACGAAAATTCACGCTGTTTGTTTTTTAACAAAAGTAGTGATGGATGTTAAAAAATGTTTTTCCCTGAAATTCTGTTTGGTTCTTGATATATTTAAGAGTAAAATGTCAGCAAGATATCATTTGGGTACCTACGATCATGGACGAGTGGTTGGAAGACTGGAAGCAGGTCAAAGTGTCACCACTGTGGCTGCTGCAGTGGAGTGTGTCAAAAAGTGCCATCTCCCGATTAAAAAAGGCCGCTTGAAAGTGGAAATGTTTTGCAAAAGCATGCTGGGGGTCGTGGTAGAAACACTACACCTTCAGAGGATTGCTATGTAGCCCTCGTGGCAAAAAGGAACATAGATTTCACTCCTGAACCGATAAATGCAAATTTCACAACCGCTACCGGTACGCATGTTTCTGCAAGAATCATCTCATGGGGAGTAAATAATGTTGGATGCAACGTAAAGGCTTCCGTGCATACATACTAAGTTCAATCACGCCATTGTCGAGAGAGGTTACGCTGGTGTAAGGAACATATTGGTTGGGACCGTCAAAATTGGTCTAGAGTGAGGATCTTTGGCGAATCTCGTTTCATTGTGACAAGTGATTCGGGTCATCAACTACTGTGGAGAGAGCGTGGAACACGTTATGCACAAAAGTTTGTTTGTGGGCGTGATCGGTACGGCCCAGGCACGATGGTGTGAGCAGACATCATGCACAATGGCAGAACATCGCTTCATATTTTTGGACAAGAAAGCGTTACGTCGACATGTATTGCAGAGAAGTTATGATGGACTATGTTCGTCTTTTTAGGGGGGTTGCTAAGTCCAGACTTTCTCTTTACGGACGACGATATACGGCCACACAGGAACATTGAAGTGTCGGACACAGTGCAAAGTGAAAGCATTCTCCGTATGTAGTGGCCTACTTACTTTCCCGACTTAAATCCAATTGAACTTGCCTGGGAGGCTCTTGGCAGACGTGTTGCGCGAGGAACCGTCCCTCCCAGAACAGTACAAGAACTCAACTCCGCCTTGAGAGAGGAGTAGGAAAACATCCCCCAAGCACTCCTCAATAGTAAGTGGGTAGTGTGGAAAACATATGTAAAATGTGCATTAGTGTCCCTGGTAATCATACATCATATTAAGGTACTCATGTCTCTATCATTCTGACCTAGATAATTTTTTGTGGTTGTTTGAAAATCATCTAAGTTGGATTTTTTTAAAGTTTTTACTTCATTGATGCAGTAATATTTGTATTATTTTGTACTTACAATAAAGGCACATCTTCCCTACTGACTATATACTTCGTTCTGTTTCTTTAATCATTATGTATTCTTGACTATTCCAAGAAACGTAATTGTTCCTTAGCAATAGTCAAGCAGTGTACTTTGTTTATGTTTTACTTCGGCAACCTGTAATTCTTCTGAAGGGGCGATAAGTTCTCATCTCATCTTTTGTATGGTTCCTTAAAACTTAAAACTCGAATATCTCCTTGAGTTTTGGTCGCACAAATGTCAAGTTTTTTGTGCTAGTAACATTCTTCAATGAAGATAATTTCTCTAAATATAAGTTAGGGGACCTAGGGCCCGTACAAAACGTTAAATTTTGTATTTTTTGACTCATTTTAATTTTTGCTTCAAACTTTCAATGTTATCTTAACTCTGAATCTGATTATGAACATTTTTGCAATTGGAAGTAAACGTCTAGGACTAACGGTTGCGAAAATAAAGGTCTTGCAGGTCAAAGCGGAACACTCTGTATAGTCCTAAGTGACTGAACGTAACCTGCAGTGCGCCCTTTAAATGAGTGACCCATTTTGAACTCAATGTATTTTTAAAAAATTATTGGTTTTCAAATGAAATTGCTGTAACGACGCATTTTTATCAAAAGCCTTGTTAATATTATTTACGTTCAAAATGGGTCACTCATTTAATGGATACACTGTATGTACCACATTTTGGCAGTAACTGAAATGAGTTGTGTACTTTTTTTTTCAGGTTTTTCTTGGATTTTCTTTGTATACTAATCTTAAGCCAATGCATTACAGGTAAGTCTTATCTTTGAAGTTCTTATGTGTTTAATGCGATGTACAGTATAGTACAAAGTTCATTAAGTGTCATCACTGAACTGCTAACATGCGTTACAGGTTGCAGTCTGCTTCAATTTTTTGGAGAACGATGCTTACTAGTAGCTGTACTTATTTCACATGGAACAGCGATTTACTAATCTTTATTCCTCATTTATGTCATCATAGCATACCTGGTCACAGGCCAGTCTCTGCTAGTAACTGGGTATCAAATATTTGATTTTACGACTGCTTCTTGAAGAAGGAAATCATGTTTTAATATACCCCAAAAACTATGGGGTAGAAGGATTACCTTATTTATTTTCCTAAGAGGTACAAAGGTGTGAAAATTATTAGAATAATTGTGATTTTATTCAGGTTTTCTTGAACGATTTTGCCTATAGGGAAAAAGGGGGCACATGTGAACATTTTTTTTTTTTAATTTCTTTATTTAAAAAAAAAAAAAACATTATTAATTTCTCAACGCAAAAGTGTCCCCGTGATGGAATACACTTTTCTTTGCGATATGGATTTTTTTGAGATTTTTAAAAAAAATATTTCTTTATTTTATGGTAGTTTTAAAAAACGTCTGCAGTTGTTCACATATGCCCCTAGAGGGGGGAGCATGTGAACAAGCCTGGGGCACATATGAACACGGCTAAAAAAATGCAGGAAAATTATCATATTTTAAAGAAAAATTCTTCAATATGAAACATGAACTTAAATAACAAATACGTTACGTTGAAGGTATGCTGCGTTTGTTTCAATTGTACAGTAATTGTTCCACTAAGAAAATATTTTTTTCCAGAATATATAACTACTCACTGTTAAATTCTAAAGTCTCGTAGCTTGTTCTGATCACTGAATGGATTAGAAATAAACTTATATGACTGCATAATGCAAAGAATTTTTTATTGAACTGGAAACTTCTTTAGGCGAGTTGAGCACTTTTGAAGTGGGAAAAAAACCATCCATTTCACGACACCAAAGAACCGTCACCTTACCAACACCGGAATACAGCGCATCTGCGGCTTCCCTCTGCTCTTTTATGTGGGATTTTTTCGTTAAGATTACGAAGTTCAGTGACACGATCGGTAGCGCACAAGTCTCAAGAATCGAACAAGCAACCCATCGTGAATTTGATTCTCACCCTCATATAATATTTCTGAAGTAAAAACTTCTTCAGGCGCTGGGTATTTTTTGAGATGAGAAAAAACAATGTTTCTGATATCGGTGAGACTGTTTGCCGTTGCCACTCTGAAAATGGAGAGCTAATTGCTATGGTCGCGGTTTATATTTCACCGGCTAAGCCTTCCAACGCAATACGAGAATTTCTGAATGAAAATTTATTTATTTATTCTAAAGACGCTTTTGCATTACTTCAAGATAAAATTGGGAGGAGCTTTGATGATGATTTGCCACTGATTTTGAGTGGGGATTTCAACCTCAACTTTGCAGATGATAAAAATCTACCATTGATTGATTTTTTAAATGGATAATTTAATTTAACGATGTTCGATGATTGCAATCTTAACGAGATATAAAAGTGCAGTTGGTGCAGTTTTTAAACGATATTCACAACAGATTCGAATCAAAGTTTTTTATTCCCAATTTCGGTTACCATAAACCTATAGTGTCAGTTTTGGAATAAGATGATGATGATCATGGCGTAAAAAATCCTGATATTAAATATGAATAATTTATATAAATTTGAAAAAGAAAAAAAAAAGAATTTTCTTTATTTCAATCATTTTTTCAAAATTTAAATCTTTTTTTTTTTTTTTTTTTTTGAAATGAACCCCGAATCACCTGGCGTCCTTCAAAATTCGAATTTTCCCGCATGCTGGTCAATCTCGCGGCATATCGGCTTTTCCGCTAAGTCAGCTAAAGAGGGTTAATGCAGTAAATTGATTGCGTAGAAAGTTCAGTATGTGTATTGTTCGTTATTTTTATGCATGGAAAACTGAATAACACAAACTATGAATTTAGTTTCTAATATTTCCTACATTTGCATCAATATTTACTTTGTAAACGAACAGTAATAGACCAATAAAAATGTATATAATTGATGCTCGCGTTGCTGATAAACGTCAAAACTAGACTGTAGCTGATATTTTGAATCTACAAATTACAAAACTTTAATTTTTGAAACTACAATTAGTTTTAAATGAAAATTAAATGCACACCGCACACGCGCGCGTACAAACGTACCAGATTTATTTTGTATTATTAAATTTTCACTTCTGTCGGCAGTCCCGTGACTGCCTACTTTTTTTTATGCAAGGGTTATTCCATATATATTTTGCTTTTAAATTTCATGCATTGTTTGATATTAAATATTTTGTGTCTTATTATATCCTGTAAGTATTATATAAAACTAAATTATTGATCAATTATTTAGTAACAAAAAAATTTAAAAAATAAAACTAATAAACATAAAAAATAAATATTTAATAATATTAATAACAAATAACAATAAATTAACAAACTGATTGTAGAAAAATAAAGTAGTTACATATTTTTTAACACTTACAATATTCTAATAATATTACGGAGAGCGGCTTTGGGAACTGTTCACTTGTGCCCCTAGATGCTGAATTCACAAGTGCCCCATCGTCTACTTTAAAGTTTACTCGCAAAAATAAAGAATTTTTAATTTAATAGAAAAATTAAATACTGTTATAAATTTACTTGAATGTTCATACAATGATTTGCATTACTAAGATTTAGATTAGCAGTTAATTTTCAAAATGTTATTACGTGAAGAAGACAGTGATACATTTTTTTCAACACCTGCTGAAACAAAGAAGTTGCCACCGCAGAAACATGAAGTGGCGCATCGCTCTAATTGTTTATCCAAGAGGTACAACTAGTACTGTCCTTATTTGAGAATTTTTCCAGTTTTTTTTTTTTTTGCTTTTTTTTTTTTTTTTTGCTTTTTCCAGTTTTTTTATTAAGATCACATCAACTCAGAGGACAGTGGGGGGTGGGGGGCTATAGATGTCAGTCAACCTTTAGAGGGGTGCGAGGGACTGAAAAAGGTTGGTAAAAACTATTTTAAGCACTCATCAACTATCGAAATTTCAAATCTGTTAACCAAGAAAGGTAAATTCAGAGAATTTTCTCTAATAGCTATAATTTGTAACATTTTAATATGAAACCTCATATTTCAGTGGCGCAAACAGATTTTTTTCCAAAGGGCAGAACTATTAAAATAAAATTTTTTTTCGTTTTTGTTTGATGTTTTGTTAGGAATTAAATACTGTTCTTGTTTAATGTAACATGATAAATTTTATTTTTATCTCTCATTCCCTTCTCCTTACCTTCTTTTTTTCCTGCAGCCAGCTATGTACGAAGTGTTAGCAATTATGTCAATGCAAAGGACTGTGGAAAGAGACTATTGCCAAGCGCCAACTCTGATCGCATTGTGGGAGGAGACAGAGCCAGGCACGGAAGACATCCATGGATGGTATTTTTTTTAATTATTTTTTTTTTTCAAATGAAATTCCATCTTTTTTAAAGATAGCATTCGAGTTATGTCAAAACCATGAAGTATTAAATTCAAGTTTCGTACCGTGCAATATCGAAACCGTGTTATAACAATCGCAAATTTGGTACCGTGTAGCATCGAAACCGTGTTGTACACGTACCGTGTTATACGAGGGACGCCCGTAATTCATTTGAGTAGGTATGTAGTCTTTTTTTCCCCAAATTCTGGTGTAGTTACACTGAGCTAGAGCCGCGAAAAAAGGGTGTTTTTTTTTTTATAGGTAGAGAACTTTAGGTTTGAATAAAACACAGTTAAATGTTGTTAATTGCCATGAATGATGCTTTATTCGAAAGATGATTCTTTGCCATTTTTATTTAAATATGTTTCTGGCATAGGGCCACCTCGGCTGGCTCGGAGAAAGTCCAATTGGAAAGTCCAATTTTCTTGCTTTTTGCAGCAATAGCGGCCGTATGTCAGTAATAAGGTAGCGAATGTTCTCTTCCAAGGCGTCAATCGTCTGTGGCTTATCGGTGCAGGCAGAGACTCCATATAAAGTAGTCCAGCGGTGTTAAATCGCATGATCTTGCAGGCCAATTCACGGGTCCAATACTCGAAATTATTCGTTCACCGAACGTTTCTTTTACAAAATCAATTGTGAGACGCGCTGTTGTCTATTCATGATGAAATGGCAAAGCGTTGAGAGCAAAGCATAAATATTTAACGCGTCAATAGAGAAGCGCGCCAAAGTACATCACTTGTGACGTCATAGAAACACGACTTATTTCCAAAATCGAGCATTTAAAAAAAAATAAATAAAAAACAAACTATTGTAAAAAATAAAAAAAAATTTCTGGCTTTTTTTTTTTTTTTTTTTTGCATATTCTACCAATTTTAGTGACCAAAAGTAGTATTTTTGACTGAAAGAAACAACCCCACTATTATTTTTGTTTATATTAATTTCAGCTTTCGATTTCAAATTTAGATTGCTTTATATCAAAGATACGATTGGGGATTTGGTATTGTTGAAGATTTTAAATTACGATGTGGTGGAGCTATTTTGAATGACAACTGGATTGTCACAGCAGCATCTTGCTTCCAATTGTAAGTTCTCGAAAAATGTTTTTTAATTACTAACTTATTTTTAAAACTATTCTTCATAAATAGTATGAAGAGGAAGACTAAAGTCATTGAAGAAAAAAAACTGTTTTTTTTTTTTTTTGTAGAAACAAAGTGATGAAATTAACGTTATAAACCAGGGTTGGCCAAAACCCGGGTTTTTTTAAAAAGCCCATGGACCCAGGGTTTTTTGGGTTTTTTTAAATAAAACCTAAAAAAACCCAACTAAAGCTGGGTTTTTTAAAAGAACGGTGGGTTTTTTTGTCTTATTTTAGCTTAAGTATATGGACAAAGCAAAAAATTTGTCTTAAGGTAAAAAAGCTGGAAAATTCAGCGTTTTTTGAAGAAAAGTAAAAAAGACGACGAAACCCAAGAATGGTGAAGCTTCAGATTTTTTAGTTTCCATGGCTACCAACAGTTAAGGCAAAGTTACTTCTCAAGTGATAAAATCTATTGTTTTTTTTGTAATTACGACATTTTTTTTTGCGTTTTACTTTATTGTATTTCATTTTGTTATGCAAAACTACTGTAAAACCTCAAGTAGTTTAAATTCCTTTTTACTGAATTCCAGGTTAATCAAGACATTTCTTTGAATTTTATGTTGCCTGTTTTTCTATTTCTGTGTACAGAGTAAGAAATATTAAACTTTTTTGTAAGATAATGTACATCTTATTCTGTTTTCTGTTCGACCGTTCGTAAAACCTGTTAATTTCTAAAAAATATACCTTGTTTATTCGAGATTTGTGACGTGTTGGTTTCTAGAAAATATTTCACACGAAAGCCTTTCGGCTAAAGTAGTTTCCTCCGTACAATCTACAAATATTGAGAAAATCAGATGTGACAGGACTTAGTCAAGATAATTTGAGCTATTTATTGACCTATTAAAGAAAAAAGTTAAATACATTTATTTAAAATCTTTGAAGTATTTTTTTTAATGCTGTTAAGAGTGAAGAAATACTATTAAAGTTCAAAATTCATTTTTTATGTCCATTGGCTGTGGTGAAAAACAAATAAAAAAGAAGTTTAAATTGTGAAAGTATTTAAATTAATTTTTTAAAAAACTTCTTCGAAAATTAAAAAAAAACCCAAAAGTGGGCTAAATAATGGGTTTTTTTAAATGGGTTTTTTCAAAAAAAACCCTTGGGTCCAACCCAATTGGGTCCAATCCGGCCAACCCTGTTATAAACTCACGCCGTATACTGCCGTGGCAGATAAACGGCAGTATCTGCAGAAATGAATTTTCGAGATATTTGAAAAAAAAAACGCGTTTTGGATTCAATACTATCAATAGGCAAGCGTTGGAATAAGACTTTTTTTGTTTGCCCTTTTCTTTTCAGCGGAAACGAAATAAATAAGCTTATATAAAAAGCTAACTTACAATAGATGGCAAAAATGCAAGAAAATGAAAATGAAAAATTTGCAGTTACTGCTCTTTATCTGCCCACGGCAGAATACAGCAAAAGTATTGCCTACAAGGAACTTCTTTTTCAGCGAAGAAATGATTTCAAGATTCAACGCTAGACAGGTCCAGAGAAGTCAAACAGTTAGGAAGAAACTTTCCCTTAACCACTTGACTTATTAGCACTTGACTGGCTGGTCGAATCTACTCGGCCTTGTTGAGCAATCACATTGTTTATTGTTCTCACTTGACTGTTTTGATGTCCTATGATTTTATTTTCCCCCCGCCTTCCTCTGCAGCACCACCGTCGACCGGCCTCACGATGCTGCTCCTCTAGCGATCATCCATATCCTACACACACACGTATAAATACATACATACACCTACACACTACCCACACACTCATGCCTGCACACAGAAACAAACACACACGCATACATACACACACCTAACTACATACACACAAACACAAATACACAAACACACACATACACAAACACACACATGCACAAACACATACGCACACACACACATGCCCACACACACACATGCCCACACACACACACACACCACCACACACTAATGCCTGGGCGGTCATTCCAAGCTCGTCAGCTTGCGAGATCGAGATTCTCGCTCACGTCATCGCTTGTGACGTAAAAATGTCGCAAAGTAATATTATAATCTACTCGAACCTAGCCGCAAGCTACGTTCGAGTAGATTAAAATGCTACTTTGTGACATTTCTACGTCACAACCGATCACGTGAGCGAAAATCTCGATCTCGCAAAGCAGACGAGCTTGGAATGACCACCCTGCACACAGACAGAAACACGCACGTCTACACACACACATACCCACACACTCATGCCTGCACACAGACACAAACACACACGCATACATAAACACACCTACCTACATACACACAAACACATACGCACACGCACACACATACCCACACACACACATGCCCACACACACATGCCCACACACTCATGCCTGCACACAGACACAAACACGCACGTCTACACACACACACACACACAGACATACATGCCTACATACACACACACACATACACACTTGTGATTGCGAAAAATATAATTTGAATTCCAGATGTCAGAATTCAAAATTAATTTTTTTTCTTTGGATTCCTGGCATTACTTGGAGAATTACGCAATTTTGAATGTACTGTTTTAAAACGTTTTAGTTTTGTTAAATCAAACATTTCTTATAACTATTAACATGCATTCTGCTGGGCAGGTAAAGAGCAGTAACCGCAAATTTTTCATTTTCTGCACTTTTGTCATTCTTTGTACGTTAGCTTTATTGTACAAGCTTGCTGATTTGGTTTCTGTAGGGGGGAAAAAAACGTCTAGCTTCAACATTTTCTTATTGTTAGTATTCAATCCAAAACCCGTTTCTTCAAATATCTCGAAAACTCACTTCTGCAGATACTGCCTTTTACCCGACCACGACAGTATAGTGCACAGGGCTTAATTAGCATGGGAACTTTTCAATTTTATGACAATTTTAGCATTTTAAATGAATTCAAGGCTTTTTATAATATAAGTGCAGAAGAATATAAGGGCTCTAGCATTTCTTTTGTTAGAAATTAAGCCTTGATAGTAGATGATAGATAATAATGTAATTAACGACACACAATGAAGAAAATACACAATGTGAATAATGTAAATGCGGGTTACTTCGGCCCACATTTTAAAACTGTTCTTATCTTTTCTCAATAATTTTATAACTACTGTTTGACCACCGATTGTATGTAATTTGGCAATAGGCCAAGTTAAGACGATTCCATCTAAATAACTCTAGCAGGGAGAAGGAAAAATAGAGATGGGATTTTGATTCACGTGTTTTATAATGTCACTACTGCCTAATTAATTTATTGCATGCTCTAAGTTGAAAAAGAGTGAAAACAAACAGTTTCTATGGAAACAACAAAAAGAAAATACAATGTTTTCATTTCGTCAGGAAAAGTAGAATCAAAATAGTAAGCGCAAAATTATGTTGTTAAAAATACATCAATTATTTTTTGAAGTTGACATGTTGTTATTGTGAAACTTTTAAATAAAAACCGTAACAGAAATGAAGAGTACAACTATACCACTACATAAAATATTTAATAGCGTTCATAGATAGGTAACAAACTCTTAGCTGATGTAGGACTGTCTTTCAAACAAAGACATAATTTAAGGTTCACATTGCGCATAAGTACATTTAAAAATACATTTTTCAAAGTTTCATTTATACACTAGATCAGTGAAAATAATATTTTAACTAACTTGTGTTATCCTCATATATATAATATTCTCTGATCGAGTAATGCTGACGTCACCAACAATGGAACTCGCGCCACGGCATGATAGTTCGTTAATATTTTTTGATAATGTTTGACATGCAGAGCTTTATTTTGACAAGGCTGAACTGAATCCGGTAACTTAGCCGTTTTACTGGTAAAACAGTCATTTAATGAAAAAGAAGAAAAGAAAAGTGGTCAACAAGGAATGCTACCTACTGGAGTTTAGGGTTAATTCATCGGAGTTAGGGTTAAAATTTCAACTATCAAAATATATCAAACAGGCAATTGCTTCGTTCAAGTGTAGAAGCAATTTTCACCCGTCATACCTTGACGGGCGATTTTCTAGCAAAAAGATAAAATTGATTATTCCTCTTTTACAAGAGTCGTATAACTACATGAAAATTTTACATGCAGTTGAAAAATCTGCTGATTCATTTTCATTGTCTAGAACGGTTCTTTTCACTAGGGTTCTTTTCTTAGTCTCTTTTTGCAAATGAAATGACTAGGAAAGTCAAACAGTGTTGGAATCGCATCAGCTTTTAGCCATGTCCCTCCAAATTTCTCTTTGTCGAAGCACTCAGACTCAAAATGTTTTGAACATATGACAAGATGTGGAGAAACTTAGAAGTTCTCTTTGCAAAGATTTACTTCCCATCGTTTTCTCCTTTCTCCATCTTTAGGAAACCTATTAAAACCTATTACTGTCAGTACTATAGTTTATCCAAGAATAAAATACTGAACTAAGAACAGATTTCAAACTAACTGCAATTGTTTCGTTCAAATGTAGAAACAATTTTCACCCGTCATACCATGACGGGCGATTTTCTAGTGTTTATAAGTAATTAACTATTGTGTTTTTAAATTGTAATTTCTTAAGAACTGTTTCTTTATTAGTGCATAATTGTATTTTTACAAGTGTATTTCCTGTTATTTCAAACAGAACTGGACAACCTGTAAATCATGTAGTAATGACAGGTTTATACAAGCTGTCGGAAACGGATGGACCAACTGTGGTGCGGCATAAGGTACGCAGCAATTTTCAAGATTGTTTCAATTATATTTAAGGCTGACTATCTTTGGGTGTCGGACCAACCAAAAAAGTCCAAAAGACTCCACAGTTGTTCCTCTGTGAACTATAGCCTAGAGCAGAAGCCGGAAACCATGTTGTTGTTGTTGCAAATCTCCGGTGTTTAGCAGCGCTAAACCAGGTCTATGAAATTCGTCACTCTCAAAAATCCAACACCAACATTGGATCAGCCAAAAGATCCAATCTTGAAAGTCCCAGACAATTCAGTATATGTTCGGGGGTGGCCTGATGGTCGGCACACTTCACACAGGTTGGAAAAGTCTTTTTCCCATTGCAATAAGTCAATGATTTTAGGTGCCCACTAATGAGCCTAGTGATGGTCGTCTGATCTCGCCTACCACACTTGAGAGATAATGCAAGACCCTGTAATGCACCTCCCGGGCACTTTGCCTGGTACCAATTATGGGTAGGAGGGACAGTCCAGGAGGACTTTGCAACCCTCTCAAGTCCTGCAGGCCGCCTCAAAGTGGCGAGGGGGTGTTCCTGGGCGGAACGGGCGAAGTACGTCGATTCTCCTGACAGGGCTACCCAAGGCGTGAAGGCCGTTCCAACAGCCCAGCTAAGGTCTGCAGGCATCGGAGCAAAGTCAGACTTCTACCTTTTGGTGCTCCTGTCATTTCTTTGACAACAGAAGCTGCTCCTATCCTCCAGCTATGATTTTGTCGCCGGAAATCATTCTGGAGATGAGTCATTCTTTTCCAGATGTGGTAATTATTATTTTTTTAAGAGCCAAATATTAGTACAGGCACCTTGACTACTAGAAAACAACATGTAACGGGGTTATCTGCTTTGAATCATGTGTTTGATGTATTTGATGAAAATACGAAATATTAATTGTTTTGCATAGTATCAGAGCATATAACTCAACCTCTTAAAGAAAATGCATTATTTTATTTAATAACTAACGAAAACCAATATAGTTATAAAAACTTAATTTCAGAGTGCGAAAATGCATATTAACTGTGAAAAATAACGGAAACAAAGTATGCTAATAAACCTTTTGGCCACATTGAACTTAATGCGACTTTCGAAGCTTTGTCATTAAGCGTATCTTAATTGAGTTTATAAAAACACTATGGGCAACAAATTTCAAAATCTTCCTGCTGCTTAGCTGAATCTATTCAATTAATAATGAATCCTTGGGCTGAATATGACAAATTGGCTACTTTTTTTTTCCCCTTTTAGAAAAGCATTCAAAATACAAGAGCAAGGCTTACTACATGGAAACTTCAGGCAGTTCAGCTTTGGCACTTCTTTTCGATTCTCAAGGAATATTCACATAATGGGCGGGATTCATCTATTTAAGCAATAAAACAATGTCTGTCGCTTGTAAGGCTACCCGCTCTTTTTACATAAGAAATTATGCCCTGGCTAAAAGAATCTTTTTTTTCTTCTTCAACTATACCTTTATTGGAATATTAATCCATACAGAAGCCTCATCGCAATGAAGAAAAAGAGTAAATAAAGGAAAAATGTTTTTAAAGGCAAGAACCAAACAAAACGAAAGTCAGCAAACAGAGAACAAGGTAAAAACAACACACAGGGGGGCAGTCCCAAGCATCAAGTGGCAGGGAAAGCAGGTGTCCTTAAATCATGTTGTCACTTGCATCCCAATACAGTTTGAGCAAAGCTTCTTTCTCCTTGCGTAACACTATCTAGTCTCGCACAGACCAGGAGATGCTCAGTGTTCATAGTTCAGGAATTGCAGATTGGACATGTATGGCTGTTTAGAACACTTATCCTGTTCAAGTACTCTGCAAGGTACATGCCTTGTTGTCAACCTGAAATGGGCAACTGCTTCCTTTCGTGGTTTCAGGTTGTAAGTTTTCAAGGTGTTTTCGATGTTATGTCATTTTTTACCTTTGTATAGTATATTTAAGTTGTTTCTGCAGTCGTTTTCCATTCTTCTATACATTTTTAATGAGACGGGGGAAAATGACGTCGTTCCATTATGCCGATGATTGTTACTCATTTGGCATCACCCATGGGGCACGTGTGACTTGAAAAATGCCACGGATGCGTGTAACGTTGCCCCCCCCCCCCAATATCTCAATCTGCTCTGTTTTTCGAATTTATTTCGGCCTGCATCTTGCAATCGACATGGGGAACTGTCGATGAGCTTTCAACAGTAGTCAGACAGCATTACCACACATTCTATTCTACCATTCTATTTATATTGGCAATGTCCCGATGAAAACGCTCGTCGTGTCCCCCATAACTATCCTTCAAGCTGTTTTCAGTTAAAATTCAAATGAGAGATCAGAAAGTGAATTTTTAAGGACATATTGCAGCGAAAGCAGAAAATAAAGTAAGCAACAACAAACTTTTCTATCACAACTTTGTTGTTGGGCATTTGGCATTTCAAAGGAAGTTTGTTGACACATGACTGAACACATCCCTAACATTTCTGTAAAGAAGTGTCTCAATCTTGGGGTCTCTAAAGAGAAGTTTAGTGTGAGACCCATACAAAAAAGTTTTAAATTTTTGCTACATTTAATAGAGAAATTTCTGCACAAAATGACAGGACATATCTTAAGTCCAGATAACCAGCTGGATATGAGCAAATATATTCCTGTTCATAGGCGGCTCTTACGGGGGGGGGGGGGGGCAAGGGATACAACTGCCTCATCACCTTTAAAAGTAAAGGAGCTTTGCCCCTCCACTTTTCCAAGTTCAAAATTTACGATCGATTGAAAAAATAATAAAATTGATCTGTTCACTTATTTTATGAAAGAGTTGATTTAATATGTGTAGGTTTGATATTTTTCTCAAGTTATTTTTTCATGAAAAGTAAAATGAAGCTTTAAATTGGAAGAAAAGAGTCGACTGAGGCCATCTATCCCGATTTTCGAGGTTGTGTCTCGAATTTTTTGGAGGTCATTTTATCAATTTATAAAAAAGTCAGATGTTGGGGCACCGTCCACCTAACTTGCCCCCCCCCCCCCAATCTGCGCACTTCCTTTAACATCCACTTTTTTTGTGCACCAGCCGCCTATGCTCCTGTTATTAGATGTCTTCCTGATGTGCCACAAAACGAAATGTCTAGTTTTTTCGCTCTGATATGACATTGTGCAATCAGTTTCCTGACTTCGATTGTAGATACGGCACTCAAAAATAAGAGTTTAGGAGGTGATGCAATGAGACAAGTTTTTCTTAGGCTTGCGTTTGTTATCAATGGAGCACATTTGTAACACAAAGAAAGCATCATATATAAATATGCAAGAAAGCATCATGATTTGCACGAGGGATTTATTAAAACTTATTTAGCAATGCTAATACTGCAGCTAATTTTTCTATTATCTAAAACTGCTGAAGAAACACGAGTATGATTCTACTGAGCCGCATGCGATTTGCGAGCCGCAGGTTGCTGACCTCTGATCAAGGATAACCCAATAACCAGAAGTTTGGATTAAAGCATGCAATAAAATGTTCTGGATAAAATTACCTACACTAAAAGGCTATTGTGAAAGCCAATCAAAGATTTCGTTAATGAAAAAATATGCACCAATGTTTGATTTTTGTATTAAGTTAATCATTGAAAAGAATACCACGATTTTATATCAATTTAAGTATTACTTATTATTCTCTACTAATTACTTAAAATAATCTAGCTTTCACAATAAGAAATTAAAGAATAACTTATGATTTTCTTCGATCTAGGTGTCGAAAATTATCATACATAGCAATTACAGCGAGTATTACAAGGATAAATATAACATTGCCCTCGTCAAACTCACGAAGCCAATCGACTTTGCGGGATCCGAAGGGTATGCTAATGCCATTTGCCTTCCTGAAGAAGACGACGAGCCAGCTGGTTTTGCAACCGTGACTGGATGGGGACTAACGAAAAATGTTCCTTACGGTAAATATCACTTTAACGCATTACTCTTAACAAAGATTCAGAAATTCAGTTATTTGTGAATGGTTATGGTACTGATTTAACATTCGAAAAAACAAGAAGTTCCAACCAGAACTAAACGAGCCTAGTTTCAGTAAGTATTTCATGCATTTCTGCCTTAGCCCTGGCTATAGGGCGGTAACTTACTGAAAATACCATGCCTTGCCTGCAATCTTCGAGGTAAACTGAACCACTGCTTCGGTCACTCGTCTGGTCAGTGCTACTTCTGTATTAGCTCCCAGTTTGTTTGGCACTCTTAGCTTCCTTAAGAGGTTTCCCTCCTCCAGCTCAGGCACTTCCTATTCCGAGCTGATGAGTGCTAATAAGCACAAACTGCAGTCCTCGGATGGAATGACTGAGCTGGCGGTGTATTTCATAGGACAAACCTAGTTTCACGCTTACCTACATCGACTTTCTAGTCTCTAATCAATATTCTCTAAATTTTATAATACAGCAAATTACGTCCCACATGCCTTTTTAAGAATTTTTGGTGATTTATAGAAATAAAATATGTTTCGTCCATCTGATGAAATAAATGCGCAGAAAATAAATGAATGAACAAATAATGTAGTAGCACCTTTTAAACATTGCGTCTAAATTTTTTTTCCATAACAAATTTTTTTTAATCGTGTTCAAAAAAAAAAAAAAAGAATTAAAAATAAAAAAAAAAACCCATCAAAATAAATTTTTTATCAAAAAACAAAAAGAAAAAAGAAGGAACAAAAATTCGGCTGTTAAGCTATTTCTTCCGAGTAAAAACAAAGCGCCTCGAATTTTATTTCTCCCACGATGCGAAAAATCAAAAGAAAAAAAACAATCGAAATATACTTTAGAAAATAATTTAATAAAATAATAAAATGTCCATTAAAAAAATTAATTAAATCGTTTAAAAAAAATCGTCTGTACTGCTTTTTCTGATAAAACATAAATGACTCCGAATTTCCCTTTTTTTTCCCGTTGTCAAAAATAGAATAAATAAATTTATAACTTTAGAATGAAAATTTTAAAAAGAAATCACATCAACAATCATTATTTCATGGTAAAAACCAGGGCTGCTGAGTCGGAAGTCGAAGGTTTAAATTTCATGAGTAGGAGTCGGAGTCAATCATTTTCATTCCTAGTCCGCATTTCTGCCGGTTCTTTCAGGGTCAGAGTCAGATTGGTTTTGGATTAAAGGAGTCGGAGTCAAAGGCTCTAAAATTTCCAGTGTCGGAGTCGGTCATTTTCTCTTCGCCCTGTTAAAAACCAGGGCTGCGGAGGCGAAGTCGGACTGATTTAGAGATAAAGGAGTCTGAGTCGGGGGTAGAAGACTTAAAAATTATGGAATCGGAGTCAGAATCGGGTATTTTCCCGACCACTCCATAGCCCCTCCCTCCTCCCGCTCCCTTCCTTTAATTTCTCAGTAGGCGTTAATGTTAAAAGGTTTTGATCGGTTCAAAACTGAACGAAAATTTGTTCAAATCAAAAAGATCTTTTCTATACCCGTTCTTCATCAAGAGCTTTTTATTACATAGTTTCCTTGAAGCAAACCGTCTTCAAGTTCAGGATCTATATTTGCCTTAAATTTTCCCGCAGACAAATGTTAAGCTTTTTGAACTCTTCAAAATTGAGCGAAAAGTTGTTCAAATAAAAAAGTGCAAGATGGTGTTTTCACCAAGATCTTTCGATGAGGTTTTTATTAGAAAAAAAAGTTTGTTCGAACAGGATTATTCACTTAAAAATTATTGGGGGAGAGGGGGGTTAAACAGGCAGACCAAGGGGTACGTTTCCCCCATCTCGATACCATACTTTCCAAATTTTAATTTTTCTAAATTTATTTAACGATTTTATTTATTTTCGCCCTTTTTTTCTTCGTTTTTAGTGATATTTTTTAGATGCATTAAGCCTGTTTCGTCTTTATTCAGGAAATTAGGCTAAGAAGCATGATTCACATTACTCTAAAACGATCCCATTACAAAAATATCACTTGCAACAAGTCTCATCTTGATTTCTTTTCAGGTTATGAGTATTTACCAGATGCGTTACAGGAAGCAAATCTTCCCATAGTTCCAGTAGATACCTGCGCCAGTACTGCAAATAACGTTTGCGCAGGAGGCAAAGGGAAGAATATCTGCAATGTATGTGCTTATATACCAGACATTTTATCTTTTTTTACTTTGTCACAAATGTTGCATTTTGGTGTGTATGCTATGTGCAGAAAAAAATATTTTAAACCTTTTTCTTTTTCTTCTTATTTTTTTTTCTTTTACAATAAACTCCCGATTATCGGTGGTCGGATTATCCGCGGTTCGGATTAACCACTAATCTCTTTGGATTTTTTTTTTAACACGCTTTTATTAGCTTCATTTGTATGTTTGTGAGTAACTATTCTTTGGACTAAGAGCTAGTGGCTTATTAATGTTAGTACATTCCACCACTTTATGAGCGTTCGTGACCGAGTGATCTAAGGCGCGGGTCTTCGCTGACGTCCACCTCCGGGAATCATTGAGCCTACGTTCTAATTCTGTCTACACGGAAATTAAATTTATAATCTTGTAACTCAATTTTTGCCCACTTTTTGTGATCGGATTCTTTTAAAATTTGGAATGCAACCTCAGACCAATGACAATGCAATATTCTAAAATCGAATAATTTATTAACGATAAGTTATTAGTTTATTCTAATTAACACGCTTTTATTAGCTTAACTTGTATATTTGTGGGTCCAACTTTCCTTTGGACAAATAGCCAGTGGTTTACTAGAATTACTTACAACGTACAAATCAGAGCTGCGGATTGTAACAATGTTTGCACATGAATTTACCAGAAAACATTCAAAATGACTGATGCAAATAATGCAATAGAATACTAAGATACATTCCATTATAAAAATCGAGCGCACGCAAAGATTTCATTTAAGATTTATAAGTGTTAGCAATATTTAGCATTTAAATCTTATTTGAAAAAAAAAAAAAAAAAAAAACAGTAATAAGGACTTTCATATATTTTTCAGAAATAAAAAATACAAACAATTAATTTTTGATTATTTGAGTACAAAAACTAGAATCGTAAATCCAATCTTAGAGGCGTTCATCCCTCTAAAAGTCCTCCCCTCCCCCCCCCCCCGAATTAGAATCATCCAGAAAAGACCGCTTTAAAATACCCTCTCCCCTAAAAATGTCTATAGCGTAGTTTGCATAATCCCCCCCCCCCCCACTCGTGAATCATTAATGATAATTCGTAAAAAAAATAATAGTTTAAAAAACTATTTAAAAAAACGCTTTAGTAGCAAAATTAACTAAAATGTTAAAAATAATCTTTGGATGACATATATAAAGTTATTGACCAAACACTCAATTTTAATGTAATAAAAAAAGCGTGGGGGGCTGCCTATTTACATTTTTGCATGGATAACAAGTAGAAGAAATTTAAAAGATCTGATAAGAAGCGCCCCACGCTTTTTTTTTTTTTCTATTACAGTACAATTAAGTGTTTGGTCAATTACTTTATACTTGTAATCCAAAGATTATTTTTAACTTTTTAGTTCATTTTGCTACTAAAGCGTGTTTTTTTAGTTTTTTAAACTATTATTTTATTAAACTTATGATTGTGTTATTGTTTGATTTTAGACTTTGAATATATTTTTTATATTTAATGTTAGTAATTGAAATGTAGAAATGTTTTCAGTTATAATTTAAATGCAAGTGTAAGTGTTATTAATATTTTTTAACTATTGTATACACTCGTATCGTTTTTTTATCTATTATTCGGATTATCCACGGTTTTCGCGCCACCCCATTCCGCAGATAATCGGGAGTTTACTATATTTAATTTTCTTCCTCTTCCTCTTTCCCCTAGAAGAAATGATTTAAACAAGATTTAAAACCATTCTTTTCTCTCCTTCTTCCAGTGGGACAGTGGTGATCCTTTGACACAAACAGATTACAGGGGCATATCTACATTATTGGGGATCGCAGTGTATGGCTTCTCTTGCGGCGAAAAGGAATACGCAGCTGAGTTCACCAGGATGTCCACGTACAAGAACTGGATTGCTAAAGTGATGGCTGAAAACTAAAAAATCTCGCGAGGCTTCAATCCGGTATTCTTTGGATTATAAACTGCGTTATAAATAAAATTCATATTCCTCCGTGTGTTGTGCATGTCATTTGTTTTTGAAAATGCATGGATGTATACATTTTGGTAGAAACGTAACATGAAGTAAATAATGGGTCATAAAAATAAAACAGAACACATTGCTTCTCACTTATTAAGATGGCTGACGCTTTGATTACAGCAATGGCGCCTAACCTACGGCTCGAGAATCTTATCCGCAACACTCGTTTTTTTTTCCTTCTTCTTCGGTGTTTGGGGTACACATTGGGGTATTTAGCTATTCTCAGCGGAGAAGCTTTTTAATCTCTAATAATCCACAACAGTTTTTCAATATTCTATTTCCAAGACAATACACATTAAAGATGTACATTACATAGGAATGAAACAACACACATGGCGAGGTGGGAATCGAACCCACGGCCTCCGGCTTAGAAGACAGAGCTTCTGCCACAGCGCCACTGAGACTACACTTCAGTGTTCATTTTTTTTTCTTTTTTTTCTTTCTTTCTTTTTTTTTTTTTTGCTTCTTTTTCAGCGTTGTTTTTTTTTTTTTTTTTTTTAATTCTTCAGTGTTACAAATCGAAAACCACGATTAATCAGTGTCCTAAACTTGGACCCAAATATTCAGAAACTGCTTTCTAGAAAACAGATGAGATTAATAAAATATTCATTAAGTAATGATAAAAACGTTTTTTGGTTTTCCTTTTTGCTTTGCGATTTAATTCCCACACATTTTGTTTTTAGAAATCATCTTCAAATGTTAAAAAGCTATGTTTGACATAACTTGCAGTCTTATCAAATTAAGAGATGATTGATCAGATGCTAGAAAGTCAATGTTGGTATGAAAAAATAGACTCGTTCAGTTCTGGACGGAAATGGAAATCGTTATTATTACTTTTATGAGGAGAAAGTAGACTCAACTAAAGCCCTCGATCTGTCTCTCCAGAGAAGGATCCAGGGCTTTAGACTCAACAAAGCTCACATAATTAACTTATTTTGCGTCCATGAAAAGTAAATTTTCGAATCCACAAGACAAAGGGCAAAATTGAAGAAGTTCTTCACTTGCCAGTGGCCGATAGTAAAATTTCATTAGTATCTAGCTGCGCTTTTTTTACTTCCTTTTACAAAAAAAGGAAGTATTGTATTCGAGAAAAAAATTTCACTCAAAAATCGGCCTTAATTTCCATTTTGCTCACCCCTGAATGAATGTTGAGTTTTTTTTTCAACTCCACCACACGTGGATAAGTGCCTAAGAACGTATAGACACCCGAAATATCCATTTTGACGATCCCCGAGTTAATTTCAAGTTTTCTAGTGACGTCTGTATGTAAGTATGTATGTGCGTATGTGTGTATGTATGTCGCATAATTCAAGAACGGTATGTCCTAGAAAAATGAAATTTGGTACGTAGACTCCTAGTGGTGTCTAGTTGTGCACCTCCTTTTTTGGTTGCATTCGGATGTTTCTAAAGGGGTCCTTTGCACCTTTTTGGGGGAATTCATTATCAATTTCGATGCAAACTCAAGTGGTGTTATAATTTTTAGGACACTTGGCGATTTATCGCCAGTCTTTTGGTCTCCAAGTTTTGTCGCCAACTTGGTGACAAATTTGGCGATTTTTTTTTTTTTTTTAATTTTAAATCTCTTTTCAATGTGGCCATTGCTGGTGATATATCTACAGAGTTAACTCTTGAATCACATTAAAATTGCAATAATGGGGAAATAACATTAAATTTGTGTAAAAGGAAGCCATGTGATGCACACATCAGCTCGTTTTTTTCGAAATAGAAGCCACTTTATTTTACTAACGACAGCATAACGATATTTTTTTAACTGGTTCAGTGGCCACCGCTTATATAAATCACGTTTGTTCTAAACAGTTTTGATTCTTTATAGCAGCTGATTCAATAAAGCGGCTAATTCAATTAAATGGATTTTATTCAGTTTTTGAGAATTTGATTCATTAAAGCGGCTTATTTAATTAATTGGCGTTCACTGTAGTATTTAATTCTCATAAATACAAAATTCAATGTAATTTATACGCTTTTTATAAATTAATCTTTATAAAGACCATTTTTATACACTATCTGGTCATTGTTTTATTTTTTAAAGTTTCGATTGACAGATATTTTAATGGTCATGTTTTTCATTTAATCGCCCTTCGGCCTGTAGACTAAATTTATTTTTCACTTAAGCAAAAGATTAAAGAAAGTTGGGTCAGGAAAAGTGTGTTTTACTTATTATTTTCGATATTTTGCCAAAACAATCGCTTTAAAGGCGTGCGTTTACATATTATTTTAGCATATATCAATAAGCATTTTGCTCTGAAAATGGTTTTGAACTAGTTCTTTTGTCTACAGCCGATTGATCACAAAACATTGACAGTAGATTAAACCTTTTTCGTGATGAGAGTGAGTGACCTTGAGTTTGACTACACTTAAAAGCCAAGAAATGGATTTGTAGGTCTTAGTTCTATTGTTCTATCGTAGATCTGATTAAGATAAGTGTGAGAGCGAACAGTTCTTCATTCGCCACTTTGTATCTTGAATTAATCACAGGTGGAAGCACTGCAGGAGGAATGCGTGCACTTGAAGATTGAAAAGAATGACTTTTATTTTAGATTCGATATAGGTTGTTCAATTTACCGAGCTGAGCCAAAACATAAGAGACTAAGACAAAGATTTATAGAGGGAATAGTGATTTACTTATTTATTCAATAAATTTATAATAGGATAAAAAAAAAATACTTTTCAGGGAAAAAAAGGAATGCTCATACATAAAAGTTCATAAATATGATTTTTTAAAATTAATTTACACGTCAGCACTGCATAAAAATAAAGGCATTTTTCTTCTTTCTTTCTTATTTTAAAATTTTTTCTGTCCTGTTTAATTATAATTAAAAAATGTTCCCCTTTTCAATACTATTAAATTTCTTGACTATATTTCAGCATAAAATTTAAGTCTAAGAGTAGACCAATCTATAAGAATTAAACACACACTCATGGCCCAAATTAGCAATTTCAGGACTGTAAGCACAAAAAACCTGTGGGGGCCTCCTTGACTTGAAGAACCGAAGAACGTGCTCAGTCGCACATGTTTTTGTCTTTTGTTATGTGTCTCCAAAAATGCAATCAACTGTCCCTAAATTATCCCTGCAAAGGAAGTTCTGAAGCTATTAAATTTCTGAATCAATGCATTTGTAATTCGAAACTTACATGAAAAAGCAATCACAAAAGATTTAAACATCTTGAAATGTTGTAAATCAACAGAAACAAAATAGATGCCTTAAGCAATAATAGTGAGCTCCACGGAATGACATCTGAGTGCTCTCATTCTATGCTAGATGTCACTCCCACTCCATATAGATTTCTCACTCCATGGGAGAAAGTTTTCCGCTGAACTATAAACTTTGTTAAAACAGAGCCAGCAAAATTTATAGTGCAAAACAACTGAAAACAATCATTACGAAAAAAAATGTAATTTTTTCGGGGGTTCCCAAAAGCTAGGAGATCCCAAAGCCCGTGCTTCACGGGCTTATATGCTTAAATCAGACTTTGCACCCACACATGTTCATGAGTATACACTCAATGCAGAAGAGTATTAAAAGGAAAATGAAACTACTTTAATATTTAAAGTCATCCAAAATTTGCCAGAAATAGTAAGGGTTAAGAGAAATAATGTAGCAATGCTTTTTTCTATCATCTATTTCTGCACGACCAAAAAAAAAAAAAAACCTTAATAGAAGTACTAAATATCTATCTATCTATAAATATATATGTCTTCGATACATAGATCTTCGATTCCATGGAATAAAATACGATGTTCGTTAGTGTATGTATGTAAATCGCTTCACGGAAAACCGGTGAGGTTTCGAAACATGAAATTTCGTGCTCATGGTTAATTTTTTATGACGTCACTCGGTTTTTGGTTGTTAAAAGTAAGTAATTTTTTTTTTTTCTGTTTCATGTGAGTTTTAGCTCATTTTATACAGACTGTAATCTAATGGCATCAGAGAAATATTTTTTGAACCGGTGTATTAATATATTTTCTTTTCCGAAAAAATCAAAAAGATAGACTTTGTTTCCATCGGTAATAATGTATATCTGAGTAATTGTAAGTTAATTTTTTTTCTCAGTTATAATCCACATCGTACTAACAGACAAAGCATGAGCTTGAAATTAAATTCAAGAACCAAAATCGAATTGAAATTATTTGTCGTGTAACGTTCGATAAAAGCAATTTGAAAAATGCAGTAGAACCTCATTAATGCGGACTGATAGGGAATCCAGGCTGCCCGAATTAATAAAAGAATGGATTAAACAAAATAACCTATAAATTGGTCAAAGGCACATGAACAAACTATTGTAAATAGTAAAAATTGCATTTTGAATTCAAGAGAATGACATATAAAATTTCATAAGAGAAAATTACAAAAACACAATACGAAAATGCAAAATACGGCCTTCAAAAATAAGTCATTGCGCTAACTCGCCTTTTCTTTATGTAGTGTATACAGCTGAATGGTAACCCGGATTAAGCGAAGTCCGGTTTAATGGGGTTCGGATTTATGAGGGTTTATTGCTTTTCACTATGTTTAAAAGCAATTGTGGGCTTTTTACCAACCCAATAGCCGCTATGAATAAAAAGAAAAAAAGAATGAGGTCAATGATCCTGAAAGGAGAAAAGGCATGTTTTTTTTCGGTTCTAAATTTTGACGAAGAAAAGAACCGTTATTATGAGCTTACTGCTCGAAAGCAGATTTCTGGAGTACAGAAACGATTTCGGACACTGTTCCAAGGTTTATGTGTTTGACCTTACTTCTATCCTAAATTCTGGCGACTTGGCGATTTATGGTCAACTAAGATGTATGCCATACTGTTTCGTCTATTCCATAATGGGTATCGCAAATAAACCTCAATATCTATTTTGTAATGTTAAAAAATATATAAATAAATAAACAACTTCAGAAACATAACCAAAATCAGGTTTAGTAGATAATTTTAGAAAAATCCTACTGATAAGGTACTTATTAAATTAAAGCCGAGTTAAATAGTCATTAGAACTGCCATGGAAATTATTTGACAAAGAGAACAGTTATACTTTACACTAAAAAAAATACTAATCAAATTATTTCTTTTAAAAAGCTGCCATTACTACTATGATGATTCAAAATCTACGGATGTTTTACAAACGAAATTGAAAGTAACATAGCAATCAGAAAAATAAGTATCAAAGGGAATCAAACATTTTCCTATCACAAACCAAAATATTACTACCTAATAGAAACTTCAATACAATAACAATTTTGATGAAAATTTAAATGATTTTTAAGATGTAAACAAGTTTAAAAGAAAAAGTAATAAATATTTTTAAACAATTGGTAGTAAATGGTCGAGTAATTAAGAAAAACATAACAGTTTTATGAAAGAAACTACTGTAGCGAAGGGAAAACGAAAAGATTAAATTCCGAATTTAAAATGTTCATTGAAAAAAAAAAAAAACCTTCAAAAAGAAAGCATTTTGCTAAAAATAGCTGAAGAAGAGCAGTTATCATTAAATCTAAACGTTCAAATAAAATGCTTGAGCAAAAACATTCATAAACTTTCTTTTAATTCGAATATTTTGTATTGGATTAATACGTATTTAAATGATGTGATGGGTATTCAAATTCGGTAAAACATTCCTACGTTTATGTAGCTTCTTAATGGGAAATTGTATGGATTTTCGTGCTGTTAGAATGAGAGCAGATTTGACACTCTCATTTCCAAATCAGACTAAATGCAAAGAGTTATTAGGTTCAGTCCGAACTAGAGATGAAAACAGTCGGAAAAAAAACCGGAAAATTTCCGAAAAAAAAACGGAGAAAAAACTGTTTTTTCCGAAGGAGTTAATTTCTACTTCGGAAAAATTGAAGAAATGAATTTTTTCAACTTTTCAGGAAGTTTTAATTGAAATTTTCAGCAAAAAGTGATTAGAAATTAGAAATTTCTCATACTTAAATTCTGATGCAATTTCCTCCAACCACCCTTCCTTGTATGTTATAATACTGTCTAACTTTGATAATGCAAGTTGTTGTATAATAAAATAATTTGCATATAGATGAAAAAACATTTTATACTTTTCACCAAAAAAAAATAGTTAATAAACCAATATCTTTATTGAAGAACTTATTTTCCTTCTTCATAAAATAAACAATCATAGCTTTAATCACAGAACTATGTGTTTCTGCTGACTGTGTGAACCAAATGTAGGGGGTGCGGCAAAAAAAAAACGGCAAACAATTTTTAATATAAATTTAGTTAAAATAAATAAATTAACAAAACACAAAAAATAATATTATGAGAAGACCTTTAGCAATGAATAAATTAATTGGTTTCAAACTGGCTGCCTTTTGAAGCAAAACAAAAAAACAACTGATTGACAATTTTCATTCAAAGGCCGCAAGTCCTTTAATCAATCCTATTCCCTATAAAGCAATTGGTTTAGAGGGTCCAAACTTATGTGCAGTTTAGGGTGGACCTCTGACTCTAAAACAGGCCATACATTGTAACAAATGTGAATGAGGTCTTGCGAGTAGAGCGTCCATTCTAAAGAAGATATCAAGTTAAAAACAATGCGCCTTGCACCACTCTTGTCTTTTTGACCGTATGAACTGGTGTGGAGTCAAATTGAGATGTCCAGTCTACATTGCTGTGCTGAAGCGCTGTTAGGTCCACAGAATAACAACAGCTTCTAAAATGTCCTTCTGGTACACTTTTTGATTCATTTTATAACCCTCATCCACAAAAAAAAAAAAAAAAAAAAAAAAAAAAAAAAACATTTTTCGTCGCATGTGCTGATTTCATCACAGTCCAAGCACATTTTCTAAGGTGCTTGGAGTGTATACAGATCAAATCCTATCGTTTTGGGGTTATGAGTTGGTTGGACGGTACATCAGTGAAAGGTATCTCTTCCAGCGCGGACTTGCGGCCAGTCTCAAACGTTTCTAGCATCTTTGGAGTCATACAATTTTTTTTTCTTTAGCAAACCTGAACTTTTTGGGAAAAAAAAGAAATTGTCGCTTGTGCTGATTCCATCACAGACAAAGTCTGACTTCTAATTTTGCCAATGTTTTCCTGAAATGTTCACTGTTCGTTTTTGTACACTTTCCGTACATCGACTATAATTTCTAAGCCACTTGAAGCGGCGTACCGCATCAAATACTGTTTGTCGAGGCACAACAAGCAAACGAACTGTCATTCTACTTGGTTAAACAACTTTAAAATAGCAGGTTTTTTGCTTAAAATTGTAAGAAAATCGGAAAACAATACATAAACTAGGATATATATTGTAAATAATTTTCTAATAAAGTGAGAAACAAAAATAAATAAGACACTCATTAAAATGAAATGACTTTACTTCCATTCAATGATGCAATCTTTATCCGAGTTTGTTTTTTTTCCGCACCCTCTATACTACAGTGCTAAGTACAAAAGTGGAATCTGCATTTGAACTCAAAAAATGTGTTTTAAAGTTTGGCTCTTCCATATAGTTTTTCCGATGTCGTTTTTTTTTTTTTTTTTTTTTTTTTTCAGAATTTATAAAAAAAAAAAAAAAAAAAAAAAAACTAGCTGTGTCGCCCAGCGTTGCACGATTCACCTCGAAAATAAAAGTTATGTCAAGTGACGCGTGTTCAACACTCAGGCTTGAACAAAAAAAAAAAAAAAAAATCGGTAACATTTGGCGGCAGATTGCGGAAAAATAACTAAAAAGGAAACATTTTAAATCCCCCGATTACAGGAGAAGAATTTAAAACAAAACCTAGAATTTTATTTGCTCATATTCAAGACATAAAATGGCAACAGATCTTTCGTCTCAATGATTTTCTTCACCACTAGAAATTTTAATAAAAGCATTGTTGCGGAAAGTTCAGATGAGTACTGAATAATAATTTGAATGGAGAAAAGCCTTCGAAAAATAGGGATTTTATGTCGAAATCTAAGTGTCATAATTAATAGTTTTTAATTGATATCTCCGTTAATTATTATCGGAGGAGTATGTCAAATAGCCAAACATAAAGACGGGAAGATTACGACTCCATCGATACCTGGTTCGATGGTTAGTTCACGTTGTTCGGGAGAAGAACCTTGGACTTAGATACATAGGTACATACGCTTAGTTTTTAATTGTATAAGATTAATGCAATGACCCAAAAACATTTTATTTATTAAGTAAAATACGAAATAGAGAAAAACTTGGTTACAATAACTCAGTTTTGTTGAAAAATGTAGGTATGACTTCTTTTACTACTGTTCTTAGCACGACCGTATGAATAAACTGAAACTCCAGTTTAAGTTCTGGTTCAGCTTTAGAAATCATTATGCAGTTTTGGTTTGGGGTTTCTGTGGGAAATTAAGAGAAAAACCAATTTAGTTTTGATTTGGACTAGATTGGAGAAAATCAAAACTCAATTGCTCCTTACAATTACATTGTAAGGAAGGGGACTAATACTTATTTCTTTTTTAAACAATATCAGTCATGTTTGAAAGTCAAAAATTACAATTATTATTTCAAGTTTCAAAGGTGATTTAAAATGGAAAATATAATTGTTATGATTAGACACACATTACTCAATATTATTGGTTGAACGACGACTTGACTTATTTCTGATGTTTAACCAAGAAAGCTCACAGTTATAAAACAAAAAGTTTTTTTTTTCTTCCAGTTAAACTTACTTTCATGTGTATTTCTGTCTAGCAGGTAAGGAAGATGTGTGGATTGCATACATTTTTTAATGCTTAACCTTTCATATGTTCCAAGAAACATAGAGATATTAAGAAACCCTATTTTTATTCATAAAAAAATCAATTTTTCCATTTTTTCCAAATTTTTCCGAAAAAAATCCACCACTTCAAAATTTCCGGAAATTTTACATCTCTAGTCCGAACTTAAGTTTTTGAAGGAGTAAACTTTGCAGTTTACCGAATGAATTCCAACTTTTACCCAAAGATGGAATACGAGCTTGCACACATACCTACTAATATAATACCTCTAATGAGAGGAGACATTAGAAAAGAGAGGGGAAAACTATAATGCTGCAATTTTGTCTCCAAGTTTGCCGAATCGTCAGACAAAAATTATCGAATAAGAAATATTTTTGGAAGACACAGTAAGCTCCCTTAACTTGCCGGGATACACCTGATTTGTTTTTGTATGCTAAGAATTAATAAGTTCCTGTTTACGCAAATATCATTCCTTTCAAAGAACATGTACAGGACATGGGTTGACTAACTGGTGGATCACCGAAAAATTTCTTATCGATCTGTGTAAGATCGACAAGAGAGAATATTATCTTCCTTCTGACTCATAGAAATAACGTTTTTATTGTAAAAAAGGTATATATTTTGACAAGCGTGATACAGTAAGATTGAATTTCATGTATGATTCTTGAGAATTTCTAAACATTCAATTCATAAAACTATAATTATGGATAAAAAAAACCTTTAAGCTGTGTAGGTATTCATTACTTCTCACTAGCGCAGTCAGATATACCTTCTGGAGGGGTTTTTTTGATCAAAAATACCTTCTGGAGGGGTTTTTTGATCAAAAATAACCTTCTGGGGGGAGTTTTTGATCAAAAATATCATATGGAGGAGGGCGATGATGGAAAATGCTTTCTGGAGGGGTTTTTTAGATCAAAACTACCTTCTGAAAGTTTTTTTTTTAAATCAAAACAGCCGTTTCATATGCATAAACTACTATATTAGAATCTGCATTTATGTTAAAACCAATACCTCTGGGGGTGTTTTCGCCCCCCCCCCCCCTTTTTTGCTCCACTGTTACTTCCTAATGAAAAATATCATCTAAACTTTATTCACAAGATGCAAGTTTGAGTTACAATTAAAAAAACAGACAATGTTCCATTAACCTGTCCACTCATCTGTTGAAATGTTTATTCATCTCTAACTTAACTTGAATGCTGTTGCTGCCAGCCAGCGGTGACCCCCAAGAGTCAGAATCAGTTCTTCTCCACGCTCCAGTGCTTCGAAAATCGAAAGGTCTGCGGCAACCCCGTGAGAGATTCTTTTGTTTTGGTTTAATCCATCTTCGTAAAGAGTTTCAGTGACTATTTATGGAAGATACATGGAAGATGGCATTGTTCTTCTAAACATCGAACACTCGGTCACTGCATCTCGACACATTATGTGGGATGCCAAACATACAGAAGGTCCCTCTGAGAAGATGGAGGTGATAGGACTGTAGGTAAGTGTTTGGTGCTATGTCTCTAACCAAAAATTATTTTGACTCATTATTTTTGCAAAACTAAAAAATTTATCTGAAGACAAAGCGTTATCTGGTTTATGTGCGCGCGTGGTTTTTTTTTTTTTTTTTTTTTTTTATGAATAAATAAATAAATAATCGAATGAAAATCAAACAAACAATTATTTAATTTTATCGCATCTTCCACCACTATATGACTATCCCAACACATTTGTAGTTCTTGGTTAGCATATTTTAATGATTGCTTCACATTAGCTTTTAAGAAATTATATGTAAGTTATACATTTCAAGAAATAGTAATTGCATTAATAAATCATGCCTCACACGAATTTTTGAAGTTATGTTTTCTCTCTCAATTTTTAGACATTGGACTTTTAAAAAAAACGCCTGTCATTTGTTTATTCTTTATAATGACAATAATTATGTTTCCCTTCCATTTCATGGATGAGGTAAAAGGTTTTTAGAAGAAAATCAATATTTTTTAACATAAACTTTTTCATTTTTGAAAATATAATTTTTTATTGATACCAGAAAATATTGTCTATAACTGAAGGAAAAGGTGGGGCACCTTGGAAAACTTTTTAGATACTGATTTTTAGAAATTTAATTTTCAAATCGGTTTTCAACAAACTTAGCTAAACATGTAATTTAGACATTTTTGCTTCAAATAATTTTTTTTACACTCCATTATTCATCAATTTAAATTTCCTTAAAAAAATTAAAGTCCAACGTTCCAACCTGCCCCGCTAGGTGGGGTACCTTGAGACACTAACAACAAAACTTAAAAGAATGAAAAATAGTAATTCTAATTGATTAAAAAATCTTTATTTACAAACTTACAGCCTAAAAATTTTTATTACGTTCCATATTCATTTTAAATTTATTTATGTACCGTAATAAGAGTTCTTTGACTCAATTTGTATATTTAACAGCTTCTCTAATTAAAATATTGTTATTAAGAACATTTTCTACTGCTGTTTCAAGAGCAGAAGCCTTTTTATCAATTTTAGTTCATTTAAACCCTCATCAAATTTATTAAGTAGGGGAACACCGCTTATATTGGACCACTGCTTAAATTGGACCGCGGCTTAAAATCTAGCGTATTATGTGCTACACTCTGCCGGTGGAAATACCAAGATTTGTGTCCGAAACCTTTGAGCATGAAGTTTCGTCACATTTCGATCTGCATAGCTTGAGTTACGATGTGAATTGTGTTGAAAACGTGTTTGATCATATTTTGAGAACTTGTATCTAGTAGAATAATATTAAAATTTGTGAACTGGAAAAACTGCTTTTATAGTATTATAAACAGTATTTAAAGGAGATAACAGCAATGTATTTACATGCACGATTGGGAAACTTGTTGACAAGGAATAAATAAAATAAATGTTTTCCATTATTGGACCGAAAAATTTTTCCTATATCGGACCGGTGGTCCAATTTAAGAATATGTAATTAAGCAAGCCTTTTCACTTATCACGTTATAAAATAAGTTATTAGTGTAAATTAATAACGTAGTAGGGATTATTTTGAGCATATTTTAACACCAATTATGGAAATTCATTTTGACTTTTTGTATTTTTCAAGCACACTTTCTAGAAGCTGCCACCCATAAAACTTTAAGATTCGATTTCAGTTTTGTTAAATATAGTTTTGCAATTTGGTTGAAATTTGTGCTTGTTCACGATACTTGTTGACTGGTTATTTTATTAATAACAAGAACCGATAGTTCAGTTTAAGAACATGACATTCAAACAAACTTTTACATTTTTTATATAAAAAAATTATGGTGACATTTAAATGCGCATTAGGATTACTTAAAATATAAATTATAAGGCTTATTAAAGCATTCACACTGGTTTTTATTAAGTAAATTGCTTAGAAGCTTCAACCTCACAAAATAGATTTTTTTTTTCTTCTTTTCCTTTTAGCCAGAGAAGCTTCAATTTTAGTTTTGTTAGATAAAATTCCTTTTTTTTTTAACTTTGAGTAAAATTTGTGCTCGTTAACCTTCTTTTAAGTTAATCTCTTTATTAATTACAAGATACGTTTATTTCTATCATTCTTGGTTTTAAAAGATGTCTAAAAGGGGGAAATGTAGTTAATAGGCGGGAAAAATAATGGAAAGAGCCTTAGCTATTTGTAGGAATGATGATATGGGGTTATGCTATAAACTTGGCTAACGATAACAGTGTAACAATGCATCCTCTTCCAACACACACTAAGCATCGCCTACAGCCCTTTGACGTGGCTTTTCTCAAGCCTCTGTCCACATATTTCAATCGAACCTGTGATACGTGGATACGAGAACATCCAGTGAGGTCCATCACCCAATATAAAATGAGAGAACGGTTAGGTGACTCTTATGCATGGGCGGATTTATGGGGGGCGAAGGAAGGCAATGCCCCCCCCCCCCAGTCTTAGGAGGAGTTTATATATAATAACAACACACCTTCCAAAGTTTTAAAGAAAAAAATGTTTTTTTTTTTCTTTTTTGAATAGTTTAGAAGTGAAAATGAAGAGAACAGCGACTGTTCATTTCTAATTGGGGGGGGGGGGGGACACTGTAACTGGGTTGCTGAAGATGTGTTGAAAACTATTATTTTGAACTGAAAACCTTTAGGGCAAGTATATAAGTGAAAATGGCGAGCTATGTATTCAACTGCAAAGCTGCAATACTTAAAATAATTGATGATTATTTCAACACATTAGAAACAAAAACAAAGATTAAAAAAAAACGGATTTACCTATGAACTAAACAAGCTATAGCTTAGGGCACCCGCTTTGTTATAGGCCCCTAACCTCCCCAAAATTTCATGACTTATTCCTTAAAAAAAATACTTGAAAAAATAAATTTTATTTTAAAGTGCTTGAAAACCTTGAAAATTTGGAAAAAGTGCGTATGCAAAACAAAATCTTTATAATTTATAAAAAAATGGGAGGTGGTAGGAGGAGAAATGCCGAAATATGTCAAATTTAGCTCCTTGTCCCATCCTGCATCAAAAATGTAAAAATCATGGTTCTTACATTTCCACAACATATTACTTGGAATGAATTTTTGTGACTCTTATGTTTCATATCTTGCTGTTTATTTAAATCTGAATGCAGTCAAAAAAAAAAAACGCTACCTCTATCCTTTTTTGTTTTCTGCACTACTTATAATTGAAAAAAAAAGTTGTTGTAATGAAAAATCTAAAGGTTTTTTTTCCCTTTTAAACTTAAAATAGTTTCTTACAAAGCTAGAATATCACACATCACACCCGAGGGTCCCTAGTTCCTATCACAGACAAAGCTAGAACAATACTGTAAAACTGTACAATGTAGTACTAGTTTTCAGAGACTGGAAAGAGCAGATAGTGTCTTAAATAATTTTAATTGTTCTCGAGTCCTTGAAAAGAATTAGATGAGTCTTTGAAATTCCTAATCAAAGTGTACTTCATTTTTTTAAAAAAAATCAATTGTATAAATTATGAATGGTCCAAATGAGCAGCAATTACTTTACAATATTTCTTTTAAAGCATTTTTTCCTCTGATCATTTTGTTTTTAGTTCATTATTGTATTTGTGGGTGAGTTGGAGACGTAATCAAAAGCTTATGAAGTTGAACCGACAGCTGATGAAGCAAATAACAATGCAACAATTTTCTCTTCTTCCTCGCTTTTTCTTTCTGAGGGCTGCTGTCCTTGGTTTGTCGACCCGAAAACAATTTTTATTTTGTATTATCATAATTTGCAAAAGAGTATCTTGCTTTTTTTTCCCGAAATTTTTGTAATTCCAATTACCCCTTATAACACTTCAAAATGCAAAATTTTATATCTATTTTACAAAAATTCCTTCGGGGGAGAAACCCCCGGAACCCCTGAAATTTGAGATGTTCTACATCCTACTTAAAGGGACACCTTTACCCCTCTTGGGCTCAATTTAAGAAGGACAGCAAGCAACATATTAATATAACGACAGAATATAAGTAAGGCAGGACCTTATGTATTTCAGGAAAAAAGACAACATAGTGTGGAGGGGGGGGGGGGTCTTTTTCGTCACCGACAGAAAAGTTGTCCAGATTACAAGAGAGACCCAAAACCAGCCAATATTGCTCAAAAAAATTAAAAAAAAACTGCTCCCCCCCCCCCCCCCCAGGAACACAGTCCTAAATCCGCCAATGCTCTTATGATGAACAAACTACAAGCGTGGCTAATATTTTGTGAATGGATTCTCTATAACAGGAGTTCGACCCATTAGTATTATTGTGTTTAATGACAGCGACTTTGCAACAACCGAGTCAGAAGTTTGTTGTCCAGATGAGACTACCAAAGTAAACACGCTACATGTTCGTTGTCAGCTGTTCAAGATGCACAGGAACAATGTACGAATAAAATTAACACAAGTTTCGAGAAATCAGTTAGTTCTCATCAAGTTACGATCGTCGGATGTGTTATTGATGATTTTGTTAAGGTGGTGGCACACACATTAACTTTGCATAAAAAATGAAAGGAAGAAGAAGGAAACCTACTTCGGCAAAATGTTCTAACGTCATCGTCACAGAAAAAGGACAAATAAAAAGGCCGCAAAAGAAGGAGCGAAAAACCGCACAAAACAACTGGACTTGCAATATTTGCCATCGAGATGAAGTGCAAAGCATGATTTAGTATATGAAATGCCATCAGTGGGTTTATCAACACAGTGCCAAGTTAGCCCAAAGCAAAGGAAATGCTATTGCAAATCCTGTAAAAAGACTTGTACAGTTCAAATGCAAGTTATATCATTTACTGTGACGGTCCAATTTAGGAAGCGCATGGTTCAATATAGGTGCATATATTCCTAAATTGAACTTTTGCAACATTGTCAAAATAATTTAAAAAAAAAACATTATTACAGAATATTTACAGAAAATGTAAGTACCTATGGCGGTTCCTAATTAAATTTGGCTTCAGATGCCCTAATTTTTATTTTTGTTTTGCTTGACATTTAGCGACACAGACCTCTTGCTCTTAGGGGGTCCAATATAGGCGGTCCTCCCCTACAAAGAAATAGGCTTTTTTCTGTAATGTACACTGGTGGAACGGTGTCCCAACCTGCCCCACCACTGTGTGTCTCAACCGGCCCCACTTAGGTTCTTATTATATATCAACTTTTTCAAAATCAGGCTGAGCAGTAAAATACATTTTTTAACCTTTAAATTACTATAAAAGGTCATGTTTTAATTCCCATATGCTCTGATTTAAATTATTTCATTTCCTACTGGAAAATTTTAATAATGAAACCACCCATTAATGTAACTCTGAATAATTGAAAACAGAGAAAATTAAATTAGTTCTTATCTGTTAATGTGAGAAACTCCAAAGTACACTGAAGAGTAAGTACATCCTGTTGTCATCTTGTCCTAAGAGAACTAATTTCTGTTTACAAAATTAGAAGCCTGGGTGGGCCATGTCCAAAGGTGCCCCACCCTCCCCTACTTATTGAATTCAAATGATTCCTTTGAAAAAAATCAAGTATATGGCATAGATTTAACTTCGACTTGTAAAAGGAGGGGGTGAGGGGCAAATTAGAATGTGTGTTTTTAGGTATGAAAATCACTTTGTTGCTGTGCTTGCGTTAATTTTTAAAATATACATTACAAAATCGTCTCGCGGATTTATTTTACGCAGTTTCTATCATGCGTGGTTTAAGATTAGGCACCTTTATTTTATTTTACGCGGTTGAGTTTTGGTTTTCCACGGGTGCGGCAATGCAAGCAGATAAAAATTTCCCCTCTTTCAAAATCCAAACTCCTAAAGATTTCAGATTACACGTAGTCAACTGCATTTTGGCGTGCTAATAATCGAGCTTGGGAAACTGGAGACATTTTATGAGATAGGTTCCAAAGTTATTAAACACCCACAGTTCAGAACTCACTGGAAGAAGAGCTTTCAGGAGTGACAAAGGAAGTTAAAACTAACGAGGATACCGACATCGATGACACAGAACAAAAACGTTAACATTGAAAATTTTAAGCCACTTCTTGATTTTTCTGATTTGTTAGTGAAGGAAGATTCTATCATGGATGACTCTATCATAGAAATGATCATGGATGCGTTAATGGTCTGCAAAGAACTACAGAAAAAAAATCCTTGACTGCCAAAAGACTATCATAGCTAGCTCTTTTTCATAAACACTAAATTAATTTGTGTTTTCCGTATGCATGTTGTGCATAGAAATCGATATAAGTACGCATTAAACTTATTTTACAATTAGTCATCACTAGAATGAAGTTTTTTTTTTATCTACCGAACCTAACCCCTATTTTAACACTAATATTAGGTCTTAATTTATGCGTTTTTGATTTATGCGGCATTTCCGAGGAACGTAACCCCCGCGTAAAACGAGAGCCTACTACATACCAAAAGAAAATAATAAAACTTAGAAAGAAATGTATTAGTTCTCATTTAAATAAAATAGATGCAGAGAGAGTCGGGCACGTTGGTCGCTTACTACCTTTCATTTTTTATCTCATAAAAAATTTTAAGCAGTTTGATTTTCTGCATAAATTTCATTAAATATTTCTCACGATCCCATCACAGTTTTTTTGAAAATACTCTATTTATCAACCTTTTTCGAGATTAACTTTTAACAGAACCCTGTAAAGTGCCTTAACGCGACCTGTAGCCGGGTACATTGGATCGCATTATGGAAACAACTTCTGCTCCAATTTTAGTGTTAAAAATTATTCAACTAGAAAACTGCCCGTCAAGGTATGACGGGTGAAAATTGCTTCTACATTTGAACGAAGCAATTGCCTGTTTGGTGATATTTTGGAAATTGAAATTGTAACCCTAACTCCAGTAGATTAACCCTAAACACCAGTAGGTGGCGTTCATTGTTTACCATTTTTTCGTTTCTTTATTCCCCTGAAATGAGTCTTACCAGTGAAACAGTTTAGTAACCGGATCGAGTATTTTTCTTGAGACAAGGTTACTCTCAACAACGTAATTTAACGGAATCCATGACACGCCGTGTTATAGGCAGACTGGAATCCGGGCAAACATAACGTAGTGTCGTGGACGCTGCTGGAGTCTCCAAAAGTGTTGTTGCTAGACTGTGGAATCGATTCCAAGAGGCAGGAAATGTTAGACGTTGACCAGGGCAAGGTCGGCCACACGCCACTACAGCAACTGAGACCGGTATATACTGTAAACAGTCCGTCGAAACTGAACAGAGAATACTACGCAGCTGCAAAGACCTGGCAACAGGACGAAGGATGTCTAGCCAAACAGTACGTAATCGGCTTCATGAGGGAGAGTTCTATGCACGTAAGCCAATGGTCTGCATTCCGTTGACCCCACGCCACCGTGCGGCTCGAAGAAGATGGGCTGCCGAACATCGAGATTGGGAGCAACATGAATGGAGTCATGTGCTGTTTGCAGATGAGTCCTAAATCAGTCTTGAGTGTGTGTGTGACATCCGACGTGTTCTGGTATGGAGGGACAGGGGTACTAGAAATAACCCCGCATTCATTCGTGAAAGGTCACAATACAAATGAGTTGGTTGGATGGTATGGGGTGGAATCAGCATAGGCGAACGTATGGACCTGCATATCATTCGGAATGGTACTTTGACGGGCTGAAGGTATGCAGACGAGATACTGCGACCTCATATCATCCCTTACGCTGGAGCCATTGGAGATTCCTTTGTTTTCCAGGATGATGTTGCCCGACCGCATAGAGCTCCTCTGGTGGAGAACATGCTTGAAGCTGAAACAAGACAGCGTATGGAATGGCCAGCGTGCTCTCCTAACCTGAATCCAGTCGGAGGAAGCATTGCTGCGCGACCAAGGCCGCTTGTTACTGTTCGAGAGTTTAATAATGTTATTGAATCTTGAATTTTTTGCTAATAATATAAGACGTAAATACTGATAAAGATATGTCTTAAATATGTACAAACTCTTTACCTTTCAGACATATGTGAAACAGAGAAAACATGCAGAAAATCTTAACGGCAAGCTACTTTCTTTTTATAGGTAAGCTTTGTTTAATGCTAGTTAATCACATAAATTTTTTCCCCCAAATAAAAGAAGCATAAAATTATATCTCAGCACAAAAGCACGCAAGTATTTATTAATTAATAAATTCTTAAAGTAATTGTGCTCATTTATATTTTTAAACCACGTGGTTTCTTTAACACAAGCAAGTTAAATTCGAACAGGGGGGGGGGGAGTCATCCAAAAAGTACTCGGAATTAATGATTATGCTATGTAATTAAAAACTAGTCGGATTAATTCAATTTTTTTTCACTCCTATGTAGACAGAATTCATATATTTTTTACGATCTAAAGAAAATATGCTGGTAAAAATATTCGAGGTCGAGTAATAAGTTAGTATTGTCTACGAACGAGTTACAAACAGAGTCGTGCTAAAATTGCGCAAATAGCAATTAAAATTATTGCTTTGGGTTTAACACGTGTTTTGCGGATTCAGGAAATCACTTGCTAACCTTTGTCGGCCTAGGGATTATTCGTCGACGACCCTGTGATGAATATCTTTTAATTCATAATCCCTTTTTTTTTTTTTTTCTTGCATTGAAAGAGGGGTTCCTTGTAACCCCGAAACATGTATCGCCAATTCTGATCACTGATTGTGTAATTTTAACAATGTTGTTATTTGTGTAAGCATGCTGTATAGCCAAACTTATGATGTACTCTTTTTTCTTTTTCCTTCCAGGCATATATGCTGTTGCATCATGCGAACATTTATCACAAGTACAGTGCTATTTATACATTTTTTTTCTTGCTATAACCGAATTCATTATTCTTTTTATTATTGCCCTGTTACTTCAATTTTGCATTGTATTTCAAGACAACTTGCAGTATAGGATGCATAAATATTATTTGAGTCGATCAAGATTAATTTCAATAGTAGATCTATTGTAACTAGTAAACCGCAACCAGATTTCGAAACTAGCCAAATGGAATTGATGTATATATTTAAAGCCATGGGCGCCCATATGCAAAGTTGCAAGGAGGGGGCTCAAATATTTTCCCCGTGTTTAGCAGAATATTTTCCCTGTGGAAACCGATTTCAGGACAGATTAGAATCATTAAAATTTGACATTTTCAATAATTTATTCATTTCTGGATGGAGGAAAAGTTTTTACATTTTTGCGAAAAAAAAAAAGTACTAAAAGCAAGGAAGTTCTAATTTCAAAGGGGGGCTCGAGCCCCCCCCCCCCTTGCTCCCCTATATGGGCGCCCTTGTTTAAAGCTATTGTTCATGATTCATGCTCTGAATGTCTAAGCTACTGTTTAATCTAATGTCTTTTCAAAATAACGTAACAAATCTATAAATCTTACACTCTAATGGATCACTTTTTATTTTATTCTGTCTGTAAAAATAAGACAAAGGGTTTATGCGTCCGTCGTCCCCTGGTCAGACGAAAAGTTCAAGAAGTGCGAAATGTTGGTTACTTAGGTCATGGCCGGATAAACCTCAACGAAATATTAAAGGACTAAAAAACATAACAAAAATTTATTGAAACTTCACCTTTGAATGTTGGTGGGAACAATTTGATTAACCATTTTCTTGAACTTACAAATATAATATAACTTTATTCTTAGTTAAAAAATAAAAATAAAAATTTGGTTTTAGGCATACATGCATATAATGGAAGTTCTACATGCAGCAAGTCAACATAATAAAAGGAGTTGAAATAATGTCACTTTAGTTCCTAAAAACATGATTTTTTTAGAAATGTAACCTTAAAATGCTCATTCCCCTTGTTTCAGATGAGTAAAGTATTGAATTAATTTTCTTTACTTTCAGAATCGCCTTCAGAGAGGAGGAAAATCCATCAAGTGGAAATGGGGTATAAAGCAATTTCCTGATATACAAAGAAAAAGAAGATTCTTGATGGATAGCAATATCGAAGAATGGTGGAAAGAGATGGAAGCTCTAAGGGATCACAAAGCACTGGGATCGCTGACTCCAACAGAAAAAGTTAGTTTTGTGACAGAAGGCCATGTGCCACCATTTGATAGCAAAGACACATTTCATGCAACAATAGAAGAAATGTCAACTACAGAAGAGTCCTTAAAACCTCATGACATAGAACATTCTTTGCTACGTGAAACCATCATTGACGAACTGCATAAACCATCTAAAATTGAGTTAAATTCTGCATTTCATAGGCTGAGGGAAGCCACGGGAAAAAATGCCACCGCCAAGCCATCAACTTCAAATCGAACAGCAAGAAACGAAAATTTATTTTATAACGTTGCTTCTGCTGTTGAATACGTTGAGCCTTCCGTTGAATTCGTTTCGCCTCATGTGGAATATACTGAAAACTCGAACAGTTTGCAATCAGAAGTGGAGTATGTGGCTCCAAAGATAGAATACCTTGAGCCTTCCGTGGAATTTGTAAAACCGCTTGTCGAGTACTCGATAGAAGACGATAATGATTTGGAAATTAATTCGACGGTAGCAGACACTATTCAGTTGGTAGATGACACGATCTCAAACCCCAATATTCCGAATAAAGAAAATGAATTCACTGAAAGAAAAGGTTATTTGGACGACGGTGACTCTGACATATCGTTATCCGGAATATATGCAATAGAAGACAATAAAAGAACAAGATATGCAAGACAAACCCCGTATGCTCGCAGAGAACAAAGACAAGCATACGAAGAATATCCTACACTCGAAGCTATGCCTGTTGCACAGTTTCGTTGTGACGGACATGCTCCAGGTTATTATGTAGATGTCTCCCTCAAATGTCAGGTACGTACAAAAGCAATTAAACACATTTTTGAGATACCACATGAATTTCAGATTATTCCGCAATTATATACAGTGGACTCCCTCTATCTGAACACTCCTCTATCTGAACACCTCGATATTCTTAACACATTTTGATGATCCCGACGAAACTTCGTAGACTTAACATAGGTTGACCTCTCTGTAGTCTGAACACCCTATAGTATGAACACCCCAGTAATATGAACGCTATTTTCAATCCCCTTCAATTATTACCTCCTTATATACTAAACATGTTCACAATCAGTGCTCGGGAATTCCTATGAATCAAATTGGAAATCCCAAAATACATTCACGATTTTATCACTGATAGAATGGTAGTACCTGGACGACCGAGCCTCGCTCGGCTTTAAAAGAATTATTTTTTGTCAACTCGTGTTTTTTTTAAGGTTCAATACTTTTCCAAATATACTTGAAAAGCTTCACGTTAACGGAACGGAATATTAAGCACTACCTTCTTCTAACACTAAAGTACCAAGCAAAGAAGATTCTGAATGTAATTAAATCAACATTTTGCTTTAAAATATCTGATACATTTGTGTTCACTATACAATTTTCTTGTCAGTAATTAAAATATTTTGACCTTGGAGCCAGTTTTACTATGGTGAAATCGGTTTTTAACCTAATACTTCCTTTCATACTATAATGCGTTTCACGATTTTATCCCAATCGAGATTTTCTTTTTGAATAAGTACTTTTAGTGTAGTTGGTCACTTTACGCCAAAAAATGCTACATACAGCATGATATCCATCAAAACTGATGATCCACAAACCATTCCAACAAATGATAACAACTGTCTCAACAAAACATAAACAGTCTCAAGACATACGTTTCTTCGAAATAAAATTTAGATGCGTGATTTAAAAAACATGTTAAACTATTTGAAGTGTAAAAAGAAAATAAATAAATAAAATAAAATAGGACGGTCAAGCAATAGTTTCACTTAAAAAAAGAAAAAAAAAAACCTTACATCGACTTACATAATGCTTTTGAATTTGCTTTCAGCCAAGTGTATTTGAAATTAGACAAAATGGCCAATATCAGCCAAACCTGGCAACCCTAAGCAAGTTTGAAATTTTAAAGCAAGAAGAGACAAATTTTCATTGTTATGGTTGCAAATCGTCTGCCTGATGCGTCAATTCACAATTTACTTCAAGGCTTAACTCAATTAAACTTTGTTTTAAAAAACGTTTTTTTGTAAAAAAAATCGCGTTTTTACAGAAAAAACACTGATGTGGATGAACTTAGAATGCTAAACTACAATTAAATCCAAAATTTCATCCAAATCGTTAGAGCCGTTTCCGAGATAAGAAATATATATACCCACAAGAATTGCTCGTTTAAAGATATAAGATAAGATTAAAGAGAAAATGGATAGAGGAAAAAGAAACAGTATTTTCCTGAATAATACTGTATCACATGAAATCATCAGCTGGGCAATATGAGACCGAAGTTTCTTCCACTGACTACATTTCAAGAATCCAATTATTGTATCCATCAGTGATTTTCAAGACCTTTAAAATATGATTACCTTAAAGCAAAATGCGACTGAGAATCACCCGGAAACATTTTCACATGGATGATACACAATGCAAAAATGATTAAAAATAACTCCTTTTTCAGCTATTGTACCGATAGCTGTATAGTAATATTAGATTGTTGAATGTTAGTTAAAATTTTTTAACTAAAAAAGAAAGAAAGAAATGCAAGAGTTTAGGTCCTACCGAGTTGAATTAGACATTGCACTAGCCACTAATAAAGTTCAACAGCTCTACCTCAGTAATTGGTACATCTCAGTGGGCAAAGTACTGAACATAGTCCACTAACGCAATAGAATGTATACACATGCATTCTCCAGTCTCCCTCTATAATGAACACCCCCATAATCTGAACACTTTTGTTCGGTCCCATGAGTGTTCAGAATAAAGAGAGTCCACTGTACTCCAAATTTCAAAGTAGAATATTTTTTCTTAAATTCGACATTTAAAAGGTTTCACATAAGTTGGGTGCGCCACTTAAGGCCCCATGTAAACCCACAAGGACAACCCCCCAATTTCTCTATGTAGGATACCAAGAAGTCGCTAGATCGCGGTTTTATCGTCGTCAAAGAATCGTTGAAGAAGTTTGTTGATAAGTGTTGTCAGCAAGCAGTTTGTTATCTATAGGCAAAAATGCAGCAACAGTTGTTACAAAAGTGTCGTGTAAAAACTACCTGATCTTATTTTACTGTAAATTTTGTTTCTTCATAGTTCACTGTAGTTCACTAGTACAAAAAAAGTTAATTTTTTTAGAGAACTTAACTGATGTAGTTGACGAACTTGAAAAGAAAAATATCGTTAGGTACCATTATTTTTTCCTGCGATTTGATAGCGCTAGAAAAACAGACTGTAGCCTAATAAGGAAAAGACCAGCATACTTAGGACTCGGTGTTCTTATTAAAACACTGAAGGATAAGTGGAGGATATGATCCTGTTCTTCATCGGCTGCACATATGTGTCCAAACTGTGCACAGAAGTAACCAAAAAACAAAAAAATAACGACTTCTCAGTGCCCCGAATGTGACGATTGATCTTTCGTTTTTCCATTGAAGTAAATATGGAATTTTTTAACTTTTCATTCTCCTACGGATTTTTTTTTATCTTACTATTCTTGAGACGTTTGATGAATGTACAAAAATTAGAGCCAATTGAAACATAAATGTGGAAGATCTTAGGCCCTGAAACTTAGCATGGATGTGCCGCCCGAAACTCACTATTAGAGCAACCATAGGAGCAGTTAGGAGAATCAGTGAAACGGTTAATGTAGAGCAGTAATATGTAAAATTAAAATTTAGAACGCATTGTAGCAGTCAAGTATTAATTTAGAGCAACTATACTATATGTATCTCACACACTGAAACACGCATAAGCCATGAAAAAAGAATAAAAAATATTAAGGGCGCAAAGAAAAACATAACTCTAATTAATAATGGAAGTTCCTTTATCGCACTTTTTATCATTTGTTTGTCTAATATGTTTTACTGCTGATAAATCCTCCGAGTATTGCTCTCCTTATTTTTTGATTTAAATTTATTTCACGTTTTTATTTTGCTTAATACATTGTTGCTTTGGTGCGCATTTAGTTTTTTGTAATTCAATGTATATCTTTTAAAAATGTGTTTGCTGTTTTGTAGTTTACACATTTATAAACTACATATAAAGTGAATATATAACACCCAAAAACATGTTCAAAACAGTTAGAAAATAAAAAAATGTAAAACACTTTACCTGAATACATTGCAAGTAAGTTTTAAAGTTCTATTAATTAACTTATAATTTTTTTGACTGGTATATATAAGTTATTACTTATTTTACCGTATATATCGGCATACTATATGTTATCTTTACTAATAATAAAGCTCTAAGTCTCTCTGTCCGGAGGATGTCTGGAGGATGTGTGGAGGATGTCTGTAGGATGTCTGTGACGCGCATAGCGCCTAGACCGTTCTGCCGATTTTCATGAAATTGGGCACAAAGTTAGTTTGTAGCATGGGGATGTGCACCTCGAAGCGATTTTTCGAAAATTGGATTTTGTTCTTTTTCTATTTCAATTTTAAGAACAAAAATATAAGATGGACGAGTAAATTGCGAAATTATTATAACGTGGAACCGTAACATGAGCACAAGCCAATTGGCGAGATACGAAATTAACATAACGTGGAACCGTAACATGGGTACAAGCCAATTGGCGAGAAGATTCACCATACATTATTTGTAAATATGCAGGCGAACTAAAAGACCTTTTAATTTTTCTATTACGGCCAAAGCCGTGCGGGTACCACTAGTATTGAATATTTGATTAACATGAAATACACCGTCAGCTCAGTCATTTACAGCCGAGAGATTTCATGCTGGCGGTGTATTTCATGTATTTCTGCTTTAGCCCTGGCTAATGGGCGGTAATTTACTGAATATATTTGATTAACAGATGTAAAGATCAAAAAGAGGCACATTTCAAGCTCTAGTACGTGAAAATATTGGATAAAATAAAATAAAATACTTGTATTTAAAAGGCAAGTATCATTTTTGACGAAACTTATTTTATTTTTTATTTTTTCTTTATTTTAGGTATTCCATGTATGTCAAGATGACGGCCGCCAAAACTCTTTCTTGTGTCCTGTTGGCACGCTTTTCAATCAAGATTTTATGGTTTGTGATTGGTGGTACAACGTGAATTGCAGAAGTTTCGAACCTTTTTATGGTTCAGAACCTTTCGATGTGTTGGGATCAAGCAATAAAAAAATTACGGTTCTGGCATCTTCAATACTGAATAAACCACACGATAATGCGAATTACTTTCTAAAAGACAATGATTTCTCGCCAATCCATGTTCAAAAGAAACTAGATGCTCACGTGGAACATTTTGAATCAGAAACAAAACCTGAAGTTAAGGCACAGAGTGGTTTTAATACTGCGCCAAGTAAAACTGTAAATTATCCAATTGGCTATGCAATTTTACTACGCGAATACGTGAAAAGTTCATCGGGATCCATACAGAACAATTTTTACGATTCTCGTCAGAAAGAAAAAACAAATCTCCACCCAGATCAAATAGATGGTGCTACAACTAACTCATTCGTCAAATCAAAAGTGAACGGTGAGAAATATTTTCAAGTTATACGAAATGAAGGACGGGAACCACAAACGTATGTTCTCGATTATGAGCTTGACGATAAAATAGAAAAGCCGTCCCAGTACTTTGGCGGTTTGAAACCCTTTGCGCTTCCTAAAACCGAAAACGATGAAGAGTTTGAATTACAACCAGATCATTTTCAAACGTTTGAAGAAAATGCACATTACAAAAAGCAGAGCCAGTCAGACAGATATAAAGATGAAGGAAAAATAAGTCATCAAATTGAGAAATCAAAAAACCTGAAACCCGATGAAAAAGAATCAAAAGAATTCAGCTCTGCTGAAAGTAATGTTAAGTATACGCGAACAAACTCGAAGGATGCATTGAAAATAAAAAGTGTGCTTGCGCTACGCAGCGAAGATAAAAATAATGATAATAGCGAAGACAAGAAACAAGCACATACCTTGCTCATTGAATCTCCTACAAATGATAATGTTTCAAATCCAAACAATGAAAACCCCGGAAGTTCTATAAGTAAAGTTGAAGTCAATTTGGGTAGAAGAGAAACTAAAAATTTTAAACTAAACGATAATTTACGGAAGTCAGTTGAAGGTGAAGGAATTAGAAAATTGATGGAAAATTCTTACACGCTATTGCCTCCAGCATCCAATGTTAAACGATATGGTACTCGAATACGTGCGCAAAAAACATTACCCGCAAATAAAACAACAGTAAAAACATCAGAAATGTCCCTTAACCCGCTGTTTAATAAAACCATACGAACAACTAACGTAAAAACGAGAGCTGAACATGAAAAACTTGATTTGGATATTCAAAATAAATTTTCTCCTAAGAAAAGAACAACATTTAAAAATGGGGAAGAGCAAATTTTTACAGCGGAAAGCAAGCCTAGATATAATAATAAAAGCACTTCCAATAATCGAAGAAAAAAAGTGAAGCAAATCTATATACATTTGCCCCTTCCAAATAAAGCTAATTCTAGCAGTTCTAAAACAAACAAAAAGAATACTACTGTTTCAAACATTGCATATGAAAAAGAAAATGATGAATTTTTTGGATTTCAAAACGAAACCATTAAAAAAGAAATCCTTAGTGATTATGGCGGGAACTACACGAGGTCGAATACAATTACAATAAGTGTTCAAGTGGAAGGAAAAGAAATTTCACGAAAAACTAAGACAATATTGCCAACCACTCCTGGCACAAAAAATGATACTCATCACAACGTCAACAATGAAGATACTACAATGATACAAAGAAATCCTGTTTATTACCCAACCTTTATCTATAATGACACAAAGCAAGCACCATTTGTTACACAAACTGGACAGAACTTCAAAACAAACACGGACTGTTGTCCAGAAGATGTAAGCAAAAACGATACCGTTCCTAAAAACGAAACATTGAACAGCATAAAAATAAATAAATCTAATGGCGGCTATGTTGTGATTAAAAAAGTTAAAATCGAAAAAGACAGTGCAATTTCTGAGGACAATTTGAAAAATCAAACAGCATTTTTACAAAAATCAACGGGAAAGCCTTACTTGAGGTACCTTGTTGAAGAAAATATTCGAATAACTAATGGATGATACTATTTAAGTTCTTCCTAACAGTTGTGTTCAACATTTAAACTTCAAAAAGTTCCAAGAAGTAAAAATCGAAAAAGACTGCAATTTCTGAGGACAATTTAAAAAATCAAACAGCATTTTTACAAGAATCAACGAGAAAGCCTTACTAGAGGTACCTTCTTGAAGAAAATTGTCGAATAACTAATGGATATGATACTACTTAAGTTCTTAATAACTGTTCATCAACATTCAAATTTCAAAGAGTTTTAAAAAGAACAAAGCAGTATCACACATGAAAAATTTCTTATTTAGTTGGTTGTAGTGAAAAAGTCAAACGAACTTTTTTTTTACAAATGAAATCAGATGGATACTTTTAATTTAAATCGATTTATTACAAAAAAAAATGAATGTACAGACAATAAAACATTAAATCTGACTGAGTGAGAAAACATTTAATCATTGCGTGGAAGGAATATTGCTTTGAAAGTGATATTTGCATCACATGAAAAACTTTATACCATCTTTAATGAGAAATTTTACTTATCTTAATAGACCAACGCCTCCTAAATATTAAATGCCGATCGCTTTCTCGCTTTTAATATAGTGCAAAGTGATCCCAATAAGCACAATTTCGGTACTCTCGCTACTGCTGTCGTGTCATCTTATCGAAGGTCGAAAGTATTAGAAAATAATAGCGGAGAACACAATTGGTTAACTTCTAAATTTAAATTTTGAAATTAACCAATTAATACTCTGATTTGAATTGTTTGGATCCATCGTCCTAACAACACCATCCATGTATTACTTCCAGGTAACGTTGATAGTGTTCCGGCGGAGGATAACTTTTTGAAGCAAAATGTGATAGGCATTTAGTATTAAGAAGACGTTGCTTTAAGACCAAAATAATAATAAAAAATAAAAAATGTAATTTTTACTGACAAAAACTAGCTATTGTAGCAATGTATTTATTTCTTTTATCTATAATCTGATTGTTTTTAATTAGTAATTGCATTTAAATAATTAAGCAATATAATATGTTTGTTAACGATTTTATTAACAAATATAAATACGTTTATTAAGATAATTTTAGTACAACAAATGCCGAATAGCTTATGTTTATTGTACTATTACTCTGATTCGAGTTCCTCACTAAATATTTTCTTCAAAGAAAAAGTGGGAAAAAAATTGTTGAAGTAAAACAAGTGAAATTCCGAAACACGCTAAATATGCAATGTTGCTTGAAATCGCTCTTGTTTTGGATCATTCCATACAGATCCAACGGATGAATTCGCTCGACCATTTTTAATTTTTTTGAAACTCATATCCCAAAAAGACGCATATGAATGATGTTTAAAACCACTTTTATTTTTTCTCTAACCTTAACCCTTGATTTTTTAGAGGTCGTCGAAAATGATTTTCACAGTCAAAAATGGGACTTTTAGACCTTTGCGTTTTGGCCAAAATCTATTTGAATTACAATTATGGCAGTTAATTTTACGCTTTGATGTTAAAGTGCATAAGATGATAGTCTCACATGCTGAGTAACGTGACTGTAGCTTAATAATTAAAATAATGGCAACAGGTTAAAGTTCAAGGTCAAATGTAAAATTTTTGCTCATTTCAAAGGGTCATAACTCGCTTAGGGGACGAAAACACAAAATGAAATATGGCAAAAACTAATCACTGGAGTCACACTAATGAGAAAATATAGCTGTAATTGTGTGTTTGTTTACCCTTTATAAATTACAGCCCCTCAAAGATCAGAAAATTGAAAAAAATGACATTTTTAGACCCCTGTAAACCAAAAGGGGATGGATGGAATTAAAAATAAAATTTATTGGCCAATTGAATATTCCATTCAAGTACTATACATGTTATATATATTGTTTTGTGTATTTGGTTTTTAAAAAAGATACAGGTCCTTGAAATTGAGCAATTTTGCTAGTTAATTCACAGTCTAAAACAGAAATAAAAAGTGTGAAAACTTCATTGCACTTTCTTAAATGGCCCATATAATATATTATACCGAAAAAACATATTTCAAGTATGAAAAAACTATTTTAATTTGATAACTTAAAAATATTTGGGTATGAATTAGTAATTCATACTTGATTGACAGCTTAAGTAGTTAATTTATAGACTATCTACACACACAAATTTTCAATACACACTAACATATGCTCTGTACATTAACAGATCTAAATTGCCTTAAATATATGCAAAAACACTATATATACAAAATTTAAATTTAAAAAAGTGCGTTTTTTATTTCTTGTTTGAGTGTAGCATTGAAAAAAATGAACTCACCTAGTAGTCACCTAGTAAGTTGTAATGGTGACTCAAGTATATGGCGTTTTGGAATGCTTTACCAAGGCACATTCATAATTTGATACTTTGAAAATGTACTATGAGCAAGACAGGGGTTCTAAATTTAGTGATCAACACAAGCTATGTAATAACTTTTCTGACAATAATGGGCATTTTCTTTTAATAGTCTTTTTAGTAACACACCATTCTTCATACCTATTGCTAGGAAACAATAATTTTGCAGTGATAATATTTAATACGGTGGCATAAAGCAGTGATTAAATGTTGTATTGGGAATTTTATTTGCAGATTTAAACATTTCTTGCAGCATTTTTTCAGCTAGTTTAATATACTGAATGCTCACAAGGATACATGCAATGTTTAGTAGCAAAAATGCAGAAGGTATACATTTCTGTATAAATTAAAATGTGACACCTAGTAGTTCTTTGCAAGATAGTCTTAGTAGTATCAATTCTTTTTACGGTTCTTCTGATTCTGCTACAATGTCCATTACCGTGTGATATTGCATAGAAATGCTATTCAGCTCTCAAGTTGACATCCGTTTCGTGATTGCATAAATTAAGAAAGTTCTTTCTATTTTTGTTGTGTATTTGAGTAAAGTATTTCAGTACGCCACATGCTGTGTCACCACCAGAACTAAAGTACTACTGTGTGAGTTCATTTTCTTAAAACTATAAGCTGAAGCAAGAAATGAAAAACGCACCTTTTTTTCCTTTCAACTATGTAGATAACGCTTTTGCACGTGTTTAGGCAAGTTACATAAGTTAATGTACAGAGCAAATGTTTGTATGTATTGAAAATTTGTGTGTGTAGATAGTCTATAAATTAACTACTTAAGCTGTAAATCATGTATGAACTACGCATTTATGTCCAAATATTTCTAAGTTATCAAAATAAAATAATTATTTTTATACTTAAAATATCTTTTTCCAGTGTAATATATTACATAAAGCACACTATACGTAATTTAAAAAAGTACAATGAAGTTTTCACACTTTTTATTCCTGTTTTAGAGTGTGAATTGACTAGCAAAATTGCTCAATTTCAAGGACCTGTATCTTTTTTAAAAACCAAATACACAAAACAATATATATAACATGTATAATACTTGAATGGAATATTCAATTGACCAAGAAATTTTATTTTTAATTCCATCCGCTTTTGGTTTACAGGGGTCTAAAAATGTCATTTTTCTCAATTTTCTGATCTTTGAGGGGCTGTAATTTATAAAGGGTAAACAAACACACAATTACAGCTATATTTTCTCATTAGTGTGACTCCAGTGATTAGTTTTTGCCATATTTCACTTTGTGTTTTTATCCCCTAAGCGAGTTATGACCCTTCGAAATGAGTAAAAATTTTACATTTGACCTTGAACTTTGGCCTGCTGCCATTATTTTAATTATTAAGCTCAGCTCCACGTAACTCAGCATGTGAGACTATCATCTTATGCACTTTAACATCAAAGCGTAAAATTAACTGCCATAAATGTAATTCAAATAGATTTTGGCCAAAAGGCAAAGGTCTAAAAATCCCATTTTTACTGCGAAAATCACTTTCGGCGACCTCTAAAAAATCAAGGGTTAAGGTTAGAGAAAAAATAAAAGTGGTTTTAAACATCATTCATATGCATCTTTTTGGGATATGAGTTTCAAAAAAATTAAGAATGGTCGAGCGAACTCATCCGTTGGATCTGTATGGAATGACATTTTGAGAACGAATCAACTATGGTATCCATGTTATAAAATTAATTTATAACTAAACATTAAAACTTCGATTAAGCTATACAAGCATTTTCGAATCGGGTATTTGCACGTTTTAAAAAAAGTTTTTGTCATGTATAGAGCACACTGAGAAAAATTCATTTCTGAGCACTACCTTCTCGTAAGTTCCATCCCTTAATAAATTACTAACTAACCTAGTGCACAGATGGGGTATACAAAAAAGGTACTGACCTAACTACCAAATGGCACCACCTTGAGGGTCACAGATCTGGATGAAATTCTGGATTTAGGTCAGTTCGCACTAGATATGAACCTATGTACAGCGGTTTGACTGCATAGGCCCTGGTTCGGCTCCAACGGGTGTAAAGCAGTTATTTGAGTCCAGAAAAGTAATGGTTTTTCCTTTGAAATTAAAATTTTATTACGCTTTTCTTGCATTTGCATTGCAGTAAGAGCCAATTAAATGCTTTCAAAACATAGAATAAATCTCCCCCTTTCCCCTTCGTTGTACTGACAAGAGACACCGCATGTCTTGAGAGGGTAGATATTGTTCCCAAGTTTCAAATTCGAATGAAAATGCCATTGCAATTAATTCTGGGGTTCTACAAATCAGTGTGGTTCAGATGGAAAAAACTTGAGGGTCACAAATTTGAATAAAATTCTGGATTTAGGTCAATTTGTACTAGATATCGTAAAATGGTTTGAGTGCATAGGCTTTAGGTCCTCACCAAGGAGGGTCTGAATTGCTTGTTTGGCTCCCGAACTGCAGTAGCGTTTTGTTTGTTTGTTTTTTTTTTTTTGAATTAGAAATTATGGCACAATATTTGCTCTCCTAACATCTGTCGCGTCTCTTGTTATTACAACGTAGGAGTGGTAAAATTTACTCTATACTGTGAATGCATTCAGTTGGGCGATATTGCAATGCAATGTCAAGAAGAGAGTTTAAAAAAGGTTAATTTCGAAGGAAAAACCATTGCTTTTCTGGTGCCAAACTAGAAACTTTGGATCCCCATTACGGCCGAACTAGGGCCTATGCAGTCAAAGCGCTTTACCTGGGCTCGTATCTAGGCTAGTGAGAATAGACCTAAAACCAGAATTTCGTCCAGATCTGTGACCCTCAAGGTCGTGCCGTTTGGTACTAAGCCTTATTTTCGTTCAAAAAATTAAAAATCAGGCTAGCTTATATTCATTTTTTAAAGGAAAGAAATGTAACAGAAATAAACTAATGTCAATATGATCCCAATGCAACCTTGTTTTAACTCTCTCCAGCAAAAAAAAATCCTAATGATTTTTTTTTTCTTAAAGAAAATTTAGAATCATTTCTTAAGTTTATGTTATGATACCCTAACCCCAGCTTTTGACAGCAAAAAATTTTTTTCAGTTATTTTCTTCTATCTAACTATACATATGATTACATTATACATGTTTCAACTTACTCTGGAAATAATTAAATTTTGATTCAACAAAAAATTAATTATTTTTTTAAATATTATTTGATTTTAAAAAATACGGACTTGCTTTAAAAAATATTACTTTATTACTTTTTTTTAATTATTATTTTGCAAGCAAATGGTTGAAAGAATGTTATTTTCCTTTTTTTCTATTTTGAATAGATACACGTATACAATGTTGCAATACTTTTCATGTTCCGATACATTTCTCCTTTAGCATAGTGCTTTTAGAAAACCTGATATTTCATGAAATACATCGCCAGCTCAGTCAATTCCAGCAGGGGACTGCAGTTTCGTGCTTATTAGCCAGGCATAGGAAGTGACTGAACTGGAGGTGGAAAACCTTTTAAGGAAGCCAAGAGTGTCAAACTAACTGGTAGCTAACGTAGAATTAGCACAGTCCTCGGCTGCAATTGACTGAGCTGGCGGTGTATTTCATGCATTTCTGCCTTAGCCCTGACTATGGGGCGGTAACTTACTGAATATACCTACCTTGCCTTCAATCTTCGAGTTGAACCGAACCATTGCTTCGGTCACTCGTCTGGTCTGTGCTAATTCTATTTTAGTTACCAGTTTGTTTGGCACTGTCGAATTCCTTAAGAGGTTTTCCACCTCCAGTTCAGTCACTTCCTATACCGCTGAAATTGACTGAGCTGGCGGTGTATTTCATGTATTTCTGCCTTAGCCCTGACTATAGGGTAACTTACTGAATAAAAAGCTGCAATTTTGACGAGAACGCTACACTGCCAGCCAGATCAGAAATGAAAAGCTGAAAATTTTAAAACATAGCCAGGCACGGCCTGAACTTATATGTTAGGAAGGCGTATAATCTCAATTTGTCGAATGGAACTTACATATTTGCCGATTACTAAAATAGTAGTGCATGCACACATTAAGCACGCATAATTAAGTACAACATCTAATGAAATTTGGACAAATGAGAATTCAAAAATTGCCACATTACAATTATGTCCTCAAATTTGCCGAATCGTCAGGCAAAATTTTCACAATACGGCAATTTTGGGGAGGTCATAGAGACTTCCCGTGACCTCCCATCGAGTGCCTTTGAATATAGTTTCTAAAATTATTTTTATGTTCACTAGTTTCAACCTGAAGTAAAACTTGAATTTCCTGCTGACACAAATGTAAAATTTTAAAACACAAGGGTTTCGTGTTTGTATCTAAAGATGGTTATTTTTTATTAGTTTTTTTTGGAGTGCTTCATTGATGATTTTTTTTAATTATTATTATTTTAGTTTTGATCGATAAGTATGAAAGCTGGCTCCAGATTTCAGAGAATTTTGAGTCGTTCAGACATCAGAGTGTTGTATTTCCAGAGTGGCAAATTCTTCAACAAAAAATATCAGTAAACTTGATACTGTTTGCATGTCTCTCGGTCACGTTGTTATCTTATTTATTTATATTTTATTAATCAAATTATGTACAGGATATAAAAGTTACTGGCACTATAACGTAAAGTTTATCAATAAAATGGTTAAATGCAAACTGTTCAAGAATTTAAAACTGAACATAAGAAAGAAAAAAAAACAGCAGAAAGAAGTCAATCGCGATACGCTAAAAATTTACTAGAAAACATAAGAATTTAAATTTGAAGTACTAACATCCTACATAACACAAAATATAATCATAAACAAAGTCTTATGTTCTAACAACTTTAAATACGATCAAGAAAGGAATTGATTTACTTTTAAATCAAATTTGAGTTTCAGAAAATCTTTAAAAACTATCATTCGTGCAGTAAAATATTCAGAATCACAACAACTACTCGGATTTTAGCTATAAAGCAATCGCTACAACTTAGGAACTAAAACAAATTGAAAAGTCAACATCAACGAATATTGGGGTACGAATTACGATTTCAAAATAAACACTGTTATTTTACATACATTCTCGATGATAAAGAAAACTACATTTTGAGGAAAAGGGAATGAATAACATAACTACCACTTACCTTTAACTTGAATTACAGGTGAGCAGTCCTGCCTCAGTACATTCAAAATAACATGGCTGTCGATACCATGAATTCATTAGTTTCTCTTTGAAACTTCCCTTATGAAAAGAAACTCCTTCTGCGCAATCTAAAACAGTTTTTCTCTATTATTTAGCAGAGCAGTATTAAACTGTACGAAAAAACAGTATATTACTATAAAAACAACAATTATTTTTTGCAGTGTAGCGTTGAAAAATCCCTCTCAGCCCAATATTTCCCTCGTTTATAATTAAAGATAATTTGATAAAGCAAGAACTTATTCGTATCCTAAGAAAGAATCATACTCATCTTTATGATAGAACATACACAAGCCCAACCTGTAACAGGTGTCAGCCCCCCCCCCCCCGTTTTTAACAGCCAAAAAAAAACAAAAACAAAAACTGTTGCCAGGACAAGTCTCAATTTGGACGAATGCACTTTATGTAAAATTTGACCTAGGCGCATATGTAACTGCCCCCTCTCCACAATATTGTAGTTTCTTTTTTTTTTTTAAGTTTCACAGATCTTCATATAATTTGTATGTCCGGGGTTAACTCGTGAACTACCGAACCGATTTCGTTGAAATTTTCAGTTTGTGCTGGAAAGCTTTATCGATCGTTTCGAAATATATTTTACGAATAGTTTTTTTTTATTCAAAATTTAATTTATTGACTTAAAGATCGATGCTTCTACTTCAAATAATTATCGTAGCGTCTCAATTTTGATTTCATTGTAAATAGCGGAAAAAACACAGATGAAGAACATTTCCTACCTACGGTAGAAAACAACGGAGGCGGTTAAATAACCAAGAAAAAGTTATAAGCATTTTATGTAAGGAAAATCAATTTTTAATCCAGCAGTTGAATCGTTGCTATTTTGGCTCAAATGTTGTGTCCAAATCTAAGCCGCTAACAGATATCGTTTGGCCTTACGACTTATAGATTGTTATTGCGAATGTCGATCTAATAGGAAATTGAACACGTTCGAATTCAATCGGCACGACTGTAGGAATCATTGGACTTCATGGTGGATTCACTCAATAATTTTAACGAAATAATTTTCATCATAAAAGAAAAAGAAAAAGAAATCGTCAGCGCAGTTTTTTATCTTAAAACAAAAAGAGCTCAGAATTTCGCTTTATTAGTGGCTGCCAAAAACAGAATACATAAATTAAAAACAAATCATATCAAGTATAATTATTTCACAGTAAAAACTGAGGGAGGATTCATTGAGAAGGAATTAGTATTCCTTCTCAATGGTAAAAACCAGGGCTTCGGAGTAGAAGTCGGTCTGTTTTTGGGATAAAGAAGTCAGAGTCGGAAGTTGACGGTTATTGGTTATAAATTCAAAAACTCGGAGTCGGTAATTTTCCCTCAAAGTCGGTACCTCAGCCAATGTTTGCAGGGTTGGGGTCGGACTTCTTTTGGGATAAAGAAGTTGGAGTCGAAGACTTTAGAATTCCAAAAGTCGGAGTCGGTCCATCTTCCCTCCGTCCTAATTTTTTTCCGAAGCTAAGAAGTCAGAGTCGGAGTCCGACTAATTTTGCAGTATAGGAGTCGGAATCAGCGACCCTAAAATTCTAGGAGTTAAAGTCTGGCGTTGGTTATCAAAAATTATTTCCAAAGAAGTTTGTTTGAAGCAAATCTGTCTTTAATTTCATACACACACAAAATCTATTGACTTTTAGTTTTCTCATAGACGCTGATGTTAAGGAGTTTGAACTGTTCAAAATTCGGCGGAAAGTTGTTGAAATCAAAAAACATTTTGGAAAAAAAAATAGAACCGACTTCAAAATTGCTCTAAAAAGTGAAAAATAATTTTATTCTTTAAACACCATCGATAATACTTTTAAACATAATTTTTGAAGTTGGCGCAAAATCGATAGATAAAATCATTCAAAGCCATAACTCAACTACAACTATAAATTTAACCAGGCGCAGTTTCTTCACTATCACATAAAGTATGATGCATTGATGACAACATATTTGAATAACGATATAAATGTTTCGTTCGTAACTTTGGATGCTTTTCTGACAAAAATATGAACGAAGCATGGTTACACTGGATTTTACGTTTTGTTTTTGCGCCAACTTCAAAAATTATGTTTAAAAGTATTATCAATGGTGTTTAAAGAATAAAATTATTTTTCACTTTTTAGAGCAATTTTGAAGTCGGTTCTATTTTTTTTTCCAAAATTTTTTTATTTCATTCTTTTTAGTGTAAATGTAGATATTTCAGTAAAAGTAAGAAGTTACCTAGTAAGAAGTTCAGCTCTACATCACTGTATTGCTTTAGAAAAGCCTTTATTCAAAATTATCATTACAATTACTATTAATGTTACTGTTATATGGCACCAAACTTTTATAACAATGGGTTTCATATTGTCGCGTAAATGAAGATAGCGAATACAATGTGAAAGCCAAATGAAGCGAATACTCGTTAGTCTCAACTCGAGATCTTTATTCAGAACCACGAATGAACGTTACATCTCCTTATATACAACTTGAGAAAGTGCTGGAACTTTCCATTCTTGGAAACATTCGAGAAAATACGGGAAACAGTAGAAACGAAATTTTAGTAAAATTTACTTTGTCCTAGTCAGGATTTGAACCCGGGTCGCTCGTGTGGGAGGCGAGAATTCCACCACTGAGCCACCGTTATCCACGGATGAAAATTGCGAACTTCGCTACAATATCATTTTAATCATTTAATAGGGAAATTGCGTAAAATTTACTGTTTTTTGTCCATAGCTTTTTTTCTAAAGAACAAATATGGTCAAACAAAGTAATGGGACCTAAGTTGAGCCATCCCCTATCCATTAAAAAAAGAATCATGAAAATCGGTTCACTAGGTGAGACGGTATAAGTGGACAAACAAAAAAAAAACATACATACGGCATGAACTGATAACCGCCTCCTTTTTGAAGTCGGTTAAAAAATCGGTTCACTAGGTGAGACGGTATAAGTGGACAAACAAAAAAAAAAAAAAACATACATACGGCATGAACTGATAACCGCCTCCTTTTTGAAGTCGGTTAAAAAGATATTTTCGATACATGGTTCTTCATGAAGAGCGTTTTTCAACACAATTTCTGTGAAGCAAACGGCCTCCAATTGCAGGATTAAATATTTGCCTTAAATTTCCCCGTAGACACTGGCTATTCCACCGGCACATGCGGGACAATCAGACTCTATTATTTTCCCAAAAATTTGTTATAAAGCTTAATATTTTTTAAAAACTGGAGATATCACATTTTCTTACCTTTTCATTTAGAACAAAGAGACGTCAGACGTAGTTATATTTTCATTACATATTTTTGTTGCGGAACACAAAAATTAAGGTTCTTGTATGTGCTTTCGCATAGTTATTAGGACGTTTCTTGGATCTTAACATGTGATAATACGAAAACAATAAAGTTTAAACTTACCTATAAACTTGACTTTAAAAATTTCAATCGATGTTTTTAAATTAACCGAATCAGATTTCAAATTCAACTATCAAAGGGACCTCTGGCCCTCAAACTATGAAGGACTGCGTGTGCGTGCCAGTTGCCTTGCCTTCAGAAGACAACACAATAGATGGTGGTGCCATCTATGGACAGTTCGAGAATTTAGAACCAAGCCAGGAGACGAATAACTTTTTGGTCTGGCAACCCCCAGAGGTATCGTTTCACTTGGAGGACATAGTGACCACGAGCATTTTCAAATTTGACTCTGAAGGGCATCACGCTTGCTGCCTTGCCAATACAGAAAAAAGAAACTTTAATATCTTACTCAAAACAAAAATAATAACATTTTAACATTTTAACTTTGCATAAACGCCAAGATTTTTCATTAATTAAGTTTTAAAATTTATCATTGAGTTACCTGTTTTCGTGGAATGGTTCTTTGTATAGTTAGTCAAGTGCATTCGGGGCAAAGTGGATGGGGCAAAGTGAAAAAGTCCCTTTCCTATACTGTCTAACCACGGATTGTATGGTAAGGTAAACATCCGGTTTACACGCGGAAATGGAAGCATCTATTAGTTTTTAGGGATGTCAGATTTTGCAGATGTATGTTAGCCTCTAAATTAAACTGAGTCTCGTTTAAATGAGCGGAATACGCGCATAAAATTTTTATTTTTCCCCTCATTCAGATGGAGTCGCCTTAACTGGATGTTTGCCAACTCCACACAATCCGTGGTCAAACTGTACTTATTCAATTTTTTATCAAATCACTTACATTTTCATTTATTGGTCATTTCATTTACATTCTTCCTTCATTTAATAATTCCTTTATTTTAGTTCATTCACTCACTTATTTTCCTATTCATTCACTTTTTTTAACTAATTTTTTTTTTTCATTTATTAACTTATTTATTTATTCGTTTATTGCATCATTTTCTTTTCGTTATTCAATTAGTCTTTTATTTAATTCATTTATAGGATCAAAATTACCCTTAGTAATCGAAAAGAAAATATTTCACTAGAAAAATATTTCATTTTTCACTTTGCCCCATAAAAAAAATCAAAAATTTCCACCCTTTTTGGAGATACAAATTTGTTGCCAAAAAATAATGCTTTAATGTAAGTTTTTTATACAGCACATTGTTTTTTCTTTATGTACCGTAAAGTAGAGCTACTTGGAATCGAAATTTCATACTTTTTGCGAGTTTTACACTAAATGCTTTGCTAAATCCATAATATGAACTGATAACCTTGTTTTTACCACTTTTCAGACATTCGGCTACCACCTAAAGCCTTTTTTTAAACAACAATTTTAACTCTTTATATTTTGTTTTCTATTTTTTAAAGTTGGGTTCAAGTAGCCCCGCGCTGCGGCTACTTGGTCTCACTCAGCAAGTTCATTATAGAAAAAGCTATAAAACAGGTGGTGGTATCAAGAAGGACCAATAATTTTCAAAAATAAACTCAAAAAGTACATTCTAGTGAACAAACTATTTATATAAACTGCAAATTATATTTATATAAATTAATATAAAATCAATGTATAAATAAAAACATATTTTTAGGCAAACACAATTTCTCAAACAGAAACATAATTTAACTACAACTAAAATCAATTCGCAACTCCACCGAACTATAGGGGGCACTGTAGCCACTTTCTAATGGCGGACGAAAAAGGTAAAACAAACGCACGTGGTAACGAAGAAAATGCTAATAAGCCTAGTAAATTTTGTTCGTATGCTTGATTTTTTTCGCTTTATTCGTTTTAAATTAATTTTCAAAGTCTTGTTGATATTCTGGCCTACGTAGAAAGACATGAGAATTCAAGAAGCATTACTAAACGTCAGAAATTAATGCAAACTACGTAGTTCGTAGTTATAAGCAGCCATTTCCACGATGTTGAATTCGATATTTATCAATTCTTGATAAAACTAAATAATAATTGTGGCCTGACAAGAATAACAATTAATGCTAGAAAATTTAATATGACATTACGAATTATTATCAAAAGAAGATGATACTTATTTGCCTTGCTTGGCTCGCGCTTATTGTTTTGCATTTGTAGCTGAGTTATTACTCTCAAATTCTCGAATCGGTAAATTTAAAATTTTTCTGTTTCGATGTTTCTAATTTCTAAGTTATGATTTAAATTTGTCATCCTATGCAAATCATCAATAAAATTTTCTCACGGATATATGGTGGTAGTTTTCTTTTCAGTTGATCTACCATTATTTCTTTTTACTTATCGAATTCTGTAATCTTTCTACCATTTCATTCCACTCATGATAAAAACTAAAAATGGTTTAACCAACAATCTTGCCAAGGCTACTTTGCTCGCACAATACTAAAATTATAACCCTAAACAAATTTGGCGAAACCTTTCAGCTCAGAATAAAAGCAATAAAGTCAATTCTTTCTCGGTTAAACATTTTTCATTTTGTTCTACGATAATATATTCAAGAAAATAATTTGCAAACTGTCCATTCCAACTAAATGCTGCTGTAAAATATGGTTATTTAAATTAATTTAAGATTTAAAAAAAAACCGTATTCTTACAAATGTACACAAAACAATAAAAAAATTTTACCTGGTATAACGTTATCCAAAATTGTTAATCCAGAGTTTTCTTGTGTTCCGACTTTCACCATTTCTCAATCAACTCACGTTTTAGAAGGAAATAAGGAAAACTAACATTATTCTGAGAAGCTCGAGAATACTACTAAGCGACGAAACAATGTCTGTAGCTGAAAACAGTCTAAGACACATCGAATGCGTTAATAAATACTCATAGCAAACTGCCTGTGTTTACGTCAACAGACAAACGTAGAACGCAATGTGGCAATGTTTTAGTTTTTTCGGCAGTTTTGTTAATCTCCGCAAGGTAGCGTATTCGAGCGCTGAAGTTGCGAATTTGCTGTTTCAAATAATTTTCAGAATATTGATCAGATACTAGAAATTCGTTATTGATATGCGGTAAAGTAAGATCATTTAGTTCTGGACGGATTTTTTTTTTTTTTCTTTAAAGCGATTAAAAAAACTTTTGATGGAAAAAAAATATATCAGCTGCTTTGTTTTGAATGTGCTACTACTTCATTTGTTCGTTTATTTATTTTTTATGCATCTATTTCTTCAGATGAGAGAGACAGACTTTATTGAAAAAATCAGGTTAAACTGTTAAAAAACTACGTTTGAAAAAATTTGCGATTTTAGCTGATTTTGAGAATATTGATCAGATACTAGAAAGTCGATATATTGGTATACTTGAAAGTAGGCTCGTTTCGTTCTTGTTGATTTATGCAGCAGAAGCGTGATAACTTTATGCAAAGGGAAAATTCAAGGAGGGGAATTCCCTTGCATCATCTCGCATCTAGACATACTTTTATTCCCTAGTTGCTACAGCACCCAAAAGCACAGGAAATGCTGAGGGCACTTTCAGAATTCTGGAATCTAATCGAATCGCATTTTTTAGAAGAGTGTGTGTCAACACTGTTTGTTAGTTGACTTACGTGGCTCTTTAAACAAAAATTGATTCAATTATATGTTAATGTGTGATTAAGGAAATGACGAATTCAAAGGCAATCTTTACTTTTGCGCACTTTGTTTTCGCAATAGAACATAAAATAAGTTGATTCAAAACCGTGGAATAAGCACCTAATTTCTTAAGTAAAAGGGTGTCGTAGTCTTGCAAATAGTTATTAAAGATGTCAGTAAATAAAGGTTTTTTTTTATCAATAGTTTTTATTATACTTGCTCTGTCGTGGATGGGTTGGTGCGTTACCGTCGCAACTTATAGTACGACCAATATTCACCGAGATATGAAACGTGGAGTTTGTGACTTAACCACTTTTCAGTTGCCGTTAAGGATTGCAATACCGATATACCGAATACCGGTATTTCTAGTAATTTTGATTTCGAAATACCGGTATTGCTGAGATAAAATACTGGTATTATCGGTATTAGTTGAAAATATTAAATAGTTTCAGTTAAAGAATGTTCAATTTAACTTATGAAATATCTACTTCTATTTTTAAATGCACATTTCTTTTTCCATGCTACAGATCCAAACTCAATCTAATGATGTAAAACTTTGGCTTCAAAAGCACGAACTAATAGAATAACGTTAAACCAAAGTAGCGAAAGACTGCAAAATGATATTGTCATTACTAGATGATGAGATGGATCGCATTATGGAACACTATTTTGTGCACCGTGTTTTTATTTTTTACGATTCCCTGATCCCTCACTTTCCCTATTGTGAAAGTAAATTTCGAGTCAAATTTTGAATGCATTTGTTCTATATCTTATGAACAATTTATTCGAACCATCGCAGTGATACTTTATGATTTCTTTTTTAATTATTTGTCTCAACTGTACTAAATTTTGAGAATTTTTTTTTTATTTATTAGCATAACAAATGGTAATTTTTGTCATTAGCATTGGTTTGTTGTCTTGTCTCACTATTTGACTTTTCACTTGGCGATATAATATTTAGAAATTATATAGTACCTTAAAAATTTGCTAACAAGAGTTAATAAAAGCTCCTGCTCAAGAGAAAATGAAGTTGGTATTGGATATTTAGTATCTTGTCTCGGTAAGAAATTACAACTAGCTATAAATTAAAAATAGTAATACACATAATGCAATAGAAACACTAGGGTAGTTCAAAAAAAAATTTTTTTCAGCTAGAGTCTAGGACACTCCCTTTTTTTTTTTTTTTTTTTTTCAGATTTAGTAATAGTATTATGTTGTAAAAGTTTTAACTTCTTACTCAAATTTTAAGAGGGAGCTCAGTGACCCCTCAATTTCACATTAGACGTTACATAGAAAATGTCACAAATTTAGAAAAATTTAATTTACCTAGCTGTTTTTTGTAAATAATTATTTTATGGCAATGTATATGCATATATTTCTCGTGTATATTATAATATGTAGCACTGTTTTTTCAGTTCAATGTATTTTTTAAACCCCCTCCCCATACTTACGAAATTTGGGGGAGGGGGTTGAGCACCCTCTTTCAGTTTAGATAGGAAGCTAAAATTCTTCCAGTATTTTGCTACCTACAAGTCTAAAAATATCGAGAGGTGTCCTGTTATCTAGAAGAAACTTTTTTTTACATGTATTTTTGAACCACCTTAAGAAACAGACACAAAAAAAAAAGGGTTTATCTATTAACTGTACAATCGACCTGCGTGAATTTATAAAGAGTATTTTCAACTGTAGGAAAGTTGAGCACTAAAATGAGTTTCAGGCTTAGAGATAATTCAAAAGTTGCACTATGTTTTTTACTATTATTGATTTTTTCTTATGACATTTGTTGATTCATTTTATATTTGTTCACAATACGTTTTCATAAATAATACAATTTTTGTACAAAATTATGGAATGTGGCAACGAAACGAAATTTTTTGAATCATCTTTTGAGAATTTTAAATACCGGTATTCCGGTATCCCGTTTTAAAAATACCGAATACCGGTATTGAATTTTTGGCCCGGTATTGCATTCCATACTCGCCGTCAATGACACCTTTTGGGGGAAAATGTAGCTGCTAACAATCTTATATAGTTAAAAACTGAGCGTATGTATCTATGTAGTCATCTATGTATGTAGTCATCTACACTGCTTGACAATTGATAAAGAACAATTACGTTTTTTGGAATAGTTAAGAATAGATAATGATTAAAGAAACAGAACGAAATATATAGTTAGTAGGGAAGATGTGCCTTTATTATAAGAACAAAATAATACAGATATTACTGCATCAATGAAGTAAAAACTTAAAAATAAAAAACTTATCCTACTTAGATGATTTTTATACAACCACAAAAAAGTGATCTAGGTCAGAATGATGGAGACATGAGTACCTCAATATGATGTATGATTACCAGGGACACTGATGCACAATTGGTTACTCAACTACCATTTGGACATTTCCTTGTCCGCCTGAGCTACGATTCTTCTTGGTCCGCTCCAGGCATTGTCTGCATCGGGCACGACACCGCACAATTTACATCTGTTTTCCATACTCCCCACTAATTATTGAGGATTGCCTGGGGGATGTTTTCCCTCTCCTCTCTCAATGCGGATTTGAGTTCTTGTACTGTTCCGGGATGGACGGTTCTTCGCGCAACACGTCTGCCAAGAGCCTCCCAGGCAAGTTCAATTGAATTTAAGTCGGGAAAGTAAGCAGTCCACTGCATACGGAGAATGTTTTCACTTTGCAGTGTGTCAGACACTTCAATGCTCCAGTGTGGCAGTGTATCGTCGTCCGTAAAGAGAAAGTCTGGACCTACAGCCCCACTAAAAAGACGAACATGGTCCAGCATAACATCTCTGCAATACATTTGCGACGTATCGCTTTCTTATTAAAAAATGTGAAGCGGTGTTCTGCCATTGTGCATGATGCCTGCCCACACCATGACGCCTGGACCGTATCGATCACGTTCGCAAACAATTTTTTGTGCATAACGTGTTCCACACTCTCTCTACAGTAGTTGGTGACCAGAATCACTTGTCACACTGAAACGAGATTCGTCAGAAAACATCACTCTAGATCAATTTTGATGATTCCACCCACATGTTCCTTATACCAGCGCAATCTCTCTCGACGATGGCGTGGTTAAACTTGGATGCAACGTACGGGCTTCCGTGCATACGAACCGACGTTATTTACTTGCCGTGAGATGAATCTTGCAGAAACATGCTTACCGGTAGCGGTTGTTAGATTTGCAGTTATCTGTCCAGGAGTGAAATTTCTGTTCCTTGTTGCCACGAGGGCTACATAGCGATCCTCTGAAGGTGTGGTGTTCCTACCACGACCCCCGACATGCTTTTGCAAAACATTTCCACCTTCAGCGGCCGTCTTTAATCGGGAGATGACTTTTTTATACACCCATTGCAGCAGCCACAGTGGTGACACTTTGACCTGCTTCCAGTCGTCCAACCGCTCGTCCACGATCGTAGATACTCAAATGATGCCTTGCTGACATTTTACTCTTAAGTATTTCAAGAACGAAACAGAATTTCAGAGAAGAACCATCATTTTTAACATCCAGCACTATTTTTGTTAAAAACCAAACAGCGTGAATTTTCGTACGAATCTTGAGCGTGTATGCACTGTCTTTTATACAGATAACGAGTCTACCACGCCATCTGAACTTGAATTTATTTCCATTGGCGAGGTGGTTGAGGTACAAATTTGCATAAATCACTTGTTCCTTAGCAATTGTCAAGCAGTGTATGTCCGAGTTACTTCTCTCGAATGACAGTGAACTGACCATCGAACCAGGTATCGATGGATTCGTAATCTTCCCGCCTTTATGTTTGAATATTTAACATAATTCTCCGATAATAATTAGCGAAGATATAAATTGAAACTTAATTATGACACTTAGAGTTCGACCTAAAATTCCTATTTTTCGAAGGCTTTCCTCCATTCAAAATATTATTCAGTGCTTCATTTCAACTTTCCGCAACAATGCTTTTATTAAAATTTATAGCATGAAGAAAATCATTGAGACGAAAGATCTGTTTCCATTTTTGCTTCTCAAAAATTCTTACTTTTGTTTTAAAGGCTTTTTGTCATCGGGGGATTTAAAATATTTACTTTTTGGTTATTTTTCCGCAATCTGCCGCAAAATTTCATTGATTTTTTTTTATTGTGCAAGCCTGAGTGTTGAACACGCGTGACTTGACATAACTTTTATTTTCGAGGTAGACCGTGCAAAGCCAGGCGACGCAGCTAGTGGTTTAAAATTATATGTGTGCAGAGAGTGATTTTTCAAATTGTACAAGCTGTTGTAGTGTGTTTTTGCATATCATGGAATAACATTTGCACTTGTTTTTCAATAACAAAGAAAAATATAAATACTTAGTTTTTTTACTTCGACAATCTGTCATTCTTCTTAACGGGCGATAAGTTCCAATCTCATCTTTTGCATGGTCCCTTAAAACTTTGAAATCAAATACCTCCGGGTCGAGTTTTGGTCGCACAAATGTCAAGTTTTTCAAGTTAGTAATCATGATGATGATTTCCCTAAATACAAGTTAGGGGACCTAAGGACCGTATAAAAAGTTAAATTTTGAATTTTTTAACTCATTATTTCTTTTGCTTCAAACTTTTAATACCTTAATTCTTCATCTGATTTCGAACATTTTTGCGATCGGAAGTATGCATCTAGGACTAATGGTTGCGAAAATAAAGGTCTTGAAGGTTAAAAGGAAACAATAATTAATGTATAATGGAACCTGAATTAATGTATGTATATTTCGGTTGTGCGAAGAACAAAACTTTAGTCACGTTTTTACTATTATTAAGAAACCTAAAAAAAATATAAAAAGAACTTTAAAAAACCGGGGTTTTGAATTCTTTCCATTAAGCGCGAAAGCTTCACACGGGTCAGCTAGTATTAGCAGTTTAGTTTACATCAGTAAAAAAAATTACTATTTTTATTGCAAATAAAATGCACACATGATTTCTCCTTACATTTTTTATTATAAAAATATTCTATTATTTTAGTTTACATCAGTCAAAAAAATCACCGTTTCTTTGAACATATGACTAGACAATATTAATCTGGTTGGGTATGAGATTAAGCATGCCTAGTTAAATTGCCACGGTCACCGAACGTTTTCGGGTAGAAATCGCAAGAAAATGGTCTTTCACGTGTATGAACTCTTAGATGACGTTTCAGGCTCCCAGATACAGCAAACGACTTGCCACAAAAGTCTCAAGAAAACGGCTTTTCAACAGTGTGTATTCTCATGTGATTAGCAAAATTAGTTTTTCTAGAAAAATCCACTCAAAATATATTTTTGTTAATATCACAAGGCAATGTCAATCTGGTTGCGTATGAGATGTTACATGCCTAGTTAAATTGCCACGGTCACGAAACGTTTTCTGGCAGAAATCACAAGGAAATGGTCTTTCACCTATATTAGAGCTGCTATATAGGTAGGTCGACGCATCAGCTTAAGTTTAGCCAGTTTGGATCGAATTTTTCATTGTTGCGGAGCTAGGGTTACCACAGCAAAGTTTCGTGTTTGGCCAAATTTTCCGTAAATAATATTTTTTTTTAATAAACAATTCACGTGCAGCTAATAATCGCTCTCAATGAGCAATCACCAAACGCCATAACTCGTCAGAAAAGACAACCACGCAAACAGGCGCTCCGATCAAAAATGGCTGATTTTAAACTGATGCGCCGGCTCGTATATATAGGGGCCTTAAACTGTATGAACTCTCAAGTGACGTTTCAGGCTCCCAGCTTCCTCAAATGCTTTGCTGCAATAATCGCAAGAAAACAGCTTTTCACCTGCGTGTATTCTCATGTGATTAAGAGAATGCGTTTTCCTAGAAAAATCTACTCAAAATATCACCATTTCTGTTTGCATCACCAAGTAATGCTAATCTGGCTGCGTATGAGATTTGACATGCCTCGTTAAATTGCCACGGTCACGGAACGTTTTCTGGCAGAAATCGCACGAAAATGGTTTTTCACCTGTATGAACTCTCAAGTGACGTTTCAGGCTCCCAGCTTCCGCAAATGCTTTGCTACAATAGTCGCAAGAAAATGGTTTTTCACCAGTGTGTATTCTCATGTGATTAGCAAAATGCGTTTTCCTAGATAAATATTTAACGCAAATATTACATTTGAAAAGTTGCTGTTCTGAGCTCTCATTTGAGCTGTTCAGATTCGAGTGTAAATTTCCAGATTTCTCTGTCATATCATCATCAGCATCAATAGCATTGAGATTGGAAGCATCTAGTTCTCGACCATGCTTACGTCTCAGATGCCTTCGCAAGCTCCCTTTCTCAGTAAAGTTAATGCAACAGAACTTGCAAGTAAAAGGCGTTGCACCGGTATGAATTTTTTTGTGACGAACTAAAGTCCCCTTTTCAGAATAACTCTTACCACATTCGTCACAAGCGTACCGCTTCTCTTCATTGTGAACAGTCTTCATGTGATAGTAAAGCGTATGCTTGCTGATGAAGCGTTTTGAACAAATATCGCAACAATGAGGTTTTTCGTTTTCATGCAGTTTTACATGAGTGCTGATATACGATTCATTAACAAATGTTTTGCCACAATGTGGGCACGGAAAAATCTTTTCTCTATTACGAGGGGTATGAGTTCTTTTATGCTTAGACAAGCTTTTACGACATCCAAAAAGTTTCATACAATAGTCACATGAAAACTTCGCTGTTGCTTTGTTGTTTCTACGTAGAAGAGTGTCGTTTTCTTCACTTAAAGGTTCCATCTTAGTGATCATGTTCACACAATTCACAAGGCGTTGAGGGAAAAAGCACTGCGGTCTTCAATATTGTATGACATTGTTATACAATATTCCTTGGATAGGCACTAATATACATTGTATCAATTCTTACCTGAAAGAAAGGAAATATTTTAGTTTCAAAAGTCACACAAATAAGACAATTTAATAACGTAACCCTTCAAAGTTGGATCTTTTTTTTTTAATTGGGTTAATACCAATGCATTTAACTTAAAAAATAACTCAGGAAAGAGATTTCCTGTTCGCTCAGCAAAACTATGGAAGACGAGAATCAGTAGTGAGACAAGTAAATTTAAACATGTCAACCATAACTATTCAGATAGTTTTTCAACTTCATAAACAATTCCGCAGCCCTGCTGAATACTAAACAATGTTATTCGCGATTGTTAAACTGTGATATCTTCTACTCATGCTCAAAATGCACTAAAGTTCAGTCTGAAATTTTCTTAGGAATTTTCCGACTGAATGCAAAGAACAGCTTCATTATTTTTTTGATGATTAGTTTAGATGTATTTTATGAAAATGTTTTAAAGTTGAAATAATGTCCCGATTTATGAGAAGCTATATGGCACAAGGCAATGCAACTGTGGAAAATAAATTTGTGTTATTATGGTTTTATTGTTAATTCTTGATTAGCCTGAGAACAGAATATGATATTATACACTTTTATAGTGGAGTCGTAAGTGTCCTAATTTTAAAAAATTTACTTTAGCATACTAAACTCAGTATACTATAACACAGGTCAACAAAAAAAAATTTCTGTGTTTCTGTTTTAATGCATGAATTCTGATACTACCCATCGAAAAACCCTAAAATATCCATCCATAGCTTTAAAAGTTTGTTTTTGTCTGTTTTACGTTTATAAGTAAGTTTTGAAGATTTTAACTGATTAGCGTAGGAAAAAAATAGATTTTTGAATCTGCTTTTTGTAAATTTATCTTCTGCTCATCAAGGAGGTAACTAGGTCATTTTCAAAAAGGGGCAAGACCTCGCTTTGACACCCCTCCCCCTCTTAAAATAAAATAAAATATTCTTGGAGAACTTTGATAGCATCAACACCAGGACCCCAATCATCAGCTCGACAGATTTCAATGATTTAGTACGAGACCTTAACCTGCCAAAGGATAAAGCAGAGCTTCTAGGTTCCCGATTAAAGCAGGGGAATTTGCTTGAAAATGATGTGAAAATAACTGATCAAACAGATTGTTATTAATTGTGTTTGAATTTTTTCACCTAAGATGGATTTTGTTACTGTAATAACGTGACGGGTTTGTTCGAGAACGTTGGAATACCATGCATATTTTCTGACTGGCGACTTTTCATCGAGCTTAAAAGCAGTCCTTCTTCACAACCGAAACCAATTACCCAGTCTTCCCTTAGCAGATTCTGTAATGTGCAAGGAAAGTTACGATAGTGTTAAAATGGTACTGGAGAAATTAAAATATACAGAATATGATTGGCCACCTGGAAGTAACATTTTCATTTATTCTTTATAACGTCCAAGGACTATGATTTTGTCTTAACAACCTTAATTTAATGCAATCAAAGCTTCAATTATATTCTCTTCAGTTGTTTGCTAGCCAAGAAGCGGCATTTGTACATAATGTAAATAAAAGAAGAATTATTTTAAATAAGATGTTCTCTGTATCAGTTTAAACGTTACCTAAATTGAACGGCCAAGCATCGTCCATCAGATGGTCCGTCGAGCCGGAATGCCCTTCTTGGCTAGTAGCAAACTGATTTTTTGAAAATTCAAGTAGTAAAACTGCTTTAATCTGCTAATATGGCCAAAAAACTGCAAGTAGCTCAAGCTAAGTTTAAGTTACATTTAAAAGAAGTGAGTAGATTCGAATCGATGCTAAATGACTTTATTGCTAAACCAAATACAGATATCTTTCTATACGAAAATTTATTGTAGACACGGAATTAGAAGACACGGAAGATATTTTAAACAATGTAATATTAGAAGTAATGCAAAATGAATCCGAAGAAGAGACCGATGATTACGAGAATTTTAGTAAAGCTAAGAAATCAATTCATAGCATTAAAAGTCAAATTCAAAGAATACTTTCAGATCTTAAACCAACGGAAGAAAGTGCTAATCGAACAGTTAGTCATACGGTAGAACCCAAACCTAATGTAAAACTGCCGAAATTCAATTTGCCCACATTTGACGGGGATATTCAAAACTGGATAAGTTTTAAGCAAGTTTTTACCTCAGCTAAAGGTTCAAACAAAGCATTGAACAATTGTCAAAAATTGCAATATTTAAATGCTGCTGTATCGGGAAACACACACAGATTGATTAAAGGTTTTTCTGTTGTTGAAGCAAATTACGCTCAAGCATGGGAAACACTTTCAAACCACTATGATAATAAGCGAGAACTCGCATATTCCTTATGCACAAAGATATTCAACATTAAGTCGGGTAAAATGTCTTCAAAATTTCTGCATGAAATGATAGACTGTTACAATGAATCGGTGCGCAATTTGAACACGTTAGGTTTGAAACTGAACAAACTATCAGAAATTATACTAATACATTTCCTTCAGAAACGCCTAGACGAAAACATAAGAAGACAGTGGGAGTTAACTTTAGAAAGTGACGAGTTTCCTTCTTATCAGAAATTTATGCAATTCTTAGAATTAAATTGTAGAAGTTTACACTCATCAAAAGATTCTTACGCGAAGGAAGAAAAATCTAAAGCTCAAACGCTTACTTATACTAACACAACATCTAATAAGCTGCATTTACAAAAGCCATTAATTGCACATACTGCAATTCTAATCATACGATATTTAGATGTCCAAAGTTTTCGGGATTGAACTTCCGGGATAGACTAGAATTCGTTAAAAAACGCAAACTGTGTTTTAATTGTTTAAGAGAAAATCATGATGTTTACTATTGTAAAGTAACAATGCATTGCAGGATTGCAGGGTATGTTCAAGAAAGCATCATACTTTACTGCATCATCAGTCGAATAAATCTAGTACTCAAGAAACGAAATTAAACTCTAAGAAGGAAAATTCCAATTCTGACCTATCACAAACTGTGCAACATGATTCTAATGCGGTATCTCTATCGGGTACCAATAACTCTGAGAAAACACTATTAAACACAGCCATGATTAAAGTAAAAGATGTTATGGGTGGTTTTCAGGAGTGTAGAGCTCTTATCGACTGTGAGTCTCAAAATTCTCTAATATCGGAAGATTGTTTTCAGCAGTTGGGTCTTAATTCAGCTACTTGTAATTGCGCCATAAAGGGAATAGGAAATTCAATCACAAGTCAATCAAGTAAAATGATAAAATTAGAATTCACCCCCTATTTCAATTCAAATAAATTCTTTATGAATGCATTGGTTGTTAAAAACCTAACCATGGATTTACCCAACTGCAATATGACTAATGTAAATTGGCCTCATCTTAAAAATTTAAAACTAGCAGATCCGCAGTTCCACATTTCCAGACCAGTGGACATAGTAATCGGTGCTGATGTTTTTCTAGACCTGATAGAAGGTGAACAAATAAAAAACAAACATAATGCTCAGGGTGCATTAGATTCTAAATTAGGTTGGTTGCTGATGGGAAAAGTTTAAGCATATTCTCCAAAATCTAAAAGTTGCACATTTCATCATGATGTAAATCAAGAATTGGATTTAACCCTCCAAAAGTTCTGGGAGTTGGATTCAATTCCAAACGAAGACAAGGACAATTTAAACAGCGAGGAAATTACATGCGAACAATTCTACGAAAACACAACTAAACGGGATATTAGTGGAAAATATACAGTAAAGTTACCTTTTAAAAGGGAAATTGATTTGGGCGAGTCCAGGACTAAAGCAGTTTCGAGGTTTCTATCTCAAGAAAAGAAATTTGAAAAAGACAAAATTCTTGCTGAACGATACAAGGGTTTTATGCAAGAATACATTGCTTTAAATCACATGGAGTTAGTACCTGCCCAGCTAGAAAATGTTTGCACTTTTTTTGCAAAAAAGGGCACATTGTGCATACAATGTGCACAAAAAGTGCACAATTTTTGAACACTTCTAAAAATATACACTTTTTGTGCAAACTTTGTGCACAAAAAGTGAATGATTTTTGGATACTACAAGAAGTATTCACTTTTTGTGCAAAATTTGTGCACAAAAAGTGAATAACTTTTGAATACTACAAGAAGTATCCACTTGTTGTGCAAATTTTGTGCCCTTTTTCCGCACACAAAAAAAGTGCACACTCGATTTTGTCAAAAATTATGTGCCATTTTTCACGCACAAAATATTTGCCTCAAATTTATCAGGAAAAAAAAGCAGTCAGAGATTTGTTATTTCCACTTAATAATTTTTTATATTCGGTATGTATTTTCAATATTAATGCAGGCAGGAAGTAAAAAATAGTTTTTTTTTTTTTTAAATAAATGGACTTTTGAAAAAATTGTGTCTGAATATTTAGATTTTTTTTATAATGATATTTTGATAAACTTGTACTTCAAAAAAATCAGAATGAGGTGTAAATCATTTTTCATGCAAATGCATAATGATTCAAATCAAATTTAAAGTAGATGATATAATAGTACTATACAGAAAAATATGGGGGGAAGGAAGGACACACTTAATGTGAAAAAATGAAAAAATAAAATGAAAGTTAAATGAAAAAAAAATGTTATAATTCAAATTAAACTATTTTTTCCTCTGTTCTTGACCAAAATCAAATTAAAAAAAATATTGGAATTGAGAAAAAAATAAGCGTAACAGCTCTTCATACATACAAGTAGAGCTAAAGCCAGAAAATTAAGTGCTAATTTTGATCTGTGCTCTTTCCATTATTCGCAGAGTACATTTTACAGTGCACTTTTTGAGATCTAACTTTTTCATTTGACCAACAGAGTTTTTTTTTTTTTTTAACTATCCCTATTTTTAAGAAAATAATATCACAAGTTTTTAAGTTTTTTTTTTTTTTAAACAATTGATTTTTGAAGTGATGTTGAAGTTTCCATTTTGCCATGAAAAACTAATATGCATCCAGCAGGCCACTTTTGAACTTTCATTAAAAAAATCATAACGGGGTGTAAAACCAATTGTCTTGAAAATGCATCTGTTTCAAATCAAATTTAAAATAGATGACATAGTAGTATTATACAGAAAAGTAGGGGAGGTGGGAATTGAGTTCTGTGTAATATGAAAATAATCAAATGAAAGAAAGTGAAAAGAAAAAACTTTTTAAATTCAAATTCGACTTATTAGTTTATTTTTTTTTCTAATCTTTTTTTTTTCTTTATATTTCTGTTCTTGACCAAAATAAGTTTTTTTTCTTCAGAAAATAAAGAATATAAAAAAATATCTATTCGAAACTCCAATAAACTATTGGTGGTGCTGCAACTACTGGCTAAAGGGGGATGAAAAAGGTAAAACAAACAAACGCCGCAACTTATAACTTGCTTTGACGCTTAGTGAATGACAGTAATTTTTCACCGTGTTTGTGGGAAGCTATTTTTTCTATTCTTCTGAAATTACATTACATCATAAACTGTCTGAAACCTGTAATTTTCTCCAAAGAAAGCACGTGGAATAGAATGTTTTACCCTTTTCTTTAGTATTGCTAATCACTGCAAGGTAGCGTATTCGAGCTCTGGAGCTGCGATTAAATTTTGATTGCGCAATAGCTTTTCGGATCAAACGTTCTGCTGAAAAATCAACGCAACGTATGATTTTGAAAATTGGCACAAAATTAATTTTCATCCCAGCGGTTAGCCTAACGAAGTTTTTTTTAATTTGTATTCGTCCTAGATTTTTTAATATTTAATAATTTATGAATCATTTCTCCATATTTCTTTCACTCCTAACTAATCAGTTTCGGACAGAAGTGAAATCAACTCAACCGAATTACCGAATACGATACGGAGCCATGCGGTCGATTTGTTTACATTGTTGCTTCATGCTTTGCACGTTTTTGCGAACTGAATTTTTTTTTTTAGTTCATTCAGTTCAGTATGTCTCTCAGGGGCGTAGCTAAGGGGGGGGTTTTGGGGACAAAACCCCCCCCCCCCGAAAAGTTAGTCTCAAAAAAAAAAAAAGAGAAAAAGAAGAGAGAAGAGAAAGAAAAAAAAAGAAGAAAAGGAAAAAATTCCAAGCGATTATACACACACACACATATATATATATATATATATACACACACACACACACATTATATATATATATATATATATATATATATATATATATATATATATATATATATATATATATATATATATATTATATATATATATAAAAGAAGTAACCCCCCCCCCCCCCGAAAGTCGGGTCTAGCTACGCCACTGATGTCTCTTTCGATAAATTTTTATTAATTTTTTTTCTTACTATTATTTCTAGCAATTTTTTTGTAATGTAATTTCTTTACTAGTGTTGCGCTGTCCTTATTTCATCGTTTAAGGTGCTAATATAAAGTTATTTTTTGTAATATTTGTTAATTTTAAGCTTTGTTCTTTTTAATTTTTGTCTGAGTTAATTCTAGCATATAAAATAAGTCCCCGAGGTCTTCACCATATTAATTTTCGTCGTTAGAAAACAGAAAAAAAATCCTACATTTCGCTCACAAGCAATTTTTGTTACGTTCCTTTTATATTTTTTAGGTAAAGCCCCTTTTATTTGTTTCGTTCGGGTTTTTTTTTCACATTTATTTATTTTTGGGGGATATTTCGTCGGTATAGTCAAGTAAAATTTGTCACCAAACATTTTTGCATGATTTACACAAAAATAAAACCACAGTTGAGTAGCAGTAACTTTTGTACAGAAGTAACTGTACCTAAAAGAAACAAGTTAAGCAGAATAAGGCTAAAAATTCAAATGTATAGAAATAAGAAAAATTACAAATTGGTCAATGTTCAATTACAGTAGACTCGGACAAATGAATTTCTTCCGAAAAAAAATCTATTTTAATAAATTTTTGTATTTGAAATGGGGGAAAAAACTATTTTTAAAGTCTTTATCAAATGAAAGTAGAGCGTTTTTACATGCTAAGTGTAGTAACATGTGCTGAACATTATGTACAGTAAGGATGTATTGTACTCTAAATGAAAATCATTGCTTGCTGAATATCTCTGTCAAAGTGACTGGTGTGAACTAGCGTTTAACTAGCACGCAGAGGGAAAAGCAAGCACTTAGACAGATTATTTATTTTGTGAATCGCTTCTACTTATATTTTGCGTAAGTTTGTCTTAATTTTCTTTTTCTGGAAAAAATTCGAATAATAGTATACTTACTGTACACATCAGTAAGGAAAATGAGATGCGTGTTACAAATACAAATAGAAAATATCCATGACTTAATTTATAAGTAACTAAAAATAAGAAATGGTAACAAATCAGAGAATTAGCTAAAACGTGCAAAGTAAATAGACATTTACACCATACGTTGCGCAGTTTTCAGGCCACTGTCAGATTGTTGTGCAGACTCTTTGATTTTCGTCAATTCATTTTTTAAAAAAAGGTTTTTTATTTTACTTATTTATTTTTTGTCCTGGATTCTTCTCCCCATATAAGCAGCAAAATTCTTTCAAGACTACTCTGGACTCTGAAGAATTCATGCAGTTTTTCCGTTCCAGAATCTTGGAATTCTGTTGAATGATTGTTCTGAATTATTGGTCATGATTTTTTAACGGGCATCCAAAAATAAATTTTTTGTTGATGCAGTATAAATGTATTGTTGATGGGTAGGTCTGCAATTTTTTTCGCCCAGCTGAACATGGACGGATACAAGGAAGGCACTCCACAGGCAATTTTTTGACATTAAAGTTTCAAAAGTATTTTTTAGTTAATCAGCCAAAAAATTTATGGAACTTTTAATCAGAAGATTTTTCGAACAATTTGTTGAAGTCTTAACTTGTTTCATTAAAGTCTTAAAAACGCGATTTTAAATCATCTTTGGTAACGTTTAGGAGGAGGCTTTGGTAAGGGAATGAGGTTCAAGCTCTTTCCTCTGTTAATTTTTCAAAACTGCAGTTCCAAGAGGACTATTTTAAACCATACTGGATTATGGTGAGGGAGAGGGTTCAGAGGCTTGCAATTTTTCCAAAATTGAAGTACTAAAAGCGCAATTTCGTCCCTCCCTTGAAGGATTCCTGAATCCGTCCTTGCTGCTGAGGTGTTTCTTAGATTCAGCCAGATTATCATTCAAGTGCCGGGACTCCACTGTCCGTGTTAGTCAAACGAATGCCTCCAAATGTACACGTATTGATTTTCAAAATGTTTTTGTCAATATATGTTCCGATAAAGATAATAATCGGAAATTGAGGCATGCGTCCTCAGAAGAATTATCATGACAATTAAAAAATATACAGTCAACTCAAACTTGATAGCTCAAATCCCAAGGCACCGACTAAAATGTGCGAGTTATGGGAAGTTTCCACAAAAGTTTCAAACCTGATGAAAACTTCGAGATAAAGGAATATTGGAGCTACCGAGATTTGACTATTTCACTTAAAAATATAAATTTTCATTCCAATTTCCTTTCATCTTATTTATCCACTCTTCTTCAGTGCACGAAAAATTCTTAAAAAAATTTGAATTAGCACAAAACTTTTACATTACAGGGTCAAGGTTTCAAATTTCTTAATAAAAATACACAATATTTTCATTACAGGTATATTATGTTTTCATTCAGAGCACTCAGGCCTGTAGTGCTTTTTTAATTTAATTTTACGACCCCGACAACTAGCAATTTAATTGCTTTATCACGTAATCAGAAGAATTGTCATAACGATTAAAAAATAGAAATGAAATTTTTAATTTTCATTCTAATTCACTTTCACCTTTTATCCAATCTGCGTCAATGAACGAATTTATTCAAAGATTTCCTATAAGAAGATATGACATATATTACAGGATCAAGAGTTCAAATCAAATATACAAAACCCTGTATTTTCACTAAAGGTGTTACTGTATTTGCATTAAGATCACATAGGCCTGTAGCATTTTTGTAACTTCATTCTGTTATGGGTCTTTGCACTTAGCCCCAAAAGATGCCAGCATCTACCAATTTAATTACTTTGTCAATCCACATCGAGTGAGTTGCTGATATCTCTACAATTACATTATGCTGCTGAAGGAGAGAGATGGTCTCTAATACAGTACACTCAAGGTAAGTGCTAGCAAGGGACTTATCTCAGGACTTTCGGACCCACAAATTTTGCGAGGGTGTACTCGGTCGGTTGTCTGACACAGTTGCGCTCGAATACCTCTCCAACCTAGACTGATGTGGCTTTTTTTCAGCTATTGATTTTTTTTTTTTTTTTTTGCTCTTTTTCTATAATTTTTATGTTAAACTGAAGACAAAGAAAGAAAATATACTTTTTACTCTGTTAACTTTTTCTTTCTTGACTAAATAGCTTATGATTTGAAAACTAATTAAAAAAGATGAAAAAATAAATGAAATAGTCTCCTTCGAAAAACCAAAGTTTTTATAGAAACTAGAAAGGTTTGCCAATATATAAATGCTTACCTATGTATTTAGAAAATATTACTACTAAATAAACACATTGTCAGCTATTAGTATCTTCAGAAAACAACCACTTATTTCTTATAAATGACTGACTGCTTTTGAAAAATATTGAAAAAGGAAGATGATAATCGACAATCGCGGGAAAGGTTGTGATCCACAATGGCAGGTGAACAGTTTATCTCCAAGTAAATTCAAATAACCACGGGTAAACAAATGTACACGCTTTATTTGCTATGCAAAATATTTAATATTTTTTCCTAGCTACACAATGGGATTTCTACTAACTAACAAAATAACAAATCATCTCTAAAAAGGAGAATTACAGTATTCAACAACGAATATTTCAAGTAAAGAGGTCAGAGATTTTTGTTCGTCTTAGCCAAGACCTTTAATTTACTGTACGCTAGAGACATACCGAGTAGCACTTTGGCCGAGTTACCGAGTAGTGAGTTACCCAGTACCAATTATGTTTTAAGAAGAACCACCGACACATACGTAATGCATTTTGAACTTATTGGAATAGTAGTATAGACCTCCATGTCCATATAATAGTTTTTAAAACAAAATTCCTGCTGAAATTAGTTTATGCGTTATTTAAAAGATTTTATTTGTGTCAAAAATATTAGAAAAAAGAAATTTTAAAAATTAAAAATAAACATATTTAAAAGGTATGTATAATCAAGTTGGAGTTAAAATGAATTATACCAATCTATTATAGTTCTAGTCCGCCAAACATAAATAATTTTTAAAAGCAAATACACGAACACTACAGACACGTGCTTCTGCGTTACAAGGAATGTCCTTTTTAGAGCATAAAATGTGAACAAATGAATGTAAAGACATTCGACAAAAAAAATCCGACTTTTGTCGGATGTCTTTAAATCCATGAGCTCACATCTTATACATTGAAAAGGGCCTAGTAACGCCAAAACACGTGTCTGCAGTGTTCCTGCACATTCGTGCTTTTAATGTTGTTTTGTTTGCTTTTATTTTTTAAGCAAAGGTATTTTTATGTTCCTTATAAATAATTTTTGTTCGTAGCAAAAATCCATTTAATGATATAAAAATTCCATATTTTCTATACTTACCTTTTTTGTCCAATTTTTTGTAAATAAATTTTGTTAACTTTGGGGACATTAAAATAGATTTATTTCATTGAAGCTATACAAACTTCATTATTCTCAAAATTTAACCTTGACTTGTAAATTTATATTGTTAGTAATTGCAGTATAGTATATACCTGCGTTTATTATTAATTGTAATATCTGTCTTGAACAATATTCAATTTTTCGAAACTACTCGGTATTGGCCGAGTAGGTCGAGTACCGCAAATAGTTACCGATACTCGGTACGTCTCTACTGTATGCATTATACGTGAAATTTTTAGTGTAATTCAATAGCAAACCAAACTTAACCAACAAAATGCTTGTTTTAATTGTGATTTTATATTAAACGTAATCGTATAAGACAGATCCTGTATCATGATATTTTCGATATTATTTTGAACTGCGAGGCTCATAAAATAAAAATTATATGCATTTGTCATATCAATATTCCTTTTATTAAAAATAATGCACTATTTATATGATATATTAATGTATCATTAAATATAATGTAATATATTCTTTTTCTATTTAATATTCCTAAAACTATTAGTATTGTAACAACACAAACATAGATTAACAATGCCTCATGTAAAATTAATGGTTGATAAGAAAAAAAGAAAATGTGTTTGACGGCTGTGCACGGACAAGTATTGCATTTTTTTTTTTCAGTTTCTAAAATTTATAATTTTGTTAAATTTGTTTGTTGCTGTTGCGAAAGCAACTCGATTAAATTTAATAAAATTTATTGTAAACATTAATTCTAAATTACATATAAACATTAAAACACATATAAGCAATAATCAATAAAACTATACTTATATAACCTATAATTTTAAATCAGTTTTTCATGCATTAATATTACATAAAATATTATATTTGTGTACATGATACTGTATAATTCTTTACAAGACTTTTGTGTATATTTAATCAATTTCATAGAGTATATAAATATTGCAGTCAATAACCAAAATATAGCCAATATCAATTGTAGTTATGCTATATTTTATTCTTATATAATGTTAAATTATCATATTTCATAAATTGTAGATATCAGCTATATTTGATACCATTTAATTGCATAACCTTTTACATTAAATACATGTTTATTTATAATCAAACCTGTTTTGTGCGGTGTATGAAAATTATTTATGAAACAAGTGTGAGGTAATATCTTCAAGTGAGGACAGGGGCATCCCGATGGGAAGCCACTGACCTCCCAAAAATTTCCTTATTCAGGAAATTTTTCGGGAGTCGGCAAAATTATCATCACTTGATTTATTTTGATTTTTTTTAAAGATAACTTTTGGAGTTATTTTCTACGTGAGACTTTTTTTATGCAGTCTCTATCCACCACATTTTTTTTTTAAACTGCGTTGCAAAAACAACTTTTTCTAACTTGGTGAAGTTTCGAACAATATTTTTAATGGTGTTTTTTTATGTGGTCCCCATCCACCGCATAAAAACAGGTTTGTATGTATAAGTAATGAAAGAAACATTAATTTTAAATCTATATACTATAAGAATAATGTAAGAAAATAAACAGCAGCAATTTGACAATACATTTAATTACTTAAATTTGAAAATATCCGACAGTTATCAAAATTTATTTTCAAACCATGGAATCCAGTAACACGCAGTGAGTTATATAGATAACACACTAGATTTTCTATGCTATACACCACAGTGGCGTACCGAAGGGGGGGCGGAGGGGGCGGTCCGCCCCAGGCCCCGCTTTGACATAGGCCCCCAAATTTCAAATTTTGGTTTTCACCAATATTGTCGCATATCTTGGTTTGAATGCTTAAACAAGTTGGCTTAATAAATCATAATTTTTTTTAAAGACCAAATATTTGTTCAGGGATACAATCAATACCTCTTCGGGATCAATGGAGAGTTTATGATACCCAGGCCCCGCTTTGACATAGGCTCCAAAATTTTAATTCGTTTTCTTTTTCGCCAGACGTGCCTTATGTCTTGGTTTAGATAAATAAAAAGTTGACTTTTTATGTAGAATGAATATTTTATCAGTGACTCTTGCCTAAACAAAGAGAGGGCAAATTATGTCCCACACGCCCCGCTTTGACATAAGCCCCGAAATTGTATCTTATTTTTTCCAGTAGATCTGTCATATACATCATGATTAGAAATATTAATCAGTTACCTATATATGCGAGTATATATCATAAATTTTGTTAAATATAACTTTTTTTCAGTGACCCGTCCTAGTGTGCAAAGGTACATGAGCGCTTGGGCCACGAATTTAATGGGGGCCCCAAATTTATTTTTAATTTAACTAAACCTATAAAAATCATTTGCTTTTATTTTGTTAAGTGCTTTCAGCAAAGTTTTATGCATTTTTTTTTCAAACAACTTATAAAAAAAAAACTAATGCATAACAGATGCACGTTTATAATTTTTAATCATTACAGTATACAGCTAAAATATCTGTTTTATGTTTTGTTTTGTGTATTAAGACTACGATGGTCTAGTCTTAATTCATACACTACTAATCGGGGGAAATTACGCCCTTCGCTTTAGAAATCGGATTAGTTAGTTAGACCCACGCATACGCAAAATTTTTTTGTCTTAATTTCTGTCGAACATTAAATATTTTTAATTCTACCAGCGAAGACGCGCGGAGCGTTTTCTCCACTTCAACCAAACGCGCCAGGCAAGTACAGGGTCACACCAGAGTTTTTTTGTCTGAAGAACATAAAGAGCGTTTTTTTTTTTTTTTTTTTTTTTTTTTTTTTTTTTTTTGTGAGTGAGACCTAGCAGAAAAATTTTATTTAGACTGTGAACGTGTGAATTTCATCCTTATTTAGGTAAGCATGTTTTAAAAATATTTTTCTCTGAGATTAGGTGATGTTATCAGGTAAATAGTTAACTGGTGTGTCTTACTCAAAGGAATAGTAAAGGGTTTTTTTCTGTAAAAGAAAATTTTTATCCTAAAATTAATTAAATCTGGAATGCCTAAACGTTTCTGTTCACTGTACTTGGATGTTCCGATGCAATAAATTTTTAAGATACAATATAATTTTAGGACTTTTTTCTGTTTTTGATATTTTCTGAAAAAGCACAATTTTATTAAAAATATAGTATTTACTTAATTTTACTTAAAACCATGTGTTTTGCTGTGGTATTTACAACAGTGTCCGAAATCAAACCAACACTACTGAAATATGTAAAAATGTACCACTTAAAATAATTATTGTAATATATGGTACATACACATAGTTTGAGAAACTTCAGTTTTAATACCAGGTAGGCCCCCATTTCGAGTAGCGCCCCAGGCCCCCATCTGTCTTGGTACGCCACTGATACACCAACAAAACTGACACGAACAGATGAAAAAATATTGAAGAATAAACGTCTACACAATAGTAGTTTTAAGTGATTTGAACTCAAATGTTACAATATTTGCAAAAAATGACGTGGCGCTTGCTATTTACTTTTTGTTGTTTAAATTAATAATGCATACTGAATGTTTGAAATTTTTGCTTCTAAATTATGAAATTTTAATGTGTCACCATTGATTATATCGTTTTTATATCATCAGCATGTACAAGAAAACCTTTTGTGGCAAGAAAGAGCATTAAATTTGGGTTATAACACAGTGGTTCGTACATTTTTCCAAATTTTGGAGTTTTGTTGCCGGGCTTGGTATGTTTTAATTTATTTTAGAAAGATCTTTCCCCAAACAGACCCCGCAACAGGTTGTGGGTTAACATTCAGATTATGCCATAGACATTTTAAAGGGTTTATTGACCTCAACTTTGGGGTCTCCTTTGCTTGGGGGAGGGGGTGCATCATTCCTGGAATGAAGGACATTGTTGCCATACATGTTAGTAAGTTAAAATGTATATTTTGTTCAACTTTAAATTATTAATGCATTCAATAAAAAGTTACAACTGCAGTAACAACTGCTGCTGAATTTCAGGTGTAATAAACAGATATAAGTTTTTTGGTAACAAAGAAGATGATTTCCACTTCATGACAGGCTTTATTTTAGAATTTCTCATATTTCATCAAAAATTGAACAATATTTTTGATATGGTCTCCTTAATAAATTTATTGTTAATAAACATGCTGAAATTAAGAAATTTTAATTTTCAATTTTTTTTTTTTTTTTTTTTTTCATTTTAAATATTGTGGACTAAAAGTATTCTCTACACAGTGAAAACATTACGTAAAAAAGTGCATTAATTCTGAGCATTGTGATTGCATATGAAAAGTATTGTACAATTTAGCTGTACAGTGTGCTGTATGTACAGTGCACTTTTTGTGCACAGTTCAGTTTGCACTTTTTGTGCACAAAACAGAGGTGCCAAATATGCTCAGATTTTGTGCACTTTTTTAGAACGCTTTCAGTTTGCACATTTTGTGCACAAAACAGAGGTGCCAAATATGCTCAGATTTTGTGCACTTTTTTTGCACGGTTTCAGTTTGCACTTTTTGTGCACATTTCAGTTTGCACTTTTTGTGCACAAAACAGAGGTGCCAAATATGCCTAGATTTTGTGCACTTTTTTTTGCACTTTTTGTGCAAACTTTTTCTAGCTGGGTGAAAATGAAAAGCTAAATTCTAAATCTTTTTACATGCCTCATCATGATGTGATTCTAGAGCAAAGCACAACTACTAAACTTAGAGTAGTATTCGATGCTTCTTTAAAATCGTCAGAAAACATATCCCTAAACGATATTCTACAAAAGGGTCCTAAACTTCAGTTAGATTTAAGTTTTATTCTAATGAATTTCAGAACTCATTCAATCGCACTAACCGCGGATATTGAGAAAATGTTTAGAATGATAACAGTTTCTAAGGAAGATTGTGACTTCCAAAGAATTATTTGGCGAACCGATTCAACTAGTGAAATCAAAGTTTACAGGCTTTTAACAGTCACATACGGCACTGCATGTGCACCTTATTTAGCAGTAAAGACTATTCCGCAACTTGCTGCAGATGAGCAGTCTTTATTCCCTAAAGATGCGGAAATCGTAAAAACAGATTTCTATATGGATGATCTACTTACAGGCGCGGATTCAACATCAGAGGCTCGAAATATCGTCCTTGAAATGAATGAATTTATGAAAAAAGGTGGATTTTCTTTGCGTAAGTGGTTATCAAATGACCCGAAGGTAATAGAATTCTTGCCCGAAGACTTAAAAGCGACTATTTGTCCTAAAGAATTAGGGGAAGAACACTCTATTAAGGTACTAGGTATTGAGTGGGATCCTATCACAGATTACTTTAGAATACAAATCAAGCCATCAAGCGAAGTCTTTACTAATAATAAAGCTGAAAGTCTCTCTGTCCGGAGGATGTCTGTAGGATGTCTGTGACGCGCATAGCGCCTAGATCGTTCGGCTGATTTTCATGAAATTTGGCACAAAGTTAGTTTGTAGCATGGGGGTTCGAAAATTCGATGTGGTTCTTTTTCTATTCCAATTTTAAGAACAAAAATATTATAAGATGGACAAGTAAATTACGGAATTATCATAACGTGGGATCGTAACATGAACACAAGCCAATTGGCGAGATACGAAATTATCATAACGTGGAACCGTAACAAGGGTACAAGCCAATTGGCGAGAAAATTCACCATACATTATTTGTAAATATACAGGCGAACCAAAAGACCTTTTAATTTTTCTATTACGGGCAAAGCCGTGCGGGAACCACTACTAAAGAATAAACGACAATTACTTTCCAATATCGCTAAAATTTATGATCCACTAGGATTTCTAGCACCTACAACCCTACTAGCAAAACTTTTAATTCAAGAACTGTGGTCCGAGAAAATAGGCTGCGATGAAAATTTACCAGAACAGATTATGAGCAAATGGCAAAAATTCGCATCGGAACTTATGCATTTGAAAGAAATTCAAATCCCGCGAAGTTTGAAAGATAAATGTTCAATTTCAAAATCCGTTGAAATTCATGCATTTTGTGAAGCTTCTCAAAAAGCTTACTCGGCAGTAATTTATTTATGCTTCCGTTTGGAAAACGGTGAAATTAAGGTCAGTTTTCTAGTAGCGAAAACTAAAGTTGCTCCTTTAAAGAAAATCACTTTACCGAGATTAGAACTTTGTTCTGCAGTATTATTGAGTCGTTTGTATAAAAGCATTAAGAATCGGATTTTGATTGCAACAGATTTCGATTACTTTTATACAGACTCGCAAATCGTTTTAGACTAGATAAAATCGGAATCGCGTAGATGGAAAGTATTTGTCGCAAATCGAGTATCAGAAATTCAAAAACTAACTTCGATTGAAAATTGGTTTCACGTAAGAAGTGAAGATAACCCAGGGGATTGCGCCAGCAAAGGGATTCTGCCATCTAAGTTAAAAGAACATAAACTTTGGTGGAAAGGTCCAGTTTGGCTTTCTGACCCAAATTTTAGCATTAATTCAAGCGCATTGTTTCACCCCGCTAAAGAACCGGATCAAGAACAAGAAGAATCGGATAGCGTACTAGGTTGTTTGAAAGTAGAGTCAAGTCCATTCATTCAAAATTATTCAAGTTATGTTAAACTAATTAGAATTACGGCTTGGTGTTTGAGGTTCATAAAGAACTGTAAAACTATTGCAGAAGAGCGCAAGTTTGGGTTTTTAACATCTAAAGAAAAATCGGAAGCTATTTCTCGAGTGATTAAAATTGTACAAGATGAAGAATTCAATTTAGAAATACGTAAATTGAAAAACCAATCACTACCTTCAACACACAAACTTTTACCACTCAGTCCTTTCCTTGATGAAAATTTAATTCTAAGAGTTGGGGGCAGACTGAAACATTCAAATTTGCGTGAAGATCAAAAACATCAAATTTTGCTTCCAAGAAATTATCATTTTTCAAAACTTTTAATCGAGTACTTTCATCAAAAAGCTATGCATGCTGGTGTTCAAACAACTTTATTCTTGATTAGAGAAAATTTTTAGATTATATCTGGTCGGAATGCTGTTCGAAATATTATTCAAAAGTGTATCGTATGCTTAGAAGCTAATTCTTTAAACTCAAAGCAGCTAATGGGAAACTTACCCAAAGAAAGGGTAATTCCTGCTCGAGCTTTCTCAAAATGTGGATTAGATTTCGCTGGTCCAGTAATTACGAAACCTAATATTAAGCGGTCAAAAGTAACTTTGAAAAGCTATATCGCATTATTCGTGTTCTCTTCTACTAAAGCAATACATCTAGAAGTTGTATCGGATTTAAGCACGGGAGCCTTTTTGGCTTGCCTTCGTAGATTCATTGGCAGAAGAGGAAAGCCTTCTGATATTTTTAGTGACAACGCCACAAATTTCAAAGGCGCAAGAAATTATTTACAGGATCAAGCACTTATTTGTTCTTCAGAAGATGTTCAAAACTATGCCACAGAAGAAAACATAAACTGGCATTTCATCCCTCCCATTACTCCTCACTTTGGGGGATCATGGGAATCAAACATAAAGACTATGAAAAAGCATTTAATCAAGGCGTCTAATTCTGCTATTCTTAATTTCGAAGAACTTTCAACCTTATTGATTCAAATCGAAGCATGTTTAAATAGCAGGCCTTTAACCCCTTTGTCTGCTGACCCGATGGACTTACAGCCTCTTACACCAGGGCACTTTTTAATAGGTGCACCCCTTCTGTCTTTTCCTGAACAATATTCTGCTGAAACTAATTCTGCTTTTTCTTGTAGATGGAAAGTAGTGCAATGTATTCGTAACAGGTTCTGGAACAGATGGTCTCAAGAGTTCCTAACAGAGATGCAAGTGGCGTAAGGCGACTTCAAACGTCAAAGTGGGTCAACTGGTGCTGCTGAGGGAGAACAACCGGCCGCCTCTGCATTGGCGTCTCGCCCGGATAACCAAAGTCTACCCTGGAGCTGATGGTTTAGTGAGAGTGTCGTCGATGTGAAAACCTCATCTGCTGTCTACAAACGATCAATTACGAAAATAGTAGCCTTGCCCTATGAAGAATTTAATTTTGGATTGTCATTCAACGCGAGGGAGCATGGAGAGTCTCCGCCCTGAAATGCAAATTAGGAGATTCAACGTCATACGCTGTGAACTGGATAAAAGCGCGAGTTGTGCTATGTGTGGGCGTCTTCAGTTCGTTCATAGATCAAGCAGTAGTAGATTGGACTGTTTCGAGGTATTTCCTATAAGCCGCATTGTGCGCATAATCCATAGGTCGCTGGAGTATAACCGGCCCTTCTATTTTAGTTCGGAAAAGTCAACCCTCAACGGTACCTATTCCTCATACCACGGACTGGAACCACCTGGAAGTAACATTTTCATTTATTCTTTATAACGTCCAAGGACTATGATTTTGTCTTAACAACCTTAATTTAATGCAATCAAAGCTTCAATTATATTCTCTTCAGTTGTTTGCTAGCCAAGAAGCGGCATTTGTACATAATGTAAATAAAAGAATTATTTTAAATAAGATGTTCTCTGTATCAGTTTAAACGTTACCTAAATTGAACGGATAAGCATCGTCCAAAAGCTTTAAATTTATGGGCTGTAGAATGTCTCGTATACTTCATATGCTAGTTATGCTACATGCTCAGGCTCACCTGGACCAATTTAAAGATATGGGTGCTTACTCAGAGGAGCAAGGAGAGCCTTTTTTCCCCCAAGGATAGACTTTGAAAATCGTTTCCAAGGTCAGTGTTATGAGAATATGATGAGAGATTATATTTGGGGTTTAACATGGGGGAGACAGTCCATACAAACAAAACAAAATCACCAAACTATTAATTTTTGAGCTTGATTTTTTATTATTTTACGTTTATGTGCTATAATTTATTGTATTATTTTTAAATTAAAAGCACTAAATTTCAGGAAAAAATTTTCTACTTGGGTCGTAAAAAAATCATGTATTTCACTTTCGAATTAAAAAAAATTCCTCTAGTTTCTACAAAAGTACAAAACCAAACTTTGATGAAAATAATTATTTTTTCCTTTCTGAGAATCATAAAGCAAACAACAATTTAATACTCAGAAGCCAGAAACAAAATTTGTGTCGACCAGTGTAATTCGCTCATTTGGAGGAAAAGTGCCACAAAACGAAGAAATGAAATTTTATATAGGAGAAGCGTTAGAAGTTGACCTCTTCGGGCAGTTTGCACTAAGAAATGTAAGTTTGCTGTGCTCTCCAGTGGTTAATATTAGAACAAAAAAAAAATCTGTCATTTTTTTTCCAAATAAGATAATGTCCTTTGAAGGCCTTTAAGTGAAAAAAAAAGACCATTAAAAATTTCGTATTGTGGCACTCTACTTCCAAACGAACGAATTACACGCATGTATGAGATATCATGATTATGAAGCTTTAGAGAAGCAGAAAAAAGAAAAAGGGTCAAATAAATCTAAATAGCATTGAAAATTTACTTGATGAAAAGAAAAATGAAACTTATGACTGTGAAATCAATAGAAATTTAAAATATCAATACCCAAACATATGAGGTACCAAAAAAAATATTGTTATTTTTTTTTTATAAATATTAAAATGTCTATGATGAAAGCAAAAGTTATTTAATGTTTTATTTGACAGGCGTCTTTAATTTTGTAAATTTTATTTACAGAGCATGAGGTTAGACAACTTTAAAAAACCCTTTTGTTATGTTGTCTTTTTTTAATTAAAAAAATAAATATAAATATTCAGGCACTGTACAATTGTTTCAGTTATAGTGAATTCTTTTCTCCCCTTTACCTTTATTTATTTATTTTTCGTGATGAAACTATTAGGATATTAATGTTTGTAGAGCCTGTACAATATTAGTGATTGTTCAATGTTTAATGCTGCAGATTTGTATAGGGAAATTTTCCCTCAGACTAGGGTAGCAACCTTGTGTATGTATCAGTTTTATCTATTATTTCACAACCAGGTAAAATTTTACCAACCATTCAGCATACTTTGTTTTTTGCAATTATACCCCAAAAATATTTACCTACCTATTAGTCATTCACCCGATCCACATCACTACTAAGCATTACTGAAATGACTTTCTAAAATAAAATTTGTTCAATATAACTATACCATGTGATTCCATTCTAGGAATTGAAGGACCATAGGTGCTATTTGTTGGTCATAAATTAAAATAAAAAATATCATTAGCATTAATATAATTGACACCGGTCCATCGAGCGACGACTGTCTCTATACTATCAGATAACCATCTGCAAGAGAAAGCTGAAATCCACTAGTTGTTTTTCAACATTTTCTTAAGCCTTACTTAAAGATAAGTTATTTTCAGCGGTTTTATTATTATAACTTAGTAAAAAAGGGTAGATACATAATTAGTAAAACGTTCCCATGACTCCGGTAGCAGCGACAGCAAAGATGCAGCTGATGCGCGTCACCAACTCTTGAGAAAGTCTGAAGATTTCTTGTTATTTAACATTTTCTTAAGCCTTACTTAAAGATAAGTTATTTTCAGTGGTTTTATTACAACTTAGTAAAAAATGGTAGATATAATCAGTAATAAAACGTTCCCATGACTCCGGTAGCAGAGACGGTATGATGCAGAATATGTGTCTCGCGTGTTCTTGAAAAACAGAGTTGGTAAAAAATTTATTTATTTATTTATTTTTTTAAAAACCCAAAAAACTCAGTTTTTTTTTTTTTTTTAAACCAGGTTTTTTTGGTTTAAACCGGGTTTATTTGGTTAAAATACTATTTTAAAGAAAAACAATTGTATTTTAGGAAAATCGTAAAGATTTTATCAATTAACTGTTAAGAATTGTTTAATATTCATATTTGTACCTAATTTCTTCGTAATTGATTAAATAATTAAGAGTAAAATCTTGTGATTTTATTTCCTCATACATAGATACTATAGGAGAATATTGTTTGAAAATCTTTAACTGTTATAAAAAAATACAATACGTAAATGGGCCTTGGTGTAGGTAAGTAAAGAAATAATTTACTGTGATAGTTCACACATTATTAATTACAAATAATTATTTGCAATTAATATTATTATTATTATAATCAAGAATAAATAATTGTAAATTAATTTCCTCATAATCATAGCTATTTACAATAAATAAAAAAGTAAAATTAAAATCACATTTTTAAACATAGAAAGTATTTTGCAGTATCTATAAATGAATTAATGAATTACAAGTCTGATGTACATTACATAACTTTAAAAAACAAAAGGTCAACGCATATTTTGTTTAAAATTGTTTAAAAAACTACAAATCATGTAATTTATTTACCTGATGAGTCAGTGACAACAATTATAGAAACAGGACAAGTAGGTTTTCAGAAAATCATTATGTTTTCCATTGTAGACATTATTTCTCCTGGTTTAATGCATTTAGGATTACAATTTTTTTATCGGAGTAAAAAAAATTAAAAGCCTCAGTATGAAAATACTTTATCAACATATTTTAATAAAGAAGAATTTCATAAAAATTAATATTTATTAATTCTTGCACTTTTTTTTTTTTTTTGGGGGGGGGGGGATTTTTTTTTAGACCGAAGTAACACAGTTGATGTTCCTTTGCTTCATCAGATTATCATGACCAATGAGAAAAAGTCGGCTTTTAATATTTATTCAAAGACTAATTTTGGTTATCATGGTTGCAAATTGTTTGCGGTTTGCAAACATTCCTTTTTTTTTTCGTTTCAGACTTAACTGAAGCAGATTTTACAATAAAAACTTAAGGGGGAAGGGTGCCAAAACCTTTTTTCAGATAAAAGACCTATATGGATGAACTGAAATAACAAAACTAATTTAAATACAAAATTTCTAGTTTACTAATTTCCATTTAAGATGAATGAAACAAAAATACGGCTATGGTGTACGCTGTAATCATAATCTTACTGGTCACAATAACCATATCTTTATTACAATATCTTAATTACAATCCCTTTTTTATGCATATACCTCATACTACACAATCTAGAAAATCACCAGTCATAATATGACAGCAAAGTTCTTCTCCATTTGTAAAAACAAATGCTGATTTTTTTTACTTCCTTTTACAAAAAAGGAAGTATTGTATTCGCGAAAAAATTTTCACTCAAAATTTGGCCTTAATTTCCATTTTGCTCACCCCCGAATTAACGTTGAGTTTTTTTTTCAACCCAACCACAAGCAGATAAGTGCCTGAGAATGTATAGACACCCGAAATATCCATATTGACATTCCCCGAGTTAATTACAACGGCTTTTCTCGTGATGTCCGTATGTATATGCGTATGTATGTCGCATAACTCAAGAATAGTATGTCCTAGAAAGTTGAAATTTGGTACCTAAACTCCTAGTGGGGTCTAGTTGTGCCCCTCCCTTTTTGGTTGCATTCAGATGCTCCAAACGGGGTCTTTTACACCTTTTTGGGGGGAAATCAATGTTAATTTTAATGCAGACTCAAGTGGTGTTATAATTTGGCAGACACTTGGCGATATATCGCCAGTCTTTTGACATATCACCATCTTGGAGACAAATTTGGCGTTTCTTTTTTTTTTAAATCTGATTTCAATTTGGCCATTGTTGGTGATATTTAGAGAGTCAACTATTGAATCACATTGAAATTGCCAGTGATGGGGAAATGACATTAAATTGGAGGAAAAGGAAGTCATGTGATACACACAACAGTCATTTCTTTGAGTAATTACCAAAGGCTGATTGTCTTCTCTGAATTGAAGTTGGCGTTCCGGGTCACTTTTGAGCCTCCTGGACGATGGCGTCCATGTTTCGTGGAATCAACTGTATTTGTATCCGACTCTCTTTAGCCAAAAGCAGCATCCAGCACGTAACATGTAGCATCCAGACCCTGGCATTAATATGAACTTTGACAACTGGAATTTGAATTATGTTAATCATAATTATGATTGCGATAGGAGCCATTTGCAGAAACAAGAAGCTCAATGAGTAGGGTCCAATTGCAATTCATGATCGTGAAAAACAAAACTTTAATTCAAGACGTTAAACACCAAGGGCTGGATGCTAGATGTTGTGTGCTTGATGCTGGATGTTTTATAATAGATGCTGGATGTTTTGTGATCTGTGATAGTAGCTGAATGTTTTCTTTTTCTTCCTTTTTTGAAAAATCACAAATTGCGTACTACCCTCACTTGATCATTGTTGAGGTTCCTTGGATTTTTCACATTATCTTGACGACGAGAATTAGTATAGCTCATTGCTTTCACTATTTACTTAGGATAGAGAAGTACCAAATATTCAGCTAGTACTTGGTATACTGCTTATTCGGCAGAGAAACCAAATATTCAGTTTGGCCGAATACTAATATTCAACAACCGAATAGTAAACAAATTGAAATATTCGAGAAAACTGGTAAACAAACATTTTTTTTTATACAATGTCAAGTGAACCACACTACATAATTGACTGAAATTCTTACTTATTAAAATTATCACATTCAAAGTAATGTTAATGTAAAAAAAAGTACTTAGGTAAATGTTGGCCGAAATTTTGCTCTTTTTCATTTTTTAAAAAATCTACTGTCATATTTCATAACCACATTATTACTAAAAAAAAAGAAAAAAAAGAAAACCCTTGGAATATTAATTGCTCATAAACGGTAAGTCAATTAAGAGATGTTCACTAACTCATTTCACAAACATTTTCCAACCTCATTTCACAAAAAAAAAAAATAATAAAATAAAATAAAAATGATAAATGATACATCAAGGGCACAGCCCTTAGACATAAAACTTAGTACCTAGTATTTTAATTTCAGAAGTTTTTGGGTATGAAATATTCACAATTGTTAAAAACCATTCAATTAAATTATTGTAATCTAAGTTGAGTGATGGTAAATTCTTGTGAAACAACATAGGCATTCTGCATTTCCATATTGCACCCTATTTGTAACTGTTTATGTAAATTTAATGAGAGATTCTTATTTATAACATGTTAGCTCGATCATACATAACCAAACCACAAATCAGGATAGAAATTAATTATCAATTTGTGCAGAATTGCAGATGAATGCAAACCAAATTAGCCAAACGTCATATTAATTTGCTTCCCTCTTTTGGAATGGTTTATTTCATTTCTTATTTATTTTAAATTAATAATTATAATTGATGTAGATAAATTTAGGGTTTTAATGCATTTAACACAAAAGACACAAAATCAATAAAATATTTTCTATTTCAAATAGCTATCATACAAATATTAAAGATAAATACTTTTAACCAAATTGGTATTTGGCCGAATATTTGGATTGAATTTTAAAGGAGCATTTGGTATTCAGCAAATAATGTGCAGATCTAGATTAGAGAGTTATTTTCGTCATCATGGTACTAATTGTCTGTGTGTTGCAGTCATTTTTTTAAAGGCTTAACTCAAGCATATTTTACATTTGAGAAACATGATTGTTTTGTGTAAAGCCACATCCCCCCCCCCACACACACACAGAAAAAAAATCCTAAATGAAATAGCAATACTTCATCTAAAAATACAAAGATCACAACTTTCCATGACTTAATATTGATAAGAAATAAAAATACCATAATGGTTATGCACTATAAACATAACTTAAACCCTTTATTACTGCATCCCAATTACCTTTTTTTCCCCCTTGGATATGTATTACTAGATAATATGACGGGTGCGAATTTCTTCTCCATGTTCGTTCCATTCTATTTGCGGGAAAAAGAAACCCAGCGAGTAGGGATCTATCGCAAATACATAATGTGAAGGAATGCTGGGTTTTTTTTTGTTTTTTTTTTTGTGGATGAGCAAAAATTTCTAGAGATCGGCCAAATATACCTGCAAATTCATCCTGGTCTGGCCGATCACTGGTCGAGAATCGCCGTAGCAGACTTTTTTTAAATTCTGTGTCGCAGACTGCTGATTGTAATATCCCCTGGGAGAAGGCTAAACCAGTTGAATTGCTCACTTGAAAAATTTTGACCAACCACTGAATTTAGACACTCAATTTTTAATGACTTGCTGTATGCATTACTTTTAGAAAAATGAGCAAAGAAAGTGAAATTTGTAATGATATTCTTGTTTATAAATTTGTAATTAATATTAGTAGAGTATTATTTTTGTATTTATAGAAAAGAAACTAGAAGTTTTTGTACTTTTTTATGCACTTGTGCATTTTTAATAATCATTACGAGTGGCTCAAAAAAGAAATCATTTTAATTTTCTGGTATCTTGAACTTTGGTTACGCCAAATATTCTTCTTGGATTCTAGTACTTTGAGATACCAAGAGTCAACTGTATACAATGTAAAACTGCGGTCCAAAGAAGGTTTGAAAAGTACCCTGGGCATGAAAATTTGCTAGTAAGGCCTTGGATATTAGTTGGTGCTTCTGAGATATGACCTTTTGAATGTACAAATTAAAATTTAAATGAAAACTAACTTTAGATGAAGAGTGGCATCACTACTATTCACAAAGCAGTTTTTGCTCTCTATATTGAAATAGATAAGTATTAGTTCTAAATCTAGAGTTCTTGATAAAAGAGCATTTCTTCAAGTAAAAAGGCATTTTTTCAAAAGAATTCAATTGTAAAAAGGTTCAAAATTTTGTAGTAAAATCTTCAAACACATTCTAGAGGACAAATAGATTAGAGACCTTTTCAAAACGATGCTGGATTGAATTTTTACCTTTCGAGCAATAAAATTTACTTTTATGATCAAGTGTTGATACATTTTGAAGGGGAAAGGAGGGCGCATTGAGAAATGAAAAAAAAAAAAAAATTGAAAAAGAAATTGAACAGACTTCAAAATCGCTCTAAAAAGTGAAAAATAATTTTATTCTTTAAACACCATCGATAATACTTTCAAACATAATTTTTGTAGTTGGCGCAAAAACAAAAAGTAAAATCCAGTGAAACCATGCTTCGTTCAGATTTTTTTCAGAAAATCATCCGAAGCTAGGAACAAAACATTTATATCATTACTCGAATATGCTGTCATCAATGCATAATGTATGTGGGAGTGAAGAAACTAGGCCTGGTTAAATTTATAGTTGTAGTTGAGTTATAGCTATGAATGATCTTATCTATCGTTTTTGCGCCAACTTCAAAAATTATGTTTAAAAGTAATATCGATGGTGTTTAAAGAATAAAAAAATTTTTCACTTTTTAACACTAGAAAGACGGAGGGGCCTGTGTGGCCCCTCGCGCAGTTTGTTGTTTAATAACTCGAATAATACCTAACGGAACTTAATGGAATTTTCTGACTTTTCATTATATGACACTATTTGAATGCTTGTTTAATCATTTAATCATTCACCTCATAGTACTGTTAATATTGATGCTTATACCTAGAAAGACGGGAGGGGCCACAGTGGCCCCTAAGCATTTTGACAATTAAAAAATTAATTTTTTTCCTTTCTCCTAATTGTTGTAGCATAAAAAAAATGCCATTCACTCTAGTTTAACCCGTAACTTCCTCTTTATGCAGCCGATTGGATATCCAAATGCTATAAACAGTACCGACTGCTTATCATCCTAACGGTGGCCATTGCTCTTAGAAAGGAAAACTAATTCAACCTTTTGCCCAGTATAGAGAGAAAAACTAAAAACAATTAAGTACTAAGTTTTTATTTAGTCATGAAAGAAGGTGTATCAGGCATGTGGACTCCCTCAGGAAGAATTTTTAAAAAAATTTACTCCAAAAATGGGTAGGGGCCACACTGGCCCCTTCAGTCTTTCTAAGTATACAGAAAATGTCAGTCGTTCTAGTGTTAAAGCAATTTTGAAGTTGGTTCAATTTTTTTTTTTTTTTCAAATTTTTTTTTTATTTCATTCTTTTTAGTGTAAATGTAGGTATTTCAGTAAAAGTAAGAAATTGCCATCAGGATACTTCAAATTTTTTTCATAAAAGTGCTCCATACTGAAAAAAAAAAAAAAAAAACTATAAGCACCCCTTAAACTTTAAGTGATTGGCACTAAAAAAATTATCTTTGTTTTCTCTCTGGAATTCATTTGTGTGTTAATTTAATAACAACCATTTAAATATTACATTTTCCCTAACTAATTTGCATTTCACAGCATACAAGTTGCTTGTGATGCAATCCTGTATAGTTGAGGCAAACCTAAACCGGTAGTATTGTGAAGGCTAAGCAGATCCCGATTGCTGCATCACCTCTCTTTCAGGTTAGGTTTACCCCCCACTGTGGAGCAATGACACTGAAGAAACTTAATGCTTGCTCCAGAAAAGTCTTTATTCAAAATTATTATTACAATTACTATTAATGTTACTGTTATACGGCACCAAACTTTTATAACAATGAGTTTCATAATAAATCATTTAATAGGGAAATTGCATTAAATTAACTGTTTTTTTTTTGCCTATAACTTTTTTTCTAAAGAACAAATATGGTCAAACAAAGTAATTGGACCTAAGTTGAGCCATCCCCAATGCATTAAAAAAGGAATCATCAAAATTGGTTCATTAGGTGAGACGCTGTGAGCGGACAAAAAAAAAAAACATACATACCGTTTGAACTGATAACCGCCTCCTTTTTGACGTTAGTTAAAAAGAGGCAGGATCGAAGGTTGCCTAAAAGTAGGCTTGCTAGATGTCCCGGTTTGACCGGGACAATCCCGGTTTTCAGACAAGATCCCGGTGTCCAGGCAGGTTTACTTCATGTCCCGGAACAAGATAAATTTGATCACAGATGGTCAAATCAGTTTAATGACTGGGAAGGATTATCTGGGATGATTATAGTCTTTTGTAACATTGACTTGAAAAATTAATACCGGATTACTTTGTAAAGATTTTTGCAACAAGATTTTTTTTTAAAAAGAAGAAGACTTTATAAGAAGAGTCCTTCCCAATAAAAAGTTAATGTTAAATAACGTTCAATTTTTTACTCCTCATTCAAAGCGTTTCTTCTTGCTAGAATAATTTGTAAATATTAACTTGTTATGCAAGAAGTAAAATTTTTAAATTTATCAGCTAATTGCCCTCGTTTTAGGTTCCCATTTACTCGTAGCATTGAGAACGAACGGCCCTATAAAGTATTCTAAAAACCAGCCAGGGGTGTGTACCCTTTCCTTTTGAATACTAACGACACTGGGGAAGGAGGGCATTCCGGTGTCCCGGTTGAACAGTTCAGAAATATGGCAAGCCTACCTAAAAGGGGCAGCGTCCTCCAAGAAATGTCTGGGAACACACTAATATCGATACGTGAATCAACTTAATTGATTGAAAAATTAATAAATCAGGATATTTTCTAAATGCGTACCAAAAAATAGACTCCGAAAAGTTGTAAGAAATCGAATTTTTTAAATTAAAGCTTAATTTTTATTCAAGAAAACTTTCAAAAACAATTTGAGCTTACCTCTTAGATATCTATTCGTAAAAAAACAAAGAAAACTATTCGAGGCATGACGACACGACAGAGACTTTACTTGGGTGTTTTGTCTCTGAACGATCTAACAAATCATCACACCAACACAGAAAACTAAATATCAAGTCCTTCTGAACTATGATAGCATCAATTACTGAAAGGTTTTTCACAGAAATTAAATTTCACTTTTATAATTACTTCTGTACAAAATTGTAGAAGAATGATGAAACATTAGAAAACATAGACATCCACCAGCTGTTCGCCAGAGAAATCGTAAACAAAATTAATACTAACTGTTGCTGTTGCCAAATATTTGAGAAACATGTTATGAATAATAGGCTGGCAAACAAGGCTTCTCTTGATCTCATAATAAATGCCGGAACAACCGCAGATCATCATCCCCTCTTTTCAAAATTTTCCATGAATGGTGGGCTGGGGAACAAAGGGCAAAACTCCATACATCTCAAACGAGAAAAAAAGGGTACTTCCTAAAGTAGGCACCGGTCGCACCATCGGTGCCAACGCAAGCGTTCGGAAACGGTAGAGTTCCTCCTTGAGTCCCTGTTTTCATAAAAAAGGACTCTACCGTTTAATAAAACGCTTTCAGGGACTCCAATGCGACGAAAAATGAAAGTTGATAGTCACGGCTAATGTCAAAATTTAGCAGATTTTGAACTTCACAGCTGCATATAAAAATTTTTTTTATTGACAAGTATAGAGGAAAAGCAAGCCTCTTTATTAGAAAGGGACCTGGACTGGATGCAAGAAACTATTTGGTACTCTTATTTTTTTTCTGTAAAATGAAGTAAATCTCAATGAAGACAAGCATTATGCACGTTTATTTAATGCTTGAACACAGAAGTAATACGCATTGTTTACATTTTTTAACGCGTGCAATATTGCTATACATGATATGGAGATTTTTTTAATATTCCAATTTAAGTGGGATTCTCAAATTTCCTCTTCCGGATATCGTTTTCGATATTCAGAGATCTACTGTAATAATGTTTACTAGAGAATTCAGGGAAATTTTGTCATACTTATGACGATCTAGAAATTCTGCTACCAGGAATCCCCACAAAGGTGATTGTTTGCTAAAACTTTTTTTGTGCCCCCCCCCCTTCTGTTGTCAAACTTTACAATTGTAGTCATAAGCTAAAGCAATTTTAGCAGTTTGGAGGTCCCTAAAAAGTGGGGGGCCATAGATCCTCAAAACCAGTTTAGGGGACTCTGCGTAGTCAAATTTCACAGTTTTAGTCATTAGCTAGAGCAATTTTAGCCATTCGGACACCACGTCGACCCTATAGACCAAGACCTATTCAGTAATCAGGTCCAGAAGGGAGTTTATGGCGCAGTCTTTTCTTTGCAATTTTTTTAGTAACTATAGTAATACATAGTTCTATTATGAATAATAAATTTTATATTATGACCCTAATTACAGAATTAAGTTCATATGGTCGGCTTTTCAAGCAAATTAATTTTACTTTCGATTTCCATTAGACATTCCGTAAAACAGCAACGTAACGTTCCTTTCCGCTGTTTTTTCATTTCCGAATAAGAATAAAAGACCAGTGAATATTTAAACTGAAAACGTATACGAAACCAATTGTTCAGAGTTCAGACAAGGAATCTCAAGTTAAGAAAGAAAGAACCATTATTTCATCTAAGAAACTTAGCGGTGTCTTTTGAAATTCGTTCTAACGGGATTTTTAGAGGGATTAACTTGAGAGGGTTTTCGATTACATTTTGAGGGTGATTAGTAACATATAAGAGGGTTGCTCAATCGCCCACGTAAGAGTACATAATTTAACTTTTAATGACTTGGAGCATGGGGGGGCCCCTTTTATCGCATCAGTTGCACGTGCCAGATGGCTGGCTTTGTATGGAGAAAAAGCAGCTGTTAAGGAATAAAAAACATACACCCAGAGTGGTATTAACAGAGATTCGGAAAAAAGGCTAGTAAACGTTGTGCAATTCATTTCTCTGTTCGGGAGCTACGCAGAGCCTCACAGCATTACGACGCTACCAGGTTAGGTTTTCCCCAACTATAGGCGTACCTGTGTTTGTAGACTTCGAGTTGACTGCACAAAAATGTTGATCGTAAGCTACAAGGAAAATTTTTGCCTGAGACGAAAGCACGTCGACGAGCATTTAAATCATAATAACTAATATTAAAAAGTTTTAAAAAACCCCGACTGGATCGCAAATGTAGAATCAAGAGGGAAAATTGAAAATCCTTTTATAAGCCTTATACTATTAAAAAATAAATTTCAAGTATTTTATTTGCCAGCAAATAGAAACTGGCAACAGATAAAAAAATTTAAATCAATGCATTTAAATTCCTTGTCGGACAACAATGAATTTGGTTATCAATCGCGTGAATAAAGGCTTATCCGTTATTAAAATATGCTTTAAAAAGCGTTGTAATTCGTATTCGGAACTCCAGCGCTCGAATACGCTACCTTGCGGTGATTTACAAAACAGCCGATGAATCTAAAACATTGCCACGTTGCGTTCCACGTGTGTGTGTTGACGTAAACACAGGCAGTTTGTTCTGAGTATTTATTAACGCAATCGATGAGTCTTAGTTTGCTTTCAGCTACAGAAATTAATTCGTCCCTTAGTAGTATTCTCGAGCTTCTCAAAATAATGTTAGTTTTCCTTATTTCCTTCTAAAATATGAGTTGATTGAAAATGGTGAAAGCGAAAACTGGATTAACAAACTTGGATTATACAAGGTAAAAAAATTTATTGTTTTGTATGAATTTGTAAAAATATGAGTTTTTTTTAATCTTAAATTAATTTAACCAACCATCTTTTACAACAGCATTTAGTTGGAATGGACGGTATGCAAAATATTTTCTTGAATATATTATCGTAGAACAAAATGAAAAATGTTTCACCGAGAAAGAATTTACTTTATTCCTTTTATTCTCAGCTGAAAGGTTTCGCCAAATTTGTTTAGGGTTATAGTTTTAGTATTGTGCGAGCAAAGTAACCTTGGCGAGATTTCGCGTTTTTAGTTAAACCATTTTTCATTTTTATCATGAGTGGAATAAAATGGTAGTAAGATTACAGAATTCGATAACTAAAAAGAAATAATGGTCAATCAACTGAAAAGAAAACAACCACCATATATCCGTAAGAATTCTGTAGATGATTTGCATAACTTGACATAATTAAATCGTAACTCAGAAATTAGAAAAATCGAAACAGAAAAATTTTAAATTAACCGATTCGGGAATTCGAGAGAAATAACTCAGCAACAAATGCAAAACAATAAGCGCTAGCCAAGCAAGGCAAAGAAGTATCATCTTCTTTCGATAATAATTTGTAATGTCATATTGAATTTTCTTGCATTAATTGTTGTTCTTGTCAGGCCACAATTATTATTTAGTTTTATCAAGAATTGATAAATATCGAATTCAACATCGTGGAAATAGCTGCTTAGAACTACGAACTGCGTAGTTTGCATTAATCTTTGACGTTTAGTAATGCTTCTTGAATTCTCATTTCTTTCTACGTGGGCCAGAATATCCACAAGACTTTGAAAATTAATTTAAAAAGAATAAAACAAAAAAGTCATGCATACAAACAAACATTAGTAGGCTTATTGGCGTTTTCTACGCTACGGCGTGCGTTTTAGTTTTTTCGTCCGCCATTAGACAGTGACTGCAGTGCCCCCTATAGTTCGTTGGAGTTGCGAATTCTATGTAACATGGAAGTTCCAAAAACATTCTATCACGTTTAGAAAAAAATTATCTTCATTTTGGTATTAAAATTTAAATTTTTTAAATATATTTTCAGTGTAAAAATCGCGAAAACCTTTTTAGAGGTTTTTAATTAATATCTTCGTTAAGTAATGTCCTCCAAAGACGCAACCTAGCTAAGAACACTCTCGATGAACTCTCCTTTCGAACAATTTTTTTTTTTTCCAACGTCAGTCCACCGTTTAGACGCTGGAGTGCCACAGGCAGATACACACACACACAGACACGTCAAATTTATAACCCCTTTCCTTTGCGTGTCGGGGGTTAAAAATAATATAAACAAGCAACGATAAAATTAAAAATCTTAAAAATCCCGACTGAGTCGCAACTGTAGAATCAAGAGTTGTCGTCTAACAATGTATTCGTTCATTCGCGTGAATAAAGACTTAGCCGTTATTAAAACTGCTTAAAAAAACGTTATAACTCGAATTCTATGAGATATATTATCAGATGCCGAAAAAAACCTCTTTATTTTGGTATTCAATTTCAAATTTTTTAACTATGTTTTCACTGCAAAAATCGCGAAAAACCTCTTAGAGGTTTTGAATTAATATCTTCGTTAATTAATGTCATCGAAAGATGCAACCTAGCTAAGAACACTCTCGATCAACTCCCCTTTCGAACAATTTTTTTTTCTTTCAAGATCGGTCCATCCGTTTACGTGCTAGAGTGCCACAGACGGGTACACAGACACGTCAAACTTATAACCCCCTTCCTTTGTGCGTCAGGGATTAAAAAAGAAAGCATTACAGTTCAGGAGTTTAATGGTTAATGCTTATTCTTTGTTTGCTGCATGCAGCTTTTGTGCTAGCCTTTATGGGATCCTAGAAATTTTAATCAAATTTAGGTCAAATTAGGTTTTAATCAAAGTTGCCATCTACCGGCAACTTTGCTATCTGTGACTTGTGTCTTTATTCCACATAAAAGTTAATTTTTTAAAAAGTAATATCAATTAAAAATCTCATTTTCGATATTTTTTGAGTTTTGTCACTATGCTTTTCAAGCAACGATGTATTTATTGATCAAGTAACATAATTCAGGATGCCGATGTTGTATTTAAAAAATAAGAATATTTTATTTGTGTGAATAAATGGCCTAATGTGTGTGTGTTATGCAACGATTCTAAATTAGATCGCATTTTTCACGATTACAAAAAAAAAAAAAAAAAAAGAATAATCGAAACGAAGAATGTTCCCAAACGTTTTATTTTTTATTTTTTACTTATTCACTTCCAAAGAACAAGGCACATTGATTGGCACCCAGTCATGTGTATAAAAAGTTTAAAGTAAGCTTTAAAACATTACATCAGTTCAATATAGCATTAACAAAAAGTCCTTTTTTGTTTTTTCAATTCCTGTATCTGGGCAGTTTCACTGCTTCTACATTATATTTCGGCACAGGCAGCTTTGGAGTCCCTAAGCAGCATACGTGATCCAGTATACGAAATTGAAAAACGCAAAAGTTGCTGGAAACAGGACTCGTGATACAGCATCGATCCGTTGAGCTCTAGTTGAGTACCTGTTGAGCCATTTGAGAGGAGTTGATGCATAACTTGTCAACCGGCCTCCTCTATCACCTTTACCACCTTTTTCTTCAACGCCCATCGAGTTCTTCTAGGCAAAAATAAAACTTTAATTGATGCAGTTGAAACAGTGGTTATAAGTGCACAGCAATTTTTCAAAATAGTTATTTCCCCTTCCAAGCAGAAAAGGGAAAACATGAATAACATTTAAGTAAATGAAACTGCAGAAAATACATAATGAAAATTTAAAGAATAAGTAAAGCCAAAGGGAGTAAATAATAAATGAAAAAATACTTAAAATTAGAAATTTAATAGTCCCTTAATTAAGGAACAACAACAAATTACTCAAAATCCCACTCAGCAAACCCATAGCATGTATTAGGATTTTTTTTAAAAGCATTTTTTGGGATTTGCTTGAAAGTTTAATAAAATATTGTTATAAACTAAGGCATCAGCTATCAATATATGCAGTGGCGTTGCTTAAGTCTTAAAGAAAATAATCCTGGAACATTCAGACGATTCAAAAATGTATCAAAATTAAAGGCACAAAAGGGAAAAGAAATCTCATGCGCAAAACTTACTTCAGCTAAGGTTTCATCTAAACCTTCATCTCCAGAAAGAGCATTGCTGACGGCACATATTTCAAGAAGAACACAGAACAGAAAACAGACGCAGCTGCCCATCCACACATCCAAGGCTTTCACGTAAGAGACTTGAGGGCTCTGGTCGCCCACATGAGCAGTCACAAGCATCAGAGCAACCAGAAGTCCCACCCAGACGCCAAGACGCAAAGTTAGAGGGCGGAGCCAGAAAATCACCCATGACAACAAAACCAAAGCTAAACTCGGCATGTAGGCTTGTATCAAGTAAAACGTGAACTCTCTACTGAAGTGGAAGTCAAGCTGTATACAGCTGTACTCTCCTGAAACACAAAGGAAACGAATTAAAACACAAATTTTCTTTACTTAAATAAAAGATAAAACGATATGTCGTCATCGACAGGGACTGATTTGCCATTTGGACCATGAGACCCTGACATTTTAATCGGAATAAAGTATAATTCAGACATCGTTCGTACGGCACGTCAGCGCCGACTTTTTCTCCCTGAAACCAGTTTTCGGTCTGCGTTGCCATGACAGCAAATCGTATTGTACGGAACCCATCAACGTGACGAGAAGCAAGATATTTGACATCCGTACTGTTGGGAGTCGCGCTTCATTGGTCTCCACAAGATGAGTGGGTTCTCTCTATTGGTGAGAGTATTGTCATGTGCTTTACGTGTGTTCGCAGCATACGAATGCTTTTTCCTTTTCGGAAAACATACGTCTGTCCGCTTAAAGGTTAGTTCATACATCCACCGTCCTTCCCGTCCATCCCGTTTTTTGACGTGAGGGACTGCCGACGAAAACAGGATAGCATTCACATACGATCGCTGTTGTGAAACTGATCACAAAAGAACTTTGAACTGTTTTCTATTTTTAATTATTCAATTCTTTATTTATCGTGATTTATGTAAATTTTGATGTCAAGAAATTTATCTGGCAGGTGGCGCCATATAAAATAATACCTTCTGTTGACAGGTAGTCGACTGCTTTTTTGTTTCAGTGGAAGCGCAACTCTGCGCGTTGTAGTGTGGATGTAGATATTTTGAGTTAGTTCTTGTACCTATGTGTTCAATCTCACAGATAAAAATATGGTCAGAATGAAATCAAGGAGTCTCCTAACATTTAGTGGCGTCCGCGACAGGATTTAATAGGAATTTTGAGGTATTTTTAGAAGTGTTTTTCGATGTTTTCCGATACTTTTTGTATGTTGATAAATGTTCGGAATTTTAAAGTTTCTTAAAGTAAATTTTTAGCAATTGTAGTAGTTTGTAGTTCTGTATTGTCGGCATTGTTCTGCTAATTAACGTAACTTTGAATGCTAAAAATGGAAACTTTAAAATTAAAAGCATTGAGGGTTAAACGTACTGGTTTAAGAACTTCTTTTACGAAAACTGCGAATGTCGTAAAAGTAGAGTTAAGTGAGGAAGAATTTTCCTCAGATGTAGTACGAGATAAAATTACCAAGTTAACAAACTACAGTTAGAACTTAAAACACTTGATAATCAAATTCTTGATTTGTTGGTTTCTGATAAGAATACTTTAGAGGAAGATGTTAATAAAGAAATAGAACAGTGTGAAATGCATTCTGATTAATTCATAACTTTGTCTCGGCAAGTAAATGAAAAATTTCAAAATCCTAAACAAGTTAAATTAGAATCGAGGTCAACCGATAGTGCTGACTTTTCTTTGAATAGGATTAAACAATATAGACTTCCGAAAATTGAATTAAAAAAGTTTGACGGGGAATTTATAAATTGGTTGCTGTTCTGGTCCCAATTTGAAAAAATTCACAGTGACCCTGATTTGTATGAGAGTGACAAATTTGCCTATTTAATTCAGTGTATGAAATTCGGTTCTCGAGCTAGGGAGTTTATTGATTGTTATCCAGTTACTTCCGAGAATTATGATAAAGCTGTTTCAGCTTTGAAAGAACGTTTCGTAAAACCGGAACTATTAGTAGAAGTATATGTCAGAGAGTTAATTAAGTTAATTGTTTCTAATGTTAAAGCAAATAGTAAGGATAAATTATCGCTCGATAAACTCTATGATAAAATTGAAGCTCATTTGAGAGCCTTGGAATCTTTAGGTTTAAAGTCGCACGAAAATACAGCTTGGTTGTTTCCGATGGTGGAATTAGGGTAGGTGAGGGTAAAGCCCCGCAGTTTTTAGTTTCTGTAACATTGTGGTCAATAAAGAGAAGAATTTCTCTTTATTTCAAATTAAAACCGTAGAATGGTTTATTAGCTATTGCCACTCCTAATTCCAGCTCAGTCTGATCATTAATTACGGAGAAATTTACAAATGAACCGAAAAAATAATTGCGGGGTTTTACCCCACAAAATGGGGTAAAGTCCCGCATTGTAGGGGTAAAGAACCGCAATGCGGATCTTTACCCCAGTCAAGATAATACTGGATAAATAAAGGATTACTGCATAAAAAACAACTGATAATAACTCTTTATAACATTATTTATTGGTTTAGATTTTTTTAGATGTAATTCCATACCTGTATTTAAGTTATCGAATGAAGTGAAAAATCTCATTCTTTTTTTCTTTTCTATTTTTGAATTTATTGGCTTTTTGGCCTTTTTTTTTTTTTTTTTGATATTGGTATTGTGAAAAAGTTAACTTATGTCGTTTTGACTTCATATCATGCTCTTTTCTGTTTTTCGCACGGCTTTCCTCTCCTTTCCCATAGCAAGCTGTTCTTTTTCCATGGCTTTTCTATTCAGCCTACTGGGCCGTCTCGAAGAATTTGTGGATTCTTCCTTTTTCTTGCATAAATAAATTACGGTGGGATGTAGTGCTCAAGTGGATTCATGGCATACGCAGCAGTACTCAGTTGCAACAGTTTCGGAAATATTTTTCTTTTCCTTTAGGAGCAACGTGTAGAGAAAGTTTGTTTGGTGTCCGTCTGAACACCAATTTCGTCCATGTTAAAGATTTGGTTGGAGCTGAACTTATACTTTTTTACCGCGGATTCCAAGTTGTCAAAGTATTGTGAGAGCTAAGCTCTATTTGAAACCCATGGCTCTAACTAGGCTGGTTTTGCTTAGAACTCGCAGAGACAGCCTATTTCTCTTCATGAACTCACTTGCAAAATCCCTACCAGTAATGGGATTGAACACAAAATTGATCATTTTATTTTGCTTTCCTATGTATATTTATAAAGAAGAAACCTTAGAGATTTTAGAGTAAGACCAAAAAATCTCCGATGGATAGGAATACAAAAAAATTACCAAATCTTTTTTGCTTGTTCTAAAAGGTAAAGTAAAGGTTGATCTAAATCTTCAAAGTTTCTCACCTCCCCGTTTCTTTTGTCGATCCCCAGATTTTAACCCAATTTTAACGGCTGCCATGCAAATTGATGAGCATTCTTCTATTAATCTAAGCGCTTCATTGAGTTAAACCTCCGTTATTGCTCTTAAATCTTCTTTTTATTTTGTACGTCCTGGAGTAAATTGCAGAAATTAAAAATATGTTTTAACTGAAATGAGCGTGAAATTTTATTAAAATAAAAAAATACCCATATAATCTTATTCAAATTCAAATTTGTGAGCAAATGCGAACAACCGAATATTTTTTAAAAATAAAAACAATTGCTCAAACACATTCTAAAATAATAATAATAATAATGAAGTAGTGAAAACTGTCAATTTGGAGTCAAGCAGGGCAAATCCTCGCACTTTTGGAGCTGCGGGGATTTACCCCAAAACTCCTGCGGTGATTTACCCCATTTAGCCACTTTCTGGAAAAACGCACCATGTTGTTTTAAAAAGCCTGCCGAAGAAATTATTTTAACCCAAAAATAAAGCTTAAATTCAGCAGTACCATCAAGGAATTCGCCGATTCTTTTCCTCAAATCCAGCAGTTTGTACTGCTTAAATAATGTTTCAGAAAAGTTACATGTAAGTAGTAGAAAACTGACTTTCCTCATTTTCTCACTTTGAGAGTGACTCACCGGGTCGAACTTTCATGGAACAATTAGTTTCAATGAGACAAAACTATCACCCGATGGTCAACTTTTTACTCGATTGAGGTCAGTCAGAAAACTCGGTGCGGGTTTTTACCCCACGCGGGGCTTTACCCCCACCTACCCTATGTCTTACCGAGGTTTTTTTGAAAGCGTGGCAAAGAAGTTCGCACTTAAACGAGCCTGAAGGAGTTGATGTTTCTCGCCTTTCCAATTTAATGAAATTTTTGAAAGCTGAAGTGGAGGGTGAAGAGAGGCTAAAACTGGCTCGCAGTGGGTTAGATAATTTTAGTCATAAAGAAGGAAATCGTGAGTTGAAAGGAAAATTTAAGTTTCAGAAACAAGCTCACAGTTCCACTGCTTCAAGTTTTCTTAGCACTAAGGATCGAGCTTGTCTTTTTTATGATAAAATGCATGATTGTAAAAATTGTTGTGGGACACGTGGATTATCTCTTAATGAAAGGGTAGCTAAAGTTAAAGAAAAGAAATGTTGTCTAAAATGTTTAGAGCCAAATCATATAGCAAAATTTTGTAAACAGTTCATTAAGTGTTTTTCTTGCGGTAAAGCGCATTTAAATATTTTATATCCAGAGTTGAATAAAACAATTCAGCCAACAGAGGAAAAGCCGGTAGCTGAAACATTGCATACAACTACAGTCGGGCAAACTTGTACCCCGGAGGTAGCTCTAATGACTTTGTGGGTAAGAATAGCGGGAGTTAAGGAGTGTAAAGAAATAAGAGCCCTTTTAGATTGTGGTTCCCGAAAATCATACATTTTGGAATCATTAGCCACAGAGCTAGAATTACTCGTTGTGTCAAAAGAAAATGTAGCTCTTACTTTATTTGGGGGTACTAAAACTGAACCAAAGTTGCATAACATAACAATTACAGAGCAAAATTGTGCTCGGTCAGCTCGTAAAGGTATCCAAATTTAGAATTTGAATTCTTGGATCAGAAGGTAATTTGTGGGGATATACCTCGGGTACCAAAGGGTCCGATATTGAAAGAATTAAAGCGAAATCGGATTTGGTTGTCGGATTTAGGTGAAAATTGTCCTAAAATAGAAATGCTCATAGGTAGTGACATTTACGGGAAAATTCTTACCGGGCGAGTTAAGCAATTGAAAGGAGGTTTAACCGCTATTTGTACAAAATTGGGCTGGGCAGTTTGCGGTGTATCAGATGATTTTCATAAAGGGAAAAATGCTTCTGCCTTTTGCACGAATTTAGCAATACAGGATTTCAAGATTTCCGATCTTTGGAGCTTAGAAACCATCGGAATTTTGGATGCTAATCTCAACTTAAATAACTCTTTAGAGGAAAAAATAGCACGTGAGCAATTTTTGAATTCTCTCTCGAGAAACGAGGGGGGTCGTTATAGTGTGGGATTACCTTGGCTGGGATGCAATGTAGAATTGCCCTCAAATCGTCATATAGCCGAAAAGAGATTGTTCAATGTCTCCCATAGACTTAAAAAATCTTTGAGAAAATATGAGGAATATGATAACATTTTTAAACAGTGGTTAGAAGAGGGTGTAATCGAAGCGGTACCAAATAATGAATTGCATTTTAAAGGGCATTATTTACCCCATCATCCAGTTTTTAAACATAGTAGTGTTACGACTAAGATATGACCCGTTTTTGACGCGTTATGTAAAGTTAATAGATCACCATCCCTTAATGATTGTTTGGTTAAAGGCCCAAATTTAATTGAAGAAATTCCATCTATTTTGTTGGGTTTTAGAGAGAAAAGTATTGGTGTTACGTCCGATATTCGGCGTGCATTTTTGCAGATTGAGTTGAGGAAAGAAGATAGGGACTTTTTGAGATTTTTATGGTGGGAGAAAGGCAAGTTAAAGGTTCTTCGTCACACAAGAGTCGTGTTCGGGGTACGACCGAGCCCATTTTTACTGGGGGCGGTTATTTCCTTCCACTTGTCAAAAGTACCGCCTGATCAAAATGATATTGCACGAAAATTAGACAGATCATTTTACACTGATAATTGCGTGACTTCAGTAGATAATGAAAAAGATCTCGTGGATTTTGTAAAATCCTCTACTGAAATTTTAGCTGAAGCTCGAATGGACTTGCGAATGTGGACATATGGTCCAGTAGAGAAAGATATTGAATTGGCGCCAGATTATTCGAGCGCAGATTCCCCGGCAGAGAATCCCGTTCTAGTTTTAGGAACTATGTGGGACAGATAGTTAGATAATCTTCACGTAAAAATTGAGAACGTCGCGGTTTCAAAGAAAGTGACTAAAAGGGAGATTTTGTCTTTAAAGCAATCAATTTTTGATCCCTTGGGATTTTTGACACCTGTTTTATTGCAAACTAGCCGCCATCGGCGACCAGCTGGTTCGTCTTCTTACGCCATTCGCCTTTCTATGTAAGCAGCCACCTACGGCGGCTGTTTGGCCAACTTGTCATTTACCTTTTTACTTCAAGTTTGCCGCCTTCGGCGGCTGTAAAAATAAATTTGGCAGCAGTATTAATCAAGCCATCTCTATCTTTTTTTTTTTTTGTGCCATTCAAATTTTTTCGCCAAGATTGGCGCCTTCGGCCGCTATCTACCTTCCTAATTAAAACAAAGATCACTCAAAAAACCGTTTTTTTTTTATTTTAGTACAGCCAAATATATATATATATATATATATATATATATATATATATATATATATATATATATATATATATATATATATATATATATATATACAAAATTTCCTATAGTGTGCAAAAAGTAGCATTTGACAAAGAAAAAAACCTCGCTGTTTTTATTGAATTAAATGCGCACAAGTATGAAATGTAACGTAATATAGATACAGCAAAACGTCCAGCAGGGAGGGGGGATGGAAAAAGAAATAAATGCAATCCCTAAATAAAACAAAAAAAAGGAAAGAGAAAAAAAGCAATCGCTGCCGGAAAAACGCATGGTCATCACGTCATAAAATGTAGAAGTAAACGATATAGTAAAAAAAAAGATTAACATTGTTTGCGATTAAGTTTCATCAGAATATCGAATTGAAATCCAAGTAGTGACGTCAGTGGCATGAAAGATTGAAGAACGCTTTTTTCGACCGATGCGTGGAAAGACATGGTGTGTTCAGCATTAAAAAAATTGTAAAAAAAGCCTATTGCGTATTTTTAAGAACTTTTTTCTTTTGAAGAGGGCGAAATCATTTTACTATTACCAACTTAAATTTTAGAAGTGAGGCTTTGAAACTTCTCGCAGGATTATATTAGAAAAAATAAAACCCAGGAAAAAATGCAAATTAAAGTTTTTTTTTCAAAAATTGATAAAAAATACAAAAATTTCTCTATTTTCAAAATTTTTTCATTCATCATATTTAAAATTAAAGTTTCTACACTATAGTACAAAAAATATTTGTGTGGTGCGATTGGTTCGGAATCTGTGAGGTAAAAAGTACTAAGAAGTGCAGAAAAATACATAAAACATTTAATAACTTTTTTTCTAAATAAAATATCAAAAATCGAACCCCGAGGTGCACATCTTCAGCAAAAACCGCACCTGTATACCAAATTTCATATTTCTAGGCCTTACCGTTTTCCCGGGAAGCGCGCCACACACACACAAACATCTTATTTTATTATATGTATAGATAAAGTTGTTACAACAGGAAATTTGGGAGATGAAAGTGGACTGGGATGCCCCTTTACCCGGTATTACTAGAAATAAATTTTTAAAACGGTATAATCAACTGAAAATTCTGAATGATTTGCGAATACCGCGGCGTATAGGGTTCGGAGATCGAAGTACCTGGTCACTTCATATATTTTGTGATGCTAGCCAGCATGCATATGCAATGGTAATTTTTTTGAGGTCCGAGAGTGAAGGGGAAATATTTGTCAGGTTTGTAGCAGCCAAGTCAAGAGTTGCTCCATTAAAAGGAATTACTATTCCGCGTCTAGAGCTTATGTCGTGTGTTTTAGGTGTGCGCCTTTCTAAATACGTGTCGGAAGCACTCGCATTACATGTAGCTAAATATTTTTGTACAGATTCCAGCACAGCATTATTTTGGATACAAAGAAATGACGCGTGGGGAACTTTTGGGGGTAATCGTGTTAGGGAAATTTGCTCAGTTACAAATACAAATCAGTGGTCACATATTTCAAGTCATTTAAACTTTGCAGATTTACCTTCACGCGGTTGTTTTCCTCTTCAGTTTCTAAATCAGATTGGTGGCGTGGGCCTGTTTGGCTTAAAAGTTCTAAAGATAATTGGCCAAAATCTGAGGTTAAAGCAAGTGAAACTTTAATTTTTGCAGAACGCAAGAAATCCATATGTTTAAATCTTAGTGCCGTAGTAGAAAGTGAGAGAGTTAAATGGTACGAGAAGTTTTCTAAATTTTCAAAAATGATAAGAGTTTTAAGTTGGGAAAAAAGATTCATTAGAAATTGTCAAAAAATAATGGTAATTCGAGAACCTTTCTTGCTAGATTCCGAAATAAAAGAATCTAAAATCGCGCTTCTTGCTCTTGTTCAGGCAGAAAGTTTTCCGGAAACGGGAGACTCTATCGGTGGCATTGTGACCATAAGAGATCAAAGTGGTTTAAGAAGAGTAAGAACACAAATCGTTGAAAGAGAAGATTCCTATGAATTCCGGTATCCTATTTTGTTGCCATCGAAGCACTACATAGTGAACTGTTTAGTCAGAGACTATCACTTGAAATATTCACATGCTGGAACTCAAGCATTGACTGTTATAATGAGAGAAGAATTTTGGATAATAGGTGCTAGGCACACAATCCGATCAATTGTTAAGAACTATGTTCGATGTAAAAGATTTACTGCAAAACCTCCAACTACTGGATCCATTCAGTTACCACTGGACAGAGTTCGTGATGCTTTCGCCTTTGAAGTCACCGGAATAGATTTATGCGATCCGCTTATTCTCCGGAATAAAACTAAGACTTGGATAGTCTTGTTTACGTGTGCGGTATACCGATGCGCACATTTAGAGTTGGTGTCATCCATAAGCACAGAGACCTTCATGCAAGCACTGCGGCGTTTTATAGTCCGAAGAGGTCGTCCGTCTGTTGTGTACACCGACAATGGGACTAATTTTGTTGGAGCGTCAAGATTACTGAGAAAAAATAGATAGGAAAAAAGTGATATCGCTGGAAACGTTAAGCCCCATCACTTGGAATTTTATTCCGCCCACAGCTGCGTGGTGGGGCGGATGGTGGGAGCGTCTAGTTCGTACCACTAAGGAATTATTAGTGCGAGTTTTGGGACAAGCATCCGTAACCTATGAGGAATTACTTACTCTCCTATGTGACGTGGAGTCGGTGATGAACTGTCGTCCTCTAACCTATGTCTCGAACGACAGAGGATTTAACCCCTTTAACACCTTCTATGTTTATACAGGACATTAAATTTTCAGGTACCCCAGATTTGGACCTGTTAGATCGAGATAAACTCTTAGTACGCCAACGCTTTTGTCAAGAGTTAAGGGAACAACTTCGAAGTCGTTTCCGCAAGGAGTATCTCGGACAATTGGTGCAGAGGCATGGACAAACTCATTGTGAGCTGAAATTAGGGGACATTGTATTGGTCGGAAGCGAAAATCTCAAACGAATTAACTGGCCGATTGCGCATATTCAGGAACTGTGTACCGGAAGAGACCGACGGATAAGAGTTGTTAAAGTAAAAACCCAAAATGGTACATTGACCCGTCCTGTACGAAAACTGTACCCTTTAGAAGTGTGCTTCTGTTTTAAAAATAGCATTATTTAATTTTTGATTCAAGCAAATCAAAAAGGTCGGAGTGTTGTGAAACTGATCACAAAAGAACTTTGAACTGTTTTTAACCGACTTCAAAAAGGAGGCGGTTATCAGTTCATACCGTATGTATGTTTTTTTTTTTGTTTGTCCACTCATAGCGTCTCACCTAGTGATCCGATTTTGATGATTCTTTTTTTAATGGATAGGGGATGGCTCAACTTAGGTCCCATTACTTTGTTTGACCATATTTGTTCTTTAGAAAAAAAGTTATGGGCAAAAAACAACAAATTTCATGCAATTTCCCTATTAAATGATATTGTAGCGAAGTTCGCACTATTCATCCGTGGAAAACGGTGGCTCAGTGGTAGAATTCTCGCCTCCCACACGAGCGACCCGGGTTCAAATCCCGACTAGGACAAAGTGAATTTTACTAAATTTTCGTTTCTACTGCTTCCCGTATTTTCTCGAATGTTCTATTAATTTCTGTATCTTTCCAAGTCGGGAAGGTTCCAGCACTTTCTCAAGTTGTATATAAGGAGATGTAACGTTCATTCGTGGTTCTGAATAAAGATCTCGAGTTGAGACTAACGAGTATTCGCTTCATTTGGCTTTCAAATTGTCTTCGCTATCTTCATCTACGCGACAATATGAAACTCATTGTTATAAAAGTTTGGTGCCATATAACAGTAATATTAATAGTAATTGTAATGATAATTTTGAATGAAGGCTTCTCTGAAGCAAGCATTAAATTTCTTCAAGGGATACTTCGATAATGAGGAATCTGGCGCTGTCGCCTCATTTTTGGCGTAAATAATTTTATTTTAGTAACCCTGCTGATTTATAGTAACCCTATGTGAATTATCAAAATCTTCCTTTCTTCAGTGCTATTGCTCCATAGTAGGGGTAAACCTAACCTGGAAGCGAGGTGATGCAGTGATTAGGATCTGCTTAGCCTTCACAATGCTACCATTAGGTTTGCCTCAACTACTCTGTAGTATTTTTATCGTTATCGTCTGTGCCGATAACAGATGATCGGGGCTAAGTAAGAAAATACAGGGTTGCATCATGAGCAACTTAGATGCTGTGGAACGTAAATTAGTTAGGAAAACAGCAATACTTAAATGGTTATAATTAAATTAACTACGCATGATTTCCAGAGATTAACAAAGATAAGTTTTTAGTGCTAACCGCTTAAAGTTTAACGCGTGTCAAGAGTTTTTTTTTTTTTTTTTTTTTTTTTTAGTATGGAGCATTTTTAAGAAAAAAATGTGAAGTTTCGTGATGGTAACTTCTTACTATTTCTGAAATACCTACATTTACACTAAAAAGAATGAAATAAAAAAATTTTGAAAAAAAAATAGAACCGACTTCAAAATTGCTCTAAAAAGTGAAAAATAATTTTATTCTTTAAACACCATCGATAATGCTTTTAAACATAATTTTTGAAGTTGGCGCAAAAACGATGGATAAAATCATTCACAGCCATAACTCAAATACAACTATAAATTTAACCAGGCCCAGTTTCTTCACTATCACATACATTATGCATTGATGACAGCAAATTTGAATAACGATATAAATGTTTCGTTCGTAACTTTGGATGCTTTTCTGAAAAAAAATATGAACGAAGCATGGTTACCCTTGATTTTACGTTTTGTTTTTGCGCCAACTTCAAAAATTATGTTTAAAAGCATTATCGATGGTGTTTAAAGAATAAAATTATTTTTCACTTTTTAGAGCAATTTTGAAGTCGGTTCTATTTTTTTTCAAAATTTTTTTTCTATTTTTAATTATTCAATTCTTTATTTATCGTGATTTATGTAAATTTTGATGTAAAGAAATTTATCTGGCAGGTGGCGCCAGATAAAATAATACCTTCTGTTGACAGGTAGTCGACTGCTTTTTTGTTTCAGTGGAAGCGCAACTCTGCGCGTTGTAGTGTGGATGGCAGACATCAACAAAGTCCGTATGTAGATATTTTGAGTTAGTTCTTCTACCTATGTGTTCAATCTCACAGATAAAAATATGGTCAGAATGAAATCGAGGAGTCTCCTAACAATCGTCGTACATCAATTACGTGGCTGAATTCACCCAAAAAAAGAGAAAAGCGCCCTGCTTGGCGGAAACCAATGAAATAATGTCCTACTGTTGATGGTTGTCATATATTAAGGCTCTTCTGATCGAAACTGGTCCCGTCCAAGATGGCTTGCTGCAACCAGCAAAGAAAACCTGTTTCGGGTAGAAAAAACTCGGCGCGGACGTGACGGACGGCAGATGTGTGAACTAGAATCATTCTAACTGGCAAAAGCCGACGCATCCGCCATGTTGGAGCAAAATTACTTACTAGGTTTGCTTGACTTACTCTTTCTAAAGAAAAAAATAATTTAATTACTTAATTTACGCTAGTAAAAGTACCCATTTTAAATAATATACGTCTCGGACATTGAATACAGTCGAAACGGCAAATGAGTGAATTTAAACGATAAAAAAATGATAAATTATAAAACCATTTCAATTTGTTTGTGCAAAACTAAAACATTTCCAAATAGAGGGTTGTAAATATTTCGTTTGTAAAAAAAAAAAAGTGATAATCTTTCTTCTAATTACCTCCCCCTACCTTTCGATAGAGGAGCAAATGTTTAACAACCGTCGAATTGAAAAAAAAAAGCAACCCAAGATCGCTTTTTACAAAAGATTCAAGCAGTTGGGCATTGAGAAGGGTTCGAAATACATATAGTATTAGTACGATTTTTTTAAAATCGAATCAACTACTCTTTCTTTCTTTTTTTTTCAATAAAGTCAACTCGGATTTTTTTTCGTGCAAATAAAAAAATGATTTAAATTTATTAATACTAAATGCAATATTTTAATACTAATTAACAGCTCCAAATAATCATAAAGCCCCAGAAACCCTTCAATTGATGGGTCTGGCATGATTAGATAAGAAAAGGGGGGGAGTGTAAGAACACTCTAATAAATTTTAATACATTTCTTGGTTGTATCCCAAAATGACTGGGAAGGCGATAATTGTAATTGCATGCATGTAGAAATTTTACTTTAATATTCTAGGATTTTGGAGACAACAAAGGCAATATCAAAATTTCATAAAAACATCTTTTCCGACGAGTAAGAATTGAGTGATCAAAAAAATCTAATTTCAACTTCACAATTTTTTTTTTTTTTTTTTTGAGCAATCACGATTGCTTATTGCTTTCATTTGACTGTCCTTGACGTTACGGTTCCTTTTTCAGCTTGGACCAGGGCTGCAGCACCACCGTCCACCGGCGGCGGCGCGGCTGGTCCTGAGCACTATCCACCGGAATCCACTTTTGCTGGGCGGTGGCGTCTATGTCCTACACACAAATGGTCATACACACTCCCCTACGTGCGCACGCATTTACACACATACACACGCCTACGTGCACACACGTAAGCCTACGCACACAACTATACACACGTAACCACCCAGGAGGAGGGACATGCTTGGGGAGGGAGCCGTTTCTAGAAACAATAACTCTAATCAGTAGGGTCTTGTCGCAACTCGTGATTGCGAAAAACATAATTTGAATTCAAAGTTTTGGAATTCAAATTAGAATTAATTGGTGGAAGTAGGTCACAGATTTTACTTTTTTTTTCTTTTTTCAGAATTAATGCACGAGAGAGTCAGAGAGCGAAACATTGGCGAATTTGTGGAAGCGGTTTTCGTCGCTTCCAGGCTGCCAGTCACTTCGCGGGCTATTAATTTATCCTTTCTTTTTTCTTTCTGCATCTGCTAGAAATCTGAAGAGCTGAAATCCTTTTTTGGAGCTGTTTGCACAAATAATAGCCTAACAATCACCCGTTTGACTCAATTTAACAAATGCGAAAGAAATGTAAACATCAGCAGTAGTGCTATCGCTGCGAAGCACTGGATCAAGTTTGTTCCAAAATGGCGGATGCGTCGCCTCCTCCACTATAGGGGCCTTAGTGTAAACCTTCACTCGAAGGTGCGAACTAGAGCCCCTATAACTGGAGAGGCCGACGCATCCGCCATTTTGGAGCAAACGTACAACAGAGAAAGCTACCTTTATTGGCAATCCTTCGCCTAACAGGGAACGAGAAGTCGGAGAGCGAAGGTGAACATTGGCGAAATTTTGGAAACAGTTGGCGTCGTTTCCAAGCTGCCAGTCACTTCACGTGCCATTATTTATCCATTTCTTTTTTCTTTCTGCATGTACTGGAAATTTGAAAAGCCGAAATCCTTTTTTGGAGCTGTTTACACAATTAACAGCCGAATAACCACCCATTTGACTCAATTTAACATATGCTAAAGAAATGTAAACATCGGCAGCAATGCTAACGCTACGAAGCACTGGATCAAGTTTGCTCCAAAATGGCGGATGCGTCTGCTCCTCCACTATAGGGGCCTTAGTGCGAACAGCTCCTAACGTGGCGAACGTGTTGTGCGGACGATGTCTGAATTACGCTTAAGGCCCCTGTACACTATATCAGCCGATGCATCAGTCATTTTGGATCGGAGAGCGTGTTTGAGTGGTTGTCTTTCCTGGCACGTTATTGTGTTTGGTGATTTTTTATTGCGAGCAATTATTTGCGACACGTGACTTGATTGTTAAAATTTGTATTATTTTTGGGCAATTTGGCAAAACCCGAAATTTTACTGTGGTAACCCTAGCTCCGCAACAATGAAAAATCCGATCCGAAATTGCTAAACTTAAGCTGATGTGTCGGCCTATTTATAAAGCGGCTGTAGGTCAGAACCCTAGATCAGGAACCCCACAAAATTGTAAACAAATATTTTCCAGCAGAGGGAAAGTACCACTTATTAAATGAATTCAGAGGTACTATCAAAAATTCATTTCATTTAGGTTGTGGGACCATGTGTAGTGTTATGCATATGTGGCCCCATGTGAAGTGTTATGCATGTGTGACCCGAGTGATATTAAGATTAAATATACCTTGTTTACACCCTCAGCGTACTATAACAATGCATATGTAATAAACAAAAGACGTACGGTTGCAGAATTGCAGCACTTACATCCAATGTAGAAATTCAGAGAGCCCTTACAGATGTGTCAGGCCTACTTCCCCAAAATTTCTGGGTCGGGCCCTGGCCATCGGTGTCTCTTCGGTGATTCACTTTAAATTTTCACTTAACCTTATAGCAATTTCTGGCACATAATTCGCAGGAAAAACTAACATATGAAACTCTAATTTTAACTCAACCTTCTTTTCTAAAAAGGAGGCCTTATTAATTTTATAAAGATTCAATTGAATTTCTTCTGATGATCGCTGCGGATCTGGTGTGCTACTTATTCAAAAGATAACCTGTTACTCGCACTAGCTGACACTATTGTTGCTGGTACAAGGCACAGAACATCACGTAATGTGATGAACACTAACAAGGGGAATCCGGATTTTATTTTCTACTTCGGCTTGGAAGCTATATTGACAGTAATGTGAGGTGCAGCATCTTCTCATGCACTACCCAGCAAAAGTAAAGATTCTTCTTGGAAAGAAGAAACCTGGCAAATGACCATAGACGCTTTCTGTCGTAATGTGCTTATCAGCATATTTGAATAAGACACTTTATTATGTTAATTATAATCAGCGGCGGATACAGACCAACATTTCAGGGGGATCATATTCAAGATCTTATATTCAGGTAGGAAAACGTTCTAGAATTCGTTGAGAGCAAATGAAAAGCCTCGAATCGACGAGAAGTAAGGCGTAAACTTAATCAATTTAATCAGTTTTGAAAATTAACAAATTTGAAAATTGATTTTCTAATTAAGCGATTAATTTCGACTGAAAAAAATCTACTTAAACCTTTTTCTTAAGTTTGACGTTCCGTTTCTCTTTTCTTTTCTTAGGCTCAAGTTGCAGCAGGATCTCTTACACTTGACGAAAAACTGCCTAAGGTGCGGAAGGGGTCATGACCTCCATATCCCTCCCCCTCTGTACCCTCCCCTGATTATCATGGGCGGATGTAAACACTGTATCCCTCAGTACATCATCCATAGCGTTTTATAGTGTTACGGTTTGTGATGCTGTCGGTTATCGTGGACGAACTCACCCACTCTGAATTGGTAACAACTTGAAAAACGATTGTGATACAAGTGCATATTTGTAACCATGGTTTTGTCAGATTTTCTATTAAAAAATGTAGACATAGTCAAGAGTGGTTATTTCCACCCTTTAGTTAAATCAAAAGAATAAGAGTCCACTCCTTTTTTGTTTTCTTACCCACTGAACTTTAAGGCTGAGTGATATTAATAATGGTCGCATTTTGCAAATAATTAAGATATTAGTCAACTTTTAGAAAATGGGGAAATGAAAAGAATGTAAGAGATTATTATGAGTAGAGATATAAAATTTCCGGAAATTTTGAAGTGGTTGAAAAAACCGGTTTTTTACCGGGTTTTTTCGGGAAAAATTGGAAAAAATGGAAAATTTGATTTCTTTATGAATAAAATTTGGGTTTCTTAATAGCTCTGTGTTTCTTGTGACATATAAAGGTTTAAGCATAAAAAAATATATGCTATCCACACATCTTTTTCTGCTTGACAGAAATACACATAAAGGTAAGATTAATTAGAAGAAAAAAACCTTTTTTTTTATAACTGAGTAGAGGGCTTTCATGAGAAATAAGTCAAGTCGTCACTCAACCAATAATATTGGGTAATGTGTGTCTAATCATAACAATTACATTTCCGATTTTAGATAGCCTTTGAAACTTCTGAAACTTTCGATTTTCAAACATGATTGATATTTTTTTTTTTTGGGGGGGGGGGAGAAAAGTAATACAATGTTACTATCTGAAAATGAAAGCTATTGAGTTTGGATTTTTTCCAATCCAGTCTAAGTCCAAATAAAAACTAAATTGGTTTTTCTTAAGCTGAACCAAAATTAAACTGGAGTTAAAGTTTATTCATGCGGCCGTGCTAAGCACAGTAGTAAAAGTAGTCATACCAGCCCTTTTGAACAAATTTGAGTTATTATAACCAAGTTGTTCTCTGTTTCGTATTTTATTTAATAAATAAAATGTTTTAGGGTCATTTGATCAAGAGCTATTGTTTTGAAAAATTCTTTAAAAAAAAAAATATCGGACAAAAATTGTATCATCGAATGGAAGAAAGGTAATTTTATTTTAATGAGTATCTAATTTATTTTTCTTTCTCACTGTATTAGGAAATAATTTACAATATATTACCCAGTTTATGTATTGTTTTTCGGTTTTCTTAAAATTTTAAGCGAAATACCTGCTATTTTAAGTTGTTTAACCAAGTAGAACGACAGTTCCTTTGCTTGTAGTGCCTCGACAAACAGTATTTGAAACGGCATGCCGTCTCAAGTGGCTTGGAAATGATAGTCAATGTCCGGAAAGTGTACAAAACGAACAATGAACATTTCAGTTAATCGTCATGTCATCCAAAAGTGAGTTCAATGAAATCCTCGGGTTTCCACGAGAGCAGTCGTTTGTGGGAATTTGGGACCGATAAGTGCGACTAAGGGAAAAAACAGCTCAAGCAGAAGTTTTGCAAGTTCCAAAAATTCAGACATTCGTATCCAAAAATTCAGGCATTCGAAAGATGCCAGAAACTTTTGAGACGGGCCCGCAAGTCCACACTGGATGAGATACCTTTCACTGATTTACCGTTCAACCGGTTCATATCCCCAGAACCATAAAATTTGGTCTGTAGATACCATAGGCTCCCATATAGGGGGGAAAGTGAGGGTTCAAGCCCCCCCCCCCCTCTTTGGAAATGAGAACTTCCTTTCTTTTAAAACTTTTTTCTTTGTAAAAATGTAAAAACATTTTTTCTCCAGCCATTAATGAACTAGTTATCAAAAATGTTAAATTTTATTAGCTCTAATCTGTACTAAAGTCCGTTTCCATGGGGAAAATTTCCTGCTAAACCATGAGGAAAATATCAGAGCCCACCCCCCTTAAAATTTTGGGACAAGCGATAAAAAATCTCTAGTTTTTTGTGGATGAGGGCCGTAAAATGAATCAAAAAGTGAACCAAAAGGACATTTTAGAAGTTATTGTACTTCTGTGGACCTAAGAGCACTTCAGCATTGTACAAACTGGACATTTTTCTTTAACTCCACACCGATTCATATGGCCAAAAATACCAGAGTGGTGCAACGCACATTTTTTTTTACATGATATATCATCTTTAGAGTGAAAGCTCTACTCGCTCGACCTCAATCCTATTTATTACACTGTATGGCCTGTTTCAGAGTCAAAGGTCTACCCTAAACTATACAATGGACTTTCTAAACCAATTGTTTTATAGGGAATAGGATTGATTAAAGGACTTGCTGCCCTTGAATGAAAATTTCAATAAGCAGTTGCACCTCTGTATTACTGCATAAGGCTGCTAGTTTGAAACCAATTAAATTTATTGATTGCTAAAGGTCTTCTCATATTATTATTTTTTGTGTTTTGTTAATTTATTTGTTTTAATCGTTTCTTGGGAAATTGCTTGCTCTTTTTTTTTTTTTTTGCCGCACCCTGTACGTTTGGATCGCACAGTCAGCAGAAACATAGTTTTGTGATTGAAGTTATGCTCGTTTGTTTTATGAAGTAAGGAAAATAAATTCTTCACTAAGGTTGTTGGTTTAAGCTTTTTTGCTAAAAGTATTATTAAGCATTTTTTGATTTATATGGCAAATTATATTGTCATACAACAACTTGCATTAATGTTGCACAGTATTTTAACATAAAACGGGGGGCGGGGATGAAATTGCATCAGAATTTAAGCGTGAGAAATTTCTAATCACTTTTTGCTGAAAATTTCAATTGAAACCCTGAAAAGTTGAAAAAATTCTTTTTTTTTTTTCAATTTTTCCGAAGTAGAATTTTATTCATTTGGAAAAAAAAAACGGTTTTTTTTCCGTTTTTTTCGGAAATTTTCCGTTTTTTTCCCGACTGTTTTCATCTTTAATTATGAGTAATAAAGAAATCAATTTATTTACACTGGAATATTATAAATGTATATATACACATGTAATTATGCACATATATGTTGTTGTTGTTGCTGTGTGCCAGCTAGGCTGGCAACTTGAGGTGCGCTGCTTCACTTTTCCAACTGTACCGTAATTTGGTGTGAAGTCCGAATTCTGCAGTACACACATGCCATAAGGACCCGTTTATAGGGTAGGCACTAGGCAACCATTCACAGCATAACAACACATTCACACAAATAAAGGACAAGGATGGGAAAGAGAAAGTACGTCCATGCCCGAACCGGGATTCGAACCTTCCTGTCGCAGTCAGACTGCTCTGACCACTAGGCAAGGCAGGCGGCATGCACATAAATAAAGGTCTAAATAGTCTAAATTCTCTAATTTTGCTTTCGTTTCAGACAACAATTGATGTTACCTGTTGTAGTTTTGCTGGTGCAATAATCCTCATTGAAAGAGTTCATTGTAAACTTCGGAATCTGTGACAGTGTTTTGGTGACTTGAATCGGTTCAGTATCCTTCCACAAGAACACCAGGTCTTCTGTTGTGTAGGCATCTTCAAAAAGAAGTACGAATAACATTTTAGACAATATTAATGCCCCATAATAATGTACCGTTATAAATTTCTACGATACTATTTGTTCACATGATATTCTAATGTTAGATTTAAATATAAAACCGTATGCCTGTTCTTACTAAAAACCTTAAGAGATAATACAAGGTGTTTGAAAAGTCCTTGACACATCTAAAAAATTCATAGAAAACCAACAAATTGTCGTATGAATTTGCGGTTTGCACCATAATACTTCACAGGTTAAAAGTTACTTTTAAATCGTTTTTGTTGACATGGAAAAACGCAAAAAGGAATGAAAATTACTAAATGAAGAATTACAAGCATAGCATACTGACACCCTGGCTGCGAAATACCTTTTTCCTTTGTCTTTTTGTCCCCTTTTTATTTTATTTTTTATTTTTTTCTTTCCGATGTCATAAAAACTCTTGAAACGTGAAGTATTATGGTGCAAACCGCAAATTCATACGACTATTTGTTGGTTTTCTATGAATTTTTTAAATGTGTCAAGGACTTTTCGGACACCCTGTATTACCTAACAGTTACAAGAGTTAGTTTTACTACTGATGAAGCATTTATCTTTTCCATAACTCTAACCTCCTGCCTTGTAAAATGTTAGCAAATCTATACTATATTATACTATAATATTATGAAGAGAGAGGGCGGATTTTCGTATGTTTAAACGTTCAAGATAATCTCCGGAACCACTGCATTTTTTTGAAAAATTCTTTTACTATACGAAAGGTTCATTCTTGCTGAGTGACATGCTATAAATTATGTATATATTTCTTTTTACTATTTTTTAAAACTAATAAGTTCTCTTCACTACGAGTTTATGTTTCGTACTGTTTTGTTCTTATACACGTAAAAACTAACTCTGATTGCTCCGCATCCGCAATGGCAGAAAAATTAAAGGTTCTCCTTTAAACTGAATAGTGAGGGTTGGGCACATGTTAATGATAAAATTATCACGATGCCAGTAGGAGAACCGCCAAATATTTTTCATGTATTAGAGGCTGCAGAAGATAGGTTATGTAGCATTCCATTAGCCTAGGGTATTGAAAAACCATTTAGCGTCACATACTGTTTACGTTTCAAAATTTAATTAAATGAAATATAACTACGATTCTTTTCGGGGACATAAGTTTTTGTATTCGAATAGTATAGATAGACAATAATAATTCGTCTTTCTGAAAGTTGTTATTTTGCATGCATTCAATTAAGTACATTTAGTTTGGAAAATTATTAATTGAAAGAGTAATGGCACGCAATTACCGTACTTTCAAAATTAAGAGTTAAAACTACAACGAACAAAAAACAGTGGATAAGAAAGAATTTGACAGACAAGATGAAAAAATAAATAAAAATGATTAGCGAAACAATTCTTTATGATGACCATATTTAAGCATTAAAAAACAATATAATAAACTAATATAGCTAACAAATATCCTATCAGAAGGAAATTACAAAAAAAAGGAGGCATATGAAAAAAGCAAGTTTCTCGAAGAAAACGAGTAAACCACCTTAAAAGGCATTCCGCGATAGAGAAAACTCACCTCTTAGTATAAAATATGTGAGTCATTCTAATAGCTAATTTGAATTAGGTCACATACTGTCCAACCACGGATTGCATGGAATTTCCAAACGTCCAGATAAGACGGATCTATGTGAATAGGGGGAAAAGTAAAAATTTGATGCGCGTATTCCGCTCATTCGAATGAGACTCTGTTTCTGCAAAAGCTGACATCGCTAAAAAATAATAGATTCGTTCATTTCCGGCTGTAAAACGGATGTTTGTATTTCCATACAATCCGTGGTCAGACAGTACAGGGCCTGATTACCCCAAAGGCTCAGGAAGCTTGAGCTTCTTCTCAGAATTTTTAGGGGGTCTACATTTCACTGTAAAACTGTGTTTTACAGTTCAGCTTTTGAATGTGTTTCTTAAAGATATTGCAAACGTATGAACTTGCTAAACAAAAACTTTTGAAAGAATTAACTTATTGAAAGTGATGACACAGTTGATAAAATGTAGTACAAGCTAAATTTTCAAATGTGAGATTTGATACAACTCTGTTACAATGTACTTTTATGACATTTAATTTCCTTTGTAAAGTGTCAAGTACGATTCAAAATGTTACAACCCAAATTTGCTGAGAATTCAAGTGCAACATATGTAATAAACAAAATTTCCGTCGGTCTGTAATGTGGAATTAACTTAACTCTGAATTCTGCTGGGCCACTTAGCATTAGTTAGTTTTGTATCAATGTGCATAGAATGGTTAGAAAATTTTCCTAGAACAAAACGTCGGGGCCCCCAAAATAAGGCCGAGCTTCCCCTAATTTCAGAAATGAATCGGGCCCCGGTCACATAAGAAATAATTTGGAACATTTTCGTGGTCCTACATATTAATATACATACCTGGTCGAATAACGGTTAAAGATCCTGCCAATCTATCAAGCAGCATATAAAGAACTCGGTCTTATAGACGGCGACATACCTTGGAAACTAACTTTAGTTTATACACGTAACTTTCTGACTCCGCTCCTAAACTCAGATAATTGTTTACAACTATTTTAACTTTTATGTCAACTTTTAAACCCTATTGCTTTATGGCAAACATTTTAAAAAGATGTCGTTGACGACATATTGCAAGAAGAGCGTCAGCAGAAATGCTATGATTGTTGTTTAACGTCAAGAGATATAAAAATTAAAGACGAAATTTGTGAATGCGGACACTCAACAGGAGACTTTTGTTTGCCACCACCGCAGAGAAACAGTGAAAAAAACTCTATTAAAACAGGATTGATACGTGAAAACCAGGAATGTAAATTAATGTTGATCGGCATACCCGGTGGAATTGGAAAAAATTAATAAGTTCAACACTATAAAAATTTATCAACAGGCTTTTTGCGATGTTTTTTTTTTTTTCCGGAACTGTAGTGACTTTACTTAGAGATGTGAAAACTGACCATTCCACATTTAAACTACTTTGAATATTTCTTCCAGAAAAACTGCGTATATTTAATAAGAAAACCAGGCAATTTGGGTAGGAGAATTTCTTCAATAAGGTACTCCTCTGGACTTCTCTTTATGCTTCTAAAATTAAAGGCGATATCCCAATAATTTTGTTGCGTCACTTTAATTTGTCTAATATATTCAATGGAATTCAACCCCAATGAAATTCACTACGGAATAATATAATTTCGAGTATTGTTCTTACAGCACCAGCAGCATATCAGTTGGCTCATAATCTTTGCATCCCATGGTCCCTGTAGATTTCCTTTTACATTTAGGTGATTACAAAACCCAGTGAAAATTTCTTATGCCATCACCATCATCAAACGTACAACTGTACGATACGTAGTGCCACGTTACATACGGGAAGATCGTATTGTTCAGTGGGAATTATATGTTGGTCTCTCTTGCTCTGGAAATATGGCAAATCAATTTGTTTCAAACCTCAGAAAAACGAAGCAAAAAAATATTGCTTACTATAAATTTTTAAACTAAAAAGTACCTTTATAATATTTATTTAAGATAGATAGTTTTTTGGACCAGAACTAGGTCGGAACGGGCTTCTAGTTTACTTATAAAATATTACTTAGTATTTTCGGCAAAATTTCAAAAGGATTGTAAAGGGGAATAGAAAATTTCAATCGAAGTGAAAGAGATAATCTTTTTGCCTTTCACTTCCAGAAAATGTCATTTCGACTTTTTTTTTAGAGTCAATTATAACGCCACGCGTTACTGCTAAAATATTTTCCCAGTCGTTCTAATCTGATCTTTTCGTTGAACATGGGGATATTCGGTTTGTGTGCTACCTCAAAATGCTCATGCTGTATAATTCCTTCTTCAAACTTGTGACGAGTTGAAAAGTCTGCTATTTATTGCAACTGTAGACGATTTGGAGTGTATTTTTGTAGTTCTTGTCCAAGTTGCTTTGCTGAAATCGCCAGTAATATCCAATAGCATTGAGTGATGGATATTGTGTGGAGTCCGAGCTGCGCCACAAAAGAGCCAAAGCGGGCCCTTTGGCAGTTTGTTCACCGACCCTTCATTCTAGCTGAAAAATTATAAAAATCATACGACTACTCCAATCCTGAGACGGGTCCCACAAGAGCTAGTCCCCTAGTTTCCGACTAGGCAGACATATGGTCTCTCGTCGGCCATGAGACCGAGCCTCAACATCTGGGTTCTTCCATATTAAACGACATCATGCACAGTTTCTTTCAATGATTCTCCTGCTTTGATAAGTTCTTTCGAGCTTCGACGTGACAGACACCAGCATATTTGCCAAACAAATTAGTAAACCAATACTGACGTCCCCAAGAAAATAATTTGAAATGACTTTAACAATTCATTTTACTAATATGCTGATATTGTTAGTAAGTATACAAATGTCTAGTGCATTACTGTAACTTTCTACGCATGCTACATACTATTATGGTTATACATACTTTCTGATTCCATTTCCATTCTGACTCAATCTCGAAAACTATACCAGTTTTTTTTTTCTTCTTCAGTGATGTACATGATAAACGTTAGATTCAAAGGATGAAAAAAAGGAAATTTTCTGGAAACACCTGTTCGGCCCTTGCAAAAGAAAATAGGTTCATGTATGAATTATACGGAATCGAATAAAATTTTATTTTACTTACAGCTAGCTGCTTTGAGGCTGCAAATCTGATTATCCATGGGATAATTCCTAAGGTCCATAGGACAGAAAAGTTTCATGGAAATTCTGAAAGAAAACAAAACGATAAAGATACCCATATAAAGTAAAAAACGGCATACTTTTCTCAAACACTCTCCGATCTCGTTGCCTTCTGCCTTGGGGTTGTCATACATCGTGGATGAAGTGATATATTCTTACCACTCTGGGGATAGAGCCTGGATCATGAGGACCATGGAGCCTGGACTGGTCCTGACCACAGGGGGCTTAACTCTTGACGAAATATTTATAATAACCATATTGGTTGTTGACAAACGATTGGTTGCGAAACAAAATGCTTATTGAGACAGGACGCATTGCAAAAAGTTAATCTATCACTATAAAAAGAAAAAAAAAAGAAAGAAAGAAAAGAAAAAAGAAGAAAAAAAAATGCAATACCTACTAGAAATTTTCTAGGAAACTAGGTTTCCATAAAGGTTTCTAGTAACGATAAAGCTCTTTTCAACTAACGTTGACAATTTTACTTAAGAAGAAGCTGATGAAAATTCCAGTTTCCTAGAGATATTTTAGTAGTACTGTAGTTTCTTTCTTCATTTCTTTTTTTACTGTGTAGTTTAGGTTTTTTGGGTCCTTTTTACAGTGTAGTTAAAGTTCTTACTTCCATAAAGGTTTCTATTAACGGTTCAGCTTCTTCTTAAGTAACGTTGGCAATGTTACTTAAAAAGAGTTACTGCTAAAGTTAGTATTAGTTAATGTTACTTAAGAAGAAGCTGAATCGTCACTAGAAATCTGTATGGAAGCCTAGTTTCCGAGATATTTTCTAGTACTACTGCAGTTTTTGTTTTGAAGTGTATTGATTCTAAACAGAAACGATAATTTTTATTTCTATTTTGTTCCATATATTTTCTAGTAACTATTTCAATGATAGCTTTCAAACTTACTCACCTCGTGCTATACAGGATTTTCCCATCTGGGTAAATTCGAATGAGAGTGTTAGGTGTTAGGAGAAAGTGAAATTGCCCCGACATCTCGTTCGAAAAAAACAGATCAGGCGTCCATATATGTTCGATTTTTGTGAGAGTGAGGTACGTTAAGCCTAAACCACTGTCGTATTTCAGGCGGGAGTCCATCCAACTTTGCCGGAAAGTCAATTGAACATCGTATTCCTGCGAAAATTGAAGCCAGAAAATAAGTAATTGTGAAAACACGCAAAAGCGGTAAATTCATACGACTGAAAGCGAAATTTGATTTTTATTAACTTTTTTTTTAAAGTCAGAGTAACAGTATTGTTACAATAATTTCATTTTCGCTGTTCGTTGAGTGCGTAGGTTTTGATATTCTTTAAAAAATATTACTTCTTTGAAAGACATAAGCAGATGTTTTTTTTAAAAGTATTAGATTTGTACTGGCAGTAGATTGAATAAAATCAATAATAGTGAATAGATATTCAATGAAAATTGGTTGAAAGTTTCTGAGTTATGAGAACCTCTTCTTCAGTGGATGTAAATAGACCTATGTGGCAAAAGTTATCACAAGTTGCGTTTTCTAGCACATGAGAAGAGGTGCTATTTAACCACCATCCCGTTCACAACACACTTTTCGACCCGGTAAATCCCCGCTCTGGCTCCGATTCAAAAATTCCTCGTTTCCATGTAAAAAGAGGTTTCCCATTGTACCAAAGAAAGCGGTTTTTACCCAGCATTGTTAGCGGCTAGTAGACGAAGTTGCTTCGCGTAATGCATTCTGGGTAAAACTCCGCTTTACTCCCATAAGCAAGCAGGAAGAGAAGAAATCCACATGTATCCCGCAAATAACCGGAATGCGGTGAAAAACAGGTTTTTTTCGAGGTCGAAAGTGTCCATGAGTGTCCGAAACGGCCCTAATGAGATGAAGGCGTACATCCAGTGCAGGGGCGGAAACAGACGCATCTATCAGTTTGCCGAATTCGAAACAGAGATATTTTGAAACGAACGAAACATGATGATTAAATTTTGCTCTTTCCACTGATATACTAAAAAAATCGCCCTAACTGATCGTTTACCAATATTCCACGGTAGACGTGGTTGGACAGTTTCTCTCTCTCTCTCTCTCTCTCTCTCTCTTTCTTTTTGCTCGTCAATCAATTACGGTGCATCACTGTTAATGTATAACAGTACGGTAATACTCATAATTTTCAACCGATCGCTATCGAGTGTCATTAATTACTGTTAGTTTATAGTTTTTGTACTGGTATTTTTTCTTTGTTTATTTTTTTCTTGTTTTCTTTCTTTCCTGTTCGTGCTTTTGTCTTTTTTCTTTCCTTGTTCTTTTTTTTTTAAATTATTATTTTAGAATTGCATTCATTATTTTTCTAAAAATTTGATTACTCAAAACAATTAGATTTCTTAAGTAATATAAAACGTCGTTTATGGACAAGTTTACAGAAAAATGTTTTTGTTCAAAATGCCTTACCATATTTACATCATTGATGTTCGTTATGCTCCTTACATAAGTATTAACCGTTACAACAACTGGACCTGTAAGAAAATAACAGTACCTTTTATGTATTGCTTTGTCAGTTGAGTATTATTTCAAAATATCGCTTCAAGTAAAACTTATTATTATTATTATAATTTTTTATTTCTGCTGTCTTACTCAGTAAATTTTACTTTTCTCCACGAGTTTTTTTTTTGGGGGGGGGGGGGGACATGTTAGACAATTACTATGCCTAAATTAAATATAGTATTTTGCGGCGTTTGAATAAAATAAATAATTGTTGTTAAATGCGAAAAGAAAATCATAATACCTCGTACCAATCCGAAACTCTTCAATGGAAATTGAATATTAATATTCTGAGAAAAGGTTGGAAGTTCTCTGAGAAAAAATCATTGCCTCGAACGAAATACAAAACAGAAATTAAATGAAAAAAAAAAATCCTCAAGTTAATAAAAATTAATTAAAGTAATCCAAGTTGATGACATTCAGCAAAATACTTTCATCTTGGAAGTTTTACATCAGTATTTATAAACTTTCCGACGATCAATTAATTTTGTTAAAGTTGCTTATATAGAATATTAAATACACAATGGATAAATAAAATGTAAGTTATGGACAGATTAATAAACAGTTCAAAAAAGGGTTTATCAATGCTAATAAATTACTCAGAAAACTGACTGCTTAAAATTATTAAAAGTTTTAGATTTAAATTTTGAAACCTTGAAACAAAAATCTTAAAAATTGCTATTATCTTCTAAGAATGCTATCAGTGCTTAAATAATATCATACCTGAACCATTTTTTCCTTCTGGTCTGACACTGGAATCGTATTCTTTGAAAATATCTTTTAGAATCTTCTGTTCCAAATATAGGTTACCTTTGCCACTGTAAGAAAATATAAAGTTTCAAAATGGGTATAAGCAAACATCTTATTCGAATTTCAAAGAAAAAAACCATTCCGTACTTAAGTGTTTTTCCGCCGACCACTTTCGTCATAAAAAAATTTTGAAAAAAAAAATAGAACCGACTTCAAAATTGCTCTAAAAAGTGAAAAATAATTTTATTCTTTAAACACCATCGATAATACTTTTAAACATAATTTTTGAAGTTGGCGCAAAAACGATCGATAAAATCATTCACAGCCATAACTCAACTACAAGTATCAATTTAACCAGGTCCAGTTTCTTCACTACCACATGCATTACGCATTGATGACAGCATATTTGAGTAACGATATAAATGTTTCGTTCCTAACTTTGGATGATTTTTTGATAAAAATATGAACGAAGCATGGTTACAATGGATTTTACTTTTTGTTTTTGCGCCAACTTCAAAAATTATGTTTAAAAGTATTATCGATGGTGTTTAAAGAATAAAATTATTTTTCACTTTTTAGAGCAATTTTGAAGTCGGTTCTATTTTTTTTTTCAAAATTTTTTTATTTCATTCTTTTTAGTGTAAATGTAGATATTTCAGTAAAAGTAAGAAGTTCGGCTCTATATCACTGTATTGCTTTAGAAAAGCCTTTATTCAAAACTATCATTACAATTACTATTATATGGCACCAAACTTTTATAACAATGAGTTTCATATTGTCGCGTAGATGAAGATAGCGAAGACAATGTGAAAGCCAAATGAAGCCAATACTCGTTAGTCTCAACTCGAGATCTTTATTCAGAACCACGAATGAACGTTACATCTGCTTATATACAACTTGAGAAAATGCTGGAACTTTCCAGACTTGGAAAGATGTAGAAATTAATAGAACATTCGAGAAAATAGGGGAAACAGTAGAAAAGAAATTTTAGTAAAATTCACCTCGTCTTAGTCGGGATTTGAACTCAGGTCGCTCGTGTGGGAGGCGAGAATTCTACCACTGAGCCACCGTTATCCACGGACGAAAGGTGCGAACTTCGCTACAATATCATTTGGAAATTGCATAAAATTTACTGTTTTTTGCCCATAACTTTTTTTCTAAAGAACAAATATGGTCAAACAAAGTAATGGGACCTAAGTTGAGCCATCCCCTATCCATTAAAAAAAGAATCATCAAAATCGGTTCACTAGGTGAGACGCTATGAGTGGACAAACAAACAAACAAACAAACAAAAACATGCATACGGTATGAACTGATAACCGCCTCCTTTTTGAAGTCGGTTAAAAACCTTACTAAACGCTGAATCGACAGCCAATATTCAGTTAGGAAATTACCATTGCATTTTATAGGTTCAGAGACAAGGAAATTTCGGTGGAACAGTCTGCTCTTCGTTGAATTTCTAAGTTCAATTAGGTTTCCTTCATTGGACGAATTAATAACTGAATGAAAAATATTTCTAAACATTCAGAGACGAATACAAACTGTCTTAAGATTACTCTAGATCATAAAACCTCTACCAAAACTACCTGTATATCAGGGGTGAGTTGGTGTTAGAACGACGGCTCAATCTATACTAATATATATGTTCCGTCAAAGTATGAAATCCGTTATTTTATAGAATACTTAGTTATTTTATGGAATAACTGATCGTGTCCGTTAAAGTGTAAAACTGTCTTGTATTTCATGGTTTAACTAGTTATTTCATAGAATAACGATCTGCAGCCCGTTAAAGTGTAAAATAATCTATATCATACATCTTACGCGACAAATACATTTACCTTCCACCCCTACTGCATTTATGAACTATTCCAAAACCCTGTACGTCAACAAAAAAAATTTTTTGCTTTAGAAATAATGTTCTTTGTAACTCCAAGTGTTGTTTTAGTAATCCTTGTCGTAACAAATGATTTAATGGTACGTTTCCATAAATATCATTTATATGCTGCATAAATTAGATAAATGTTTCTTTTTCATTTTAATTGTATATCATTAGTTTATTTATAGAATACCTATATATAGTTATTTCATTTCAGATAAATTGTTTATTTTACACTTTAACTGTCTCTTATTAGTCAATTTATAGAATGCCTAGTTATGTCATAGAATAACTAGTTAAAGTGTCAAATTAATAACATATTACACACTTTAACAGACACGATCAGTTATTTCATGGAATAACTAGGTATTCTATAAAATAACTGCAATATATACTTTAACGGTAACATATGCATAGAGAGAGCGGATTTTGTATATTCATGTGTTCCGGATATCTTCGGAACCACTGCACCTATTTGAAAATTTCTTCACTCTTTGATAGCTACATAATTACGGAGTGACACAGGCTTGCTTTATATACTTGCTTATTATACTTGTATACACTTTTTTTCACTATTTATTTTAAACCCATAGTTATATGCTTGCTTAAGTTCACCTTTGAAGATGATTTTTTTACTTTAAATATTAACAAATCGGTTTCATAATTATATTATTTTCTTGTGTGATCACCATGAACAAATCTGAAGGCCAAACGTACAACTTTACTCAGTATAACATTACATACAAGAACCTCTGTTAATTCTTACTTGTGGGCAACTACGATATGTTGTTCTCTGAATCAATTTGTTTCAAATGTCATAAAAACGAAACAAAAAATGTTGTGTACCATGATATTCTCTACTAAACAGTACCTGCATAATATTTATTTAAGATAGATAATTTTTCAACCCGAACAAGGCTGTGGCGGGTCGCTAGTTAACAATATTTGACTTACTGCTATTTAGTAAGTTCTTTATTCATTAAGGCTCAGGGAGGAGAAGCATCTAAACTTTAGAAACTAAAAGCGTTTAGGAGACTAAATTTATATTACATCTATCGTATAACATAATGGCATAAGATACATATAACAGGAAATGGCAATTCTAAAACTTTTCATGCTGAATTACGCACTTTTTTTTAACATTAAACTACTTTTATTTTTAAAACTTAATTTTCAATTACATTGGAAGTTATGTATCAAATTTAGTATCATTAACTGACTATACTTCATACAAAATGACCACATCAAAAAATGCAAAAATCCATTCAGTAAAATTAAAATTAATCTCTTTATGATAGGTTGAAATACAAGAAATAATATTAACATTAAGAAAATTAAATCTATTTCTTCGCGTACCAACAGTTACAAAAATATGAGATATATTTTCTGACATACTTAGTGAAATGAAATGAAGATGCTATCAGAAGAAAACAAGTCAAGAAAAATTCCTTCATGGCGAACTGTTTTTTACTTCAATATTTCTTTTCAGTTTGCCTAAAGAGAAAAACGAACATGCTTTACATTATTCATTTGCTATAAAACTAATAATACCATTATAAATGACAATAACTATAGCAAGATTACTTATTTCTTACATAATGCGAGATCGCTAAAAGTGGGATTTGCTCGTGGAAGGTTGCTGTACGTTACTGCCTGCATCATAATCAGGGCTGTGGAGTCGAAGTCGGAGTCGGACGGATTTTGGAGTAAAGTAGTCGGAGTCAGAGTCAGAAGTCAAAGGTATAAAGTTCCAAGAGGCGGGGTCCGAGTCGGAGTCGGTCATTTTTCCTCGATGTCCGCAACTCTGCTAGAGCTTGCGGAGTTGGAGTCAAAGTCGGAGTCGGACAGGTTTTGGGGTAAAGGAGTCGGAGTTGAAGGTTCTAAGATATCCAGAGTCGGTCATTTTTCCTCCAACTACGCGGCACTGCTGTAGTGCTTTTCGCCTGAGTGCTATTATTTGGTCTTTTCAAAATATTGGCTCTCTCTGTGCTCAAAGCTTTATGTATATTATAGCAATTGCTGGCCCTAGCAGATGTATTTATCCTAAAAAAAGCATTTTTTTCTTCGAGATAACTCGACCTTCTACAAGCACTGCTGCGATATCAACAAGATCGCATGATAATCTCACAAATCAGGAACTTTAACTAATAGGGTGGCCCAAAGCGGGTAGGTTAACGAAGAACGATCAAAAATTGCAGTTTTGGCTTTTTATCGTAACAATTTTGATTTTATTTCCTGGAAGGGATTGTGAACTTCAAAAGAAAAAGTGATTCTTGCAATATTTCAAACCCAATATTTATTTATAACCAAACATTACAAACACTAGAAAAACCCGCTTTGCCTTATCAGTTGGTCTAAGCCGTTCGGGTAAAGCGGGTAAGCTTAACTAATTGTGATTTGGTACAATCAGTCAAATATGAAGTAAGAAATTATTAAACCAATTGACTAGTTAACTAAAAAAATAAAAAACAAAGTTATACGTATCGAATTTAAGTCAGCATATTCGTTATAAAACATAAAGAAATAATTGATTAAATCAATAAACTTGCAAATTTTCATCATAAAAAAAAATAACTTTGTAAAATTATACTTATCATATTTAAATAGAAAATCTAAATCAATACATTTGCCAACAAAACATGTAGAAAGCGGGTATACCCGCTTTGCACTACCCACTTGGTCCGAAAGCACGTTTTTCATTTCAATAATTATAATCTATATATTAATTCTCATAATTAAAAAAACGGAATGACCATCGTAGTTAAAAGGTGGATGGTGTCAGAATAACGTGATATTAAAATGAACTGGTCTTCGACTAATCACAAGTTACATACCTTCAGTTTTTTTTTTTTTTTTTTTAAAGAAATTTATCTTTTTTTTTTTTTTTTTTTTGTATTTTAAGTCTGGTTACGTCATGCCTTTTCACCGTTGCATAGCTGGGACTGATTGAAACTCAGAGGCATTCAGGTAAACACGACATATGTATTCATCGCCGCTTGCACACCATGCGGCAGCAAACGATTGTGTACTCGCTTTGGACGGCATAACCGCTTTGAACCACATTCCCCCAATCAGAGAAAAATGCATTGGCACTGGAACAAGGAATAGAGCCAGAAATTGGAAAACATAGTTAGAAAACGAAAGACGACTAACGAAGGAAAGAGAATGAGCCAACAAAAATGGTAAACCAGCACAGAAATCGAGAGACAAATTTCAAGAAAAAGATGTTACATGACTCTGATGAAGAAAGCTTAGAAGATGACTATTATTTTTGCCTGATATGCTGTGAACTATTTTCAGAGTGGTGAAGAATAGACACAGTAGCCGCGTTCTCATGAGACTTTTTAACCTCGCATTTCCCCGCTCCAGCAACGAAAAAAAAAAAAAAAAGGTTCGAAAATTCCCCATCTACATTTGAAAATAGGTTGTACCTGAGAAAGTGGTTTGACTTAGCGACTACCCAGCAAATAAACTCTTTTCGCGTTGTGTATTCCGGGCAAAAACCCAGCATTACTCCAGGAAGAAATAGGAGGAAGAAAGATCCACATTTACCCAGGAAATAACCGAAATGCTGTTTAAAGCATTCAGTTATCATTCAGTTCTGATAAAAGGTATGTAAAGTGGGTGTATTAAAAGTGAGCAGCCATACTAAGTTAACAAAAGATGCTTTACTCTATGAGATAGAGATAGGTCATAATGCAACAAGGCAACGGGAACCATATACAATAAAACCTGTAAAGTTGATCACAATTGTAAGCTAACCACCATTTTAAAGCGTAATTCAGACATCGTCCGTAAGGCACGTCAGCGCCGACTTGCCTTTACTCCCTCAAACCAGTTTTCGGTCCGCGTTGCCATGACAGCAAGCCGTATTGTACGGAGCCCGTCAACGGGACCAGAAGCTAGATATTTGACGTCCGTGCAGTTGTGAGTCATATTTCATTGGTCTCCACAAGATTCTCTCTATAGTGTGAGTACTTTACGGGCGTTCGCAACATATGAATGCTTCTCCCCTTTCGGAAAACGTCCGTCTGGTTAACGTGACGTGCGGACGATATCTGAATTACGCTTAAGTTGACCACGTTTGTAAAGTACAGAATTAGCCCTATGTCATATATGGATGCCTCACTTACCAAATCTATTAACTCCATAAAACAAAAAGTAGAAAAAAGTTATGAAGAAGATAGTGTTATACATAGGAGTAGATAGGATTTCGTGTAGTATTTTCTGTCATCACATGGTCTGAAATGTACTGAACCAAAACTTTAATAATTATTCACATACTAAGCATTGATTCAGCACTATTAAAGCAAAAATGATGATTTTTTTTAACAAGTGGAGTTAATCGATTTGGCAACTTAGGCATCCATATATCAATCTCTATAAGTTAACCACCTGTCTAAGGTCACTTCTTAAGTACTGCATCGCAAGTGGTCAACTTACACAGATTTCACTGTAGGGGTAGATCGGGGCACGTTTACGCATGAGTGCCCTTTTTTCAAAACGAATTATAACTGGAGAGCCAACAGTCATAACAAATTGATGCAGCTCTTTAGCACATATTCTTACAAGTTTTTGAGCATCAATCGAGCTTCGGTCTAGCATGCAGAAATAATAATCTGTTTTCTACCAAGTTGAGTAAGTTTTGTGCTGAACGTTTTGAAGTTTATTGTAAAAAAAATAATATTTATTTAAAAAAGAACAAATATATAAAAATTAGCAGAATTTTATCCTTTTTTGAGAATTGTACTTGTATGAACTGAAATGTTATTAATTTTGTTAACGTGCCCTGACGCCTTTTTCGCTCCGAACTGCCTCAAACCTTTTTAGTATTTTCAGGCTATTTAGTTTTGAAAGTCGGCATTTTTTAAAAAATGGAGTTACAAATTCGTTTTTTTTTTTTGGTTACAATTATGTAGTGATGTCTTCATGCTCATTCAGCTTTTACTATACACTATTCAGTCTCTAATAAATTTGCTTTATTTTAACGATGGTAAGACATTATGTTCAAAACATTAACAGAGCCACGTATGTGTAAATAAATATGCGTAAACGTGCTCCGTGTCTGGGCCAAATTTACGCAACTGACTTGGATTCAAAAATAATTTTTTTACGGTCAAAAGCACAAACTGAGCAACAACTGAATATACCAATTTTGACTCCATTAACTGCTTCATAAAATCGCCATGTCTAAAATTTCCCAAGTTAAAACATAAAAATTAGAAAATTCATTGAAAACAAGCCGCGTAAACATGCCCCGGTCTACCATACTATGCTAAAAGAAGGCTCAGTGGGCTACATAACTGCAACAAGATGGTTATTATAACATAAACATTAATTATCATGATGGCTATCATTATCATCATTATATCAAAATAAAATTTTATTTCTCCGTGGTATCAAAGAACTAGCTGAAAGCTGTCTTATGTAGGACTGTATTTAAATACATACAGGCCATTTTACATACTAGGTTTCTAAAATTAATAGCGCATTATCTTCTTTACTAATAATAAAGCTGAAAGTCTCTCTGTCCGGAGGATGTCTGGATGTCTGTGACGCGCATAGCACCTAGACTGTTCGGCCGATTTTCATGAAATTTGGCCCAAAGTTAGTTTGTAGCACGCGGGGTGTGAACCTCGAAGTGATTTTTCGAAAATTCGATGTGGTGCTTTTTCTGATCCAATTTTAAGAACAAAAATATCATAAGATGGACGAGTAAATTACGAAATTATCATAACGTGGAACCGTAACATGGGCACAAGCCAATTGGCGAAATACGAAATTATCATAACGTGTAACTTTAACATGGGTACAAGCCAATTGGCAAAGATACAAAATTATCAACGTGGAACTGTAACATGGGTGCAAGCCAATTGGCGAGAAAATTCACCATACATTATTTGTAAATATACAGGCGAACCAAAAGGCCTTTTAATTTTTCTATTACGGGCAAAGCCGTGCGGGTAACACTAATTAAAGAAATAAAACCGGTAATTTATAGCAATTTATTGAAAAACTTCTGACTCATCCTACCAAAATATATGCCGCATTAAATTATTTACAGCACTTGTAATCACAGTGGTATGTTACTAGATATGTTATGAGAACTTACCTTAAGCGTCCAGTGACATCTATTTCAAACGTCAAGCCTTTCTGTTTCTACACCAGCTTCTGTATCCGGGCGGTTTCTGTCCAGTGTAGAAACGGGAAATGTAAATTGCATGCACCCCATCCAAGGGCAGATACATCACTTCCGAAACGCAGGGCTTCCTTGCTTTCTAGATGCATTTTTTTTTTCTCTGAGCCCTACTCCCGACTCGAGCCAGTCCCGGGGGTGGGTGGGTGTGACGTCATCAGCTGATGAGGATGCGGACATGAATTGTGTCCCCTCTCGGTTATTAACTGCAATCATCAACAGTGCCAACGAAGCAGGAAATGAGATTGTTTGGATATTCCTCATTTGCTCTCTCACGACATCTGACCTGCAAACTCATTATATTAATGGGGGAAAGTAATAAATAATGTTTAAAAAAACGAGGTTGTTCATGTTTTCATAATTCATTGTATTCGTTTTTTTTTTCTTTTTGGTTGCAATTTTTTTTACTACACCATAGTTTACTACAACAGCGGCACGCGTGCCGAATTTGGCATGTGAATGTTTTTTTCCAATTATCCGAAGCTCTATCATTCGAAAGAAGTTATAGTTTATAAAGTATTCGATATTTTTTGCAAATTTGAAATATAAGTATCTATACATAGTATAAAATGAAGTCTCCAAAAAGCGTCTGTGTGTTTGAACCCTCAAAACTCGAGAACTACCCGGTCGATTTCGCTGAAATTTTCATAATTTGTTTATTTAAGTCCTGAAAAGGTTTGCAGACCGGTTCGAAGAAAAAAATCGATGAATAGTTCTTTTTTTATTCCAATTTAAGCCTAATTTTCACATAAATTCTCGAATATGTGGGTGAAAAAATACTTACACAGAGTAACATTGCATATCGTTGGAAAGTGTAGAATTTTCCGCGTTCTACGCAATTTGTTTCAACGCTCTAACTTAACTACGGCGAGAGTTAATAGCGTTTTTACTTCGAATTCTTTTAGGCTTAGCTGAAATTTAGGCATTACTTTCTTCATTACATCTATCGATAAAAGATGAAGGAAAGGTCCCACAGATTTCTTTTTGACACCATTGGAAAGAGAGACATTTTTTACTCCAGATCTATCTCGACCTTCGGTCGGAAAACTGAGCTTCTATCTCCAAAGGAAAAAAAGTTACAAGCCTTTTTAAGTCAAGTTCAAAAAATCTCATATCCGTACAAAATGTTAACCATTTTCTTTCGCATTTTAATTCCTTAAACTTATTTTATTTTGTGTTTCCATGGTTACGCTTTTTGAATCCATCTTTCTCGATTGAATTTCTTAAAGGTATTTTAATATCTGTCGTCATTGTTTTTAAGGGAAATTTTGCATGATACTTTTTTTTTAGTTCACCTGATTGCTGAATATACGTCACTTGACAGAATTTTTATTTTCAAGGTAGACCGGGCGAAGACTGGCAACGCAGCTAATTACCTATAAAAACATAAAGCATCGGCATTTTTATTGAAAAAAAAAATGCATTCCAATTTACTTAATTTTAACATTCCAGGAATAATAAATCCTATTTATTATTGCTGAACAAGAAAATGTTCTATGTCAAAAAAAAAAAAAAAAAAAAAAACTTACAAAAGAAGGTTTTCTGCTTCCATTCCACACAATGAAAAAATACCGATGTTGTGGCTGTTCAAAAACCACTTACTAGTTATTTTTGGGTGAGGTTTCAAATGAAGAAAATAAGTTTGTGACATTTTGTTTGCGTGAATCTGCATTCCCCCCCCCCCAATTAAGCAGGCATCTTGCCGTGTTCCACACTGTAAACAACACAGCAAAAAAAACACAAGCTATACAGGGGTCCCCCCCTTAAGAGCAAGGGCGCACCCTTCCTGCCATTTTACCACGCATTTAAGGGCTGTTCACTTATCGATAGTCCGTCCCGTCCATCCCGTTTTTTGACGTGACGGACTGCAGACGAAAACAGTGCAGCATTCACATACGGTCGCCGTACATCAATCACGTGGCTGAATTCCCCCAGCAGTGAGATGAGCGCACTACTTGGCGGGAGCCAATGAAATGCTGTCCTACTTTTGACGGCCGTCAAATATCAAGGTACTTTTGATCGAAACCGGTCCCGTCAAAGATGGCTTGCTGTCATGGCAACCAGCAAAGAAAACCTGTTTCGGGTGGAAAGAATCGGGATGGACGGAACGGACGGCCGATAAGTGAACAGCCCCGGCATGCCGGAAAAACCGAGGTCAGAGGAAAAAAATAATACGATATAAAATATATGTTCAGCTTAAAGTTAATATAAATTCTATACATATCTTATTAGTATTAATAAACAGTTTTTAATTTTGTAAAAGTATTTACTAACAATGTCATTTGTTATTTTAACAAGAAAAATATTGTTTAATAACGAATAATTTTATAAAAATTAAATTAAAACTAAGTAAGCAAACATTTAAGTAGTAAGTTACTAACCCTAAACCAGTGCTGAAGAATTTACCGTAGCAAATCAATAAATGAAACTTCCTCTCTAAAAGGAACCTAAAATAATTTATTTAAAAAAATTATGAACAAATTGCTGTAACGATGCTTGCTTCTGAACTGATTTTTGTTATAAAATTAAATCCATAGTTAATGACCTACCATAAATAACAAGCCCATATTATATGCGATACACATTTTTTTTTTTTTTTTGAAAGAAGGTTACCTTTGGGATTTATTAATTTTTCTTCCTTACAGTGTTTGCTTTCTGATTGGAACTGAATGGGGAAATTTATTTCTGTTTTGTTGCAAAATAAACCTCGAATTATTCGACATGCCGGAAAATTCGAATTTCCAGGCATGCTAGTCAACCTCGCTTTTTTTCGGCATGTCGGATAATGTGGGGTAATATGGTAAATATCGTGAAGACTCCCTCCCCCCCCCAAAAAAAAGCAAGATTTCCCCCTAAGTAACAAAAAATCCCTCAAAACATCCCCCTCCTTGAAAATTTCAATGGCGCAGTCTGCGTCATTCTCGTATAGTACTTAACACTTAAAGTACTATAAAGTAAAATCTATTTAAAATCCACTAAAATGCAAAAATGTACTTTTATCCGACGCGTCTCTTAAAAATTTTAGTGGGGAAAGGGTCAATTCTACCGTGGGAAGTTAAAGCACCGTATCAGCAAAAATAAATTTTTGAGATACTATTTGAATAACCGCTTTTCGGGTTCCATAAAGAGAAACGTTAGAATATAACGTTTTTTCCGTGCTTAATTTTAAGCGAAAACCAATTAAGCAAGCTTGTACACTAAAGCTGAATCACAGAAGATGACAAAAAAGCAAATTAAAAAAATAATGGAAAAAAAATAAATAAATAAATAAAAATAAAAATAAAACTGAAAAATTTGCAGAGATTACGTTTTAATTTCTCACGGCAAATGCTTATTATACCGAAAAGCAACATAAACATATACATTGCTATAGTTGGGAAAAATGTTTGGTGGAACTCAACTTAAGGTTAAGGGAACTCCCCAGAGAGAGAGAGAAAAAAGTTGGTATAAAATCACTTTACATTACATTTGCATTGTTTTTACAAATAAATAAATAAATAAATAAATAAATAAATAAATAAACAAATAAATAAAAAATAATGTAACGGATTCGATTCGACTTCCACTTTCTTGAAATGAAGACACAGTTCTTGATAAAGCACAGGAAATTTATTTACACTATGTACAGGAAAGAGCGTCAACAACTGCTAAATTATTCATCAGCAATTAAGCAACTATCACACAACACCGTAAACTCAACGTTTACACACGTATTTACTTCCAAATACGAAAACAACACAGCGAAATGCTTTGCTATAAACAGAGCTAATACACTCTCAGTTCGAAATCCTCAATCGAAACTCCACTGTTTATCCATCGCTAACGCTTATATAGACACCGAAAAGAAATTTCTCAAATATTCCACACGCTTCTTTCGGCTTCCCGAAATGCGTAGACCGTTATCAATGAAAAGAAAAGAAAATAGGGGTCGTATACTTTAGCCGAATGAAAAAGGGGTTGTATATTCATTACGGGAAACTATTTACAGGTTACGTTCCTACAATAATTACTATTTACAGGATTTGTAACAATAAAAATAAAAATATTTCGGGAGACGGCGCTCCCACGCGTTCCCCTCCCCTATCATACTACACTTTTGCAAGTACATGTAAATACTTTTTCTTTAAATACCAGGGGGATCAACAGCCACCTCCTGACCCCCTTAAGTGGTGGGCTTATTTTAATCACCAATAATAAGATAAAACTTAAGTTTAATCTTTTTCTAAAGTTGCCGTTTTTCAAAAACAAAAGCCACCCCCCCCCAGACGAGAAAAGAATACCTCTAAAAACAACCCCTTAAAAATTAATGGAGCAGGCTGTGCCACAACCCCCCCCCCCCCAAATAATTACCCCTTAGTAAAGAATTTAATTAAAACATCTATCACGCACTTCGTCCACAAATGACCAAAAATGGAAATGAGATGTCTTGTCAAATGCAGATGTTGAATGAGGGCCGCACATTCCATTTCCGAACGAAACTCGCTAAATTTGGCGACTTTACTTAAAATTTCGGCAAACTTTAAGACCTCTTATTTCGATAACGGGGTCACGAGGGCACATAATCTTTGCGCCACAAACATATTTTACGATGCTCTTCCAAATGGTTCCAGTTTCGATTTTTTTCGAATTTCCTTGATCGTGTTGTTTCCTGGTCAGAAGTGAAAAGGCTTTGAACCTCTTTTTTATGCGATAATGATTTATTTGTACATACAGTTAGTCAATAAAGTCTGCGTATATCAAGAAAAAGTAATATCATACCCAAATTTAAGGTGCAAAAATGATAGTTTCTTAAAGTTTTATTTTTTAAATTTTTAGTTTCAATAAGGGACTTTGAAATTATTCAACAGTAATATTTTCATGTCTAATAATTTATGCACACTAATTTTTAAAAGATAATTGGCCAGAAATCAAAGCCCATAAAGTTTGCGTACAACGCAAAGGAAGCATGGGATTTCTTATCTAACTTTCAAACTTCAAATGCTTCAAACTTGAGAATGCAAAGAAGGTTACGCGTTCAAGGTCATTGACTTCCGAAGCAAATTTCACGTTGATTGGAAGTTATTTCTATTTTCTTTGACGAAAATGACAACCAATAAAGAAATTCCTTTGGTTACGAGACAACTAATTATAAAATTGAGACATGAAGGTAAAACTCTTCGTGATATTGGTAAAACCATTGGAAAACCATTTTCTAGTGTACAAGGAATTATTCAAAACTATCTTGACACTGGTAGTCTTGCTGTAAAACCAAAATGTCTTAGACCGAAGAAGCTAACGCAGAGAGAAGAAAGAAAATTTTTTTTAAGAATTAAAAAAATCTTAAACTTTCTGCTGCAAGCATTGCAAAAGATATTTTTTAGCCAGCAATAAGGACATTTTTCCTGAAACTGTACGAGAAATGCTGCGAAAGGCTGATTATCATGGACGCAAACCTAGGTCTAAGCCATACATTTCCGAGACAAATTGAAAGAAAAGAATTGCTTTTGCCAAAAAATTTTTAAACTCTTTGCAGGACTTCTGGAATAAGGTAATTTGTTCAGATGAAAATAAATATACAATATTTAAAGTTTTAATGGCCACTCTATTGTATGGAGAAAACCAGGAACAGAACTGAATCTGAGAAATTTAAATCCTGTCAGACATGGTGCTGGCGGTGTGATGGTATGGGGGTGTATGTCGTCGAAAGGAGTTGGAAATTTTCACATTATTGATAAAGTCATGGATAAATATGTTTATCTGGATATTCTGAAGAAAAATCTACGAGACTGTGCCCGAAATTTAAACCTTTCTAATAGGGCTTGACCGATGGCATTTTTTGGCCGATGGGCCGATGCCGATTGTTGGCCGATTGTTCAAAGACGGCCGATGGCCGATGGCCAATTGTTTTCCTCCGAATGCCGATTGCCGATGGCCGATGCCGTTGGCCGATGGCAAAAAAAAAAAAAAAAATCAAACAGAAATAAATTGATAAGATTATCAGGGATTTAAAGGATCATTGATTCATTTCACTTAACTTCCTTTCTACGAATAAGGAATCGTAATCACAAAAAAAAAAAAAAAAAAAAAGAAAAATCAAATTTCTTGACCTAAATTTCTATTTTACGATCACCCAATTTAAACTTCACAAGTTTTTTCGGCACATCTGTACATGCATATGTACCTAAGAACATATAGATGACCAAAATATCCATTTTGAACGCCTCCTGAGTTAATTATCGCAAATTCCCTTGTGATGTCTTCATGCGCGTAAACTTTCTTCACTCAAAAACGTTATGAAATAGTAAGTTGAAAACTCATACGTACGTAGTATGATCTGAAAGCTCGAGGACAAGTTGTATAAAACCTTACCCTGAATAGTTCACATTACCGAAGCACAATTATCTACAAAATAGCCTTGGACGACTATGCACTTCTGCCAACATTCGTATAGCTTTTAGAAGCACTCCTGGAAGACATTTTTCGCAACCTCTTAAAAGGCCTCTTGCGCTGCTACTTTAACTTCATCGTGGGGACGAAGGCAACTTTCATGTTGAGGATGCACGGTTCGATTGGTCAATACTCTAATATGACAAACAAATAACATAAGGTTTCGTCGGACTTAGCTCCACGTGACTTTTACCTGTTCCCAGCAAAAAAAACATTTGCATGGACGCCACTTTCTTCCGTCAGGAGAAGATAAAGCTGCATCATAAGAAGGTAGCGAAAAATGGCTCCCAGGAGTGATTCCAAAAGTTATATGAACACTGGCAGAAGTACATAATTCCTCAAGGTGTCCTTTTGCAGGTGGATGTGCTTCGGTAATGTGAACAATTCTGGGTAAGGTTTTATACAGCTTGTCCCCGAGCTTTTGGATCGTACTACGTACAATTTGTATAGGGTGTAGTTATGCTTCTCCTTTTTTTGACAGCTGTATGATGAAAGGAAAAGAACAACAGTCAAAAAAAATGAAAGAAAAAAAAAACAAAGAGACTGTTTAATAACCTATTGATTTTTTTTTTAATTGAACATATAACTAAGATTTCAATAATATTGTAATAATGTATGGATTTAGATACATTAAAAATAGTTAAAAAACATTAAATTATGTTGTTTAATCTTTCAAAAAAAAAAAATAAATAAATAAAACTATGAAACCGTCAACAAATTACGCAATTAAACTGGAAAGATTGCACGTAGACATTTTTTAGTCATTAAATTAAACGAAAAAGATAACAGATAAATTACAATATTAAATCATAATAGAAATATTTTTGTACTTATTTAAAATTTATGAATAGAAAAGTTTGCATTTTTCATAAAATCTATAACAGTGACATAAGTTTTGCTGAAAAAGGAAATACCCATGAAAAGAGCGAGGTTCTTAAAACGAAGCAACAATAAACAAATTCAATATTTGCATTAAGTTAATAACTGAATAAATATAATACTTGATCTGTTGTTTGCACATAATATTGAACAATTTGATTGTTTAATCTTTTATGAAGCTTTACAAACAAGTTCAAATTAAATTTTTCAATTTAGCAATAATTTTCTGAAATTTAAAAAATTGCATAATAGAAAATCCTTGAAACTATTCTATAAAAAACGAAAATAACTTATTCATTGATTTTATATAAATACATAAAAATAGTTACTTACAACAGAAAAAAAAAATCGATCGTTATTAATGATGCAAAAAAAAATGGCGCATTACGAAATATAGGTGAAACAAGTATGAGAAATACGCAAAATGACATTTCTTGACCAAAAATAATAATCGCTAAATATTTAAGAAATGCTTGAAACGACGAGGGAGGGTTGGGGGGGGGGGGGTCACCCTCTGATTTTGGAGTAACTCACACTTCGGCACCAACTTTGGCCTCATTTTCTTAGTACAGAAAGGCTACCACCAACGTCTCGGAAGAGTTTCTGAATCTACTTCAGCACTTCTGAAGAAAAAATTCAAAAGTCCCTTTGATTTCCGAATTATGTCACCATTCAAAACGTCTTTAATTAGTTTGTTACATTAATGCTCTAAATTCTTTCTAAACAATAGATAAAGTTTGAAAAACAAATCTCTAATTTTATGAATGGTGTTAGTTTTAAACAACTCAGAAGTACAACTAGAGTTTAATTTCAGAAATTGAGGGAGTGGGAGAAAGGCACGCAAGTGTTCTCGGAAATTGAAAAAATAGTCGTAAAAAATAGAGTTCAAAATAATCATAAACATGGCCAGAAAAAACCTTTTAAAACTTGCACCCGAGTTTGTTTTGACGTGCAGTGGCGGATTTAAAATTTAGCAAATGTTGCAATTGCACGAGAGGCCCCATAACCATAGGGGCACCGTTGGAGTTACAAAAATGCTTATGATAAATGTTTTACAACTTCTGTGATAGAGAAATAGGGCCCCAAAATGTATTTCACCGGGCCCCAAACTTGTAACTCCACCGAAGCGATACAGAAAAGACTGCATTACTGTGATTCCTATTACAAATATCAAAAAATTAAAAATTACCGTCGGTTCAACGGGAATTTAGCAAAATGACCCAAAAACCGGTTTTGCCATCTCATATTTGTTTCCATGTTCTCCAATTCGGCAATATATCACCAAATGATCGTCAGTCTGAGACGCTATATTAGTTTTGCATTGAAATATGTAATTAATAGCCACAAAAAATGAGTAAACTGGCTTTTTAGAGCACCCGATCGAAAACAAAAGGGAAGTGCACAACTGGAACGTACGCACACCCCGAATGCGAGAATTTAACCTTCTACAGCTTACCATTTTTGAGTTATGAATTATGAGAGATATATACGTACATCCAGCTGCAAGAAACAACGCAATAATTAACTTGTTTGTACCTGAATGCAAAATTAAAAATTCCTTCAGGGGTGATAAAATAGAAATTCATACTGAAATTCAAGTAAAAAATTTTATAAGAAAACAATAACTCCCTTTACTATGTATTAAAAAGTAAAACAGCAAAGGTCCTTTTTTTTAAAAAACATCGGCCAATTCCATCGGCTTTTCGATGTATTTTAAGGCCGATGGGCCGATGTTTCCTGCAAGTTAGCATCGGCCACCGATGCCGATGCCGATGGCTAAATTGTTGAACCATCGGCGCCGATGCATCGGTCGAATCCTACTTTCTAATACCTTTATTTTCCAACTAGAAAACGACAAGAAACATACAGCTAAAATTGTGAAGGAATATCCCCTCTATCACTCTCCAAGACAGTTGCGTACTCCTCCACAGTCACCAGACCTCAATCCAATCGAACATTTGTGGGCAAAATTGGAGAAACGAATTCGAAAACACAATATTACGTCGCCAAATGAGATAATTAGTAGTTTGCAGAAAGAATAGGCGAAATTTACGTCGGACCACACTGAAAAACTAGTTCAGTCAATGCCCAGACGTCTGTAAGCTGTTTTGAAGAATAAATGATATCCGACAAAGTATTGAAGAAATTTAAAAAAAAAAAAAACTTAAATTTTGCTTTTTTTTTTTTATTAAAAGACTTTAGTGGAGGGAATTTCTGAGATTTTTAGACAAAATATATTTTTGTAAAAATGTAAAAAGTATTACACTTATATTATTTACTTTTTATTTAAACTTATAATTGTAGCTAATAGAAGAAAAAAATACAATGATTAAAATACATTTTTCTATGCTTTAAGTGTTTTTTTTTTTATTTATTTATTTAAAATTTAGTCTGTACGCAGACTTTTGTACTAACTGTATATGTTTGTGTGCGCGTGCACGCAGTTATGGTGATAGCAAAAAACCCAAATTTTTGTCTCCTCTGTCACATGAAAGGGGAATGACCATTGTCGGTAATAATTCATTAAATTGCGAAAAAATATTGAAGAAATTTCCATTTTAAATTGTTATTTAGAATAAAATAGATACTTTTTTTTTAAATAAATTATTTTACCGATCACATTGAACTTGGCCCAAAAATTCTTTGTAATAATTTTTTAAGTCAGCTTCAAAATAAGGATAACAAATGTTAAACGACCTCAGAAAATCATTTTGAATTAATTAAAATAGTGTTTCCTTTTCCTACATATATTACAATTCCTTCAGTAAATATGTTATTTCCTCCAAGTTCCATTCGCCTGTCACTCATTTCCCATCTACTTAAAATTAAAATTTTGATTTTATATGTTCCTGAACATCCTGAAACAGGCTTGCTGATTTGATTTTATTACGTATAGACATTATTTAACTATAATAGAATCCAATTTTAATGGAAGAAGCAAAATAAATTTTTCAACATATACATTGCTTTGTTATTAGAAAATGACCTGCGTTATCTTTTAAGAAGAATGGTATTGTTTCGTTTTCCCTATGCACATTTCTTTGCAGGTGCTCAAACTCGGGTAGTTGTAATTTGAATCCTTTTGAATTTAGTGCCCTTGCGTTAGCTTACTTTTGCGATTATCGGACCGTGATTTTGTACTTTCTTTGCGTTCCATTCTTATCTAACTACGAAATAGCAAAACATTTGCAATACTTCTTCTACAGCTGGAATTAGTGCTGGCTGCCTATTCCCGTTTCTGAACAATATTGGGTAAGTTTTTAAATCTGTCGCGTAACAGTTGCTCTTTTTAAAATTTTTTTAGCTTCGGTGATGCCCAACCTACGACCCGTGAGCCACAAGCTGTTCTCGAAGCCGGTCCGTGTGGCCCATTGCTTTATTTTTGTTTACAAATCAAATATAACGATCAGGGCCTGATTGAAGTGTAAGCCAGATAAGCACGGGTTTTGGGGCCCTCTAGATTGGGAGCCCCCAGAAATTACAAAACAAAAAAAATCATAATGAATGTTTTCATTTGTTTTGCGCTATAAAATTTTTCTAAATATTTTTTATTTTATTGTAAAAGTTTAAAAATTAAATTGTTATTGCTGGCTTTGTTTCAACAAGGTTTATGAGTTCAGCGGAAAATGACTCTCTCCCATGGAGTAAGAAAACTATCTAGAGTGACATCTAGTGGGTGATTCCACGAAAAGTGGTTCTGAAACACTGAAATATTTTTTTCACACAAATTGAAAACAAATCTTTTTTTTAGATAAAAAAATATCTACTGTTTTCAATTTCAGCATCAATTTTTTGATAAAAACATTTTTTCTATGAAATTTTGGCCACATTCGGTAGCACACAGACAGCACCAAAAAAAAAAAAAAAAAAATGCATAGTTATAAAGATAAATTTAAAAGCCATATTTTTCTTAATCATTAATTTTTTCTTGAAAAAACTATGAAATAACATTAAAACAAATGTTCTACTATAACTATGAGGTAAAAACTTAAAAGTAAGACTTTTATTAAAATTTCAACCCTAGAAAATACTCAGACAATTTATTTTTTCGGTAACACACGTAACGCGTAAAGTAGTAAAGTTTTTCTTCTAACCTAAATTAGCGGGTTAAAAGAAAAATATCTCATACTATAAATTAACTTGATATGTTAGTCATATACCTGAAGTTTCATCATTCTACATTTGGTAGAAAATATTTATTAGAGCTTCATAAAGGAGGTAACACAGGTAACGTTTTCGTATGATTTTCTTCAAATGTTGGATCTTTACATTTGATTGTTAAGGTAATGCTGTTTTAAATGATTCATCTAAAAATATTGTGTGCTGACTCTAAAACTATGCCTCAGTGAAAAAAATGAAAAAATGTTTCATGTATGAATATGAGCTTAAAAAGGGTTGTACCTAAAGAAAGAGAATATAACCAAAGCGAAAATTATTCCCATACCTAAACAAAAATCTGAATTAAATATTTGTTATCTATATGCATGGCAAAGAGGTTAGTGACAGCGTGAAAGAAAAGATAACCTTTTGGTTTAGGCAGAAAAGTATCAGTAAATTGAAAAACATAAAAGTTCAGTCATCAACTGATTTCCTTAACGTAATAAAGGATCCTACACATTCAACCAAAGTATTTTTATTCAATCAAGTTGATATTGACTTGAAGATAATCTGTGCAAAAATGTAAAATATACTCCAGGTTTCAAAAGAATGAATGTTATGTCAACCTTTGAAGGGCAAAGTCATGGCATGCAGATGATGCAAAAGATTTGAAAGTGAATTTTGATGATTGTCAAATTAAACAAAGGCTGTTACTGAGCTACAAGTAGGTGACTGGTGTTATGTAGATAGGTAAAATTCAAAACCACATAACTTACCACAAAGGTTACCATCTCTCCAAAGAGGATGGCCCATTCCCCTGGAGTTCGACAGAGCAACTCTCCGCACCCCAAATGGCTTAAAAAAAAACTCTATAAAAAAAAAACCTCTAAAATATTTAATGGCGCAGTCTGCACCATAACCCCTCCACTCCTGGCCCCCCTTAGTTAAAATTCTTGGATTCTTTTAGTTCATGTGATTTGAAATTGACTTAAATCTTTACTAATAATAAAGCTCAAAGTCTCTCTGTCTGGAGGATGTCGGGATGTCTGGATCTCTGTGACGCGCATAGCGCCTAGACCATTCGGCCGATTTTCATAAAACTTGGCACAAAATTAGTTTGTAGCATAGGAGTGTGCACTTCGAAGCGGTTTTTCGAAAATTCGATTTTGTTCTTTTTCTATTTCAATTTAATTTTAAGAACATTTTCCGGCACAAAATTATCATAAGATGGACGAGTAAATTACGAAATTATCATGACGTGTAATGGGAGAGCGAATGAACGTAGCCAATTGGCAAGAAATTCATCATCCATTATTTGTAAATATACAGGCGAACCGAATGACCTTTTAATTTTTTACTGCGGGCAAAGCCGTGCGGGTACCACTAGTAAATCATATTTATTACTAAAAAATGACATTTGATTGAAACATATTTCACATGCGGCCCCACTCTTCAGTCACATTTGTACAGAGTGTATTTATCTTGTACTGGCAACGTAAGAGCTTCAGAAAAATATATTTGCAAATATTAATATTAACACATGTAAACACTTATATACATGTTAAAAAATGAAGTTTGTTTTACTCTTTAAGCTTTACAGTTCATTCCATTTCCTTCATTTTCTGAATCACAAACATAATGCTTTAAAATTTTATGAAAAAATTTAGAACTATCCACAATAAAAATATTGCCATTAAAATAACTCTAGACATTCTTCGTTACCATACTAAAAGAAAATAAAAGATATTTTAAAAACTTCATTGACATTTTTATTGTTGTTTGCGAAGAAACAGCGTCATAAAGTCACACACGTTACGGTGGAAAAGTCCGGTAAAATTTTCTTCTTAAACCATGATCTACTTCAATTGTTAAAATAAATTGGTTTCCTTCAGTAAATTTCAAGTAATTGAATGTATTTTTGTGCAGTATTTGTGACTCCTCAGTTGTAATATTTATAAAAGGTAACACACGTAACTTTCTGTTAACACACGTAACGCAGCAATTTCAACAAATCAAAAGAATATTTACTGCTTTAAAATTTTTTAAAAAACCTCTAAACACACCTTTGATAAATATCTCTCTATAAAAAATATCTTGATTTTACTCATTTATACTTCACAGAATTAAACGTACTAGTGTTCGCCCAGTGGTCGAAATTCGACCATATTCATAAATGAATATTTGAGAAACCTTGTATGAATTTAACTATTCCCAATATTTTTATTTCTACTTTTACTCTTGTTTACTGCGTATCTGGAAACATACAATTTTTATACGTACACGCAATTACAAAAGGTAATAATTTATTCCAATTTTGCTTTTTGTCTGTTAATCTCAAAATATATGGATGAAAAGGGATATTTCGGTAATGGGGACGTTTCCGAAATTTTTAAAGTATTTTTTCTGAAAGAGCAAGCTTAGAAACATGGGTTTTAACCATTTTTTTTAAAAAAATATTAAGAATTTAATATTTTTTAACAATTATTTTAATCGGTGCGCAGATTGAAATTCAGTTTTTACGCTTCTGAACATGACATTAAAAGGGATGAAATGCCATTCACTGATGCCATTAGCGCACAGCGCAAATTATCATAGCGTGGAAAGGCGGTTGACAGCAAAGCGTAAACATTTAGCACGACAATGGAGTAGTGCGCCAAAGTACATCACTTGTAACGTGATAAAGATCACGCTTTAATTCCAAAATCGAACGTTTGAAATATTAATAAAAAATAACTGTCGAGAAAACAAAAGTTTTTTCTGGCTCCACGTTATTTCTTTTGCTTATTCTATTAATTTCAGTGACTAAAAGTAGTACTTTTGACTGAAAAAAACAGCCCCATTGGAGAAATTGGTGTGGTCGTCAAATTCTTGGCTTGATTAATTTTATTTTGGATACCATGTTGCTTTGTGCTAACCCTATGCAAATAGATACTTCCTTACTCTTGGTTTACATATGCAAAGGAAAAACATTTTTTGCGCTGGCATTGGAAACTAAAAACTTGAGACGCCAATGGATAAAAATGGTCAATAATACAATTTTTGAAATATCCCCGTATGAAATGAAGCATCAAAACTCAGTTTATACGAAAAACTTCTGTGTGAACTATAAAACGTCTACTATTACTAAGTAAGTAGCTTCTTCGTCATTAGAAATATAAATTTCTAAGTATCAAATGAACGAACTCTACTCGTGGTAACATATAACTGTCCATTCGAAAACACTGGACGTCGCAATAATAGTGCAATTTAAAAAAAAGGGTCATCTTTGAGATTCGTTTATGGCGGTGCATAACTAATGTCACACTTTTCAACATTTTTGACCCTCTCCCCTCTTTGTCAAAGTTTCACAGTTCACCATACCTCTCTTCCTTTTGTCACATGTCACGCTGCTTTTCATAAACGTTCCTATTAAAATAAGGCTTGTTGTCAAGTTCTCCTCATTGTATGTCCCTCTTGTCATTTCTTTCCTCTCCTCAGTTACAAATTTTTACTATTCCGTGAACCCCACCTTAAAGCGGGACTTCATTCAAGGACAGCCCCTGTTTTGTGGTAACCGTATGGAAATATATATTTCTCTACTCTTTGTTTACATATGCAAAGAAAAAACATTTCTCGCGCTACAATTGGTGCCAAAAATTTGAGGCTAATAAATGGAGAGCGCCAATTATCAAAATCTTCCCGAATAAAATGATGCTGCAAAACTCAGATTATACGTAAAATTTCTACAGGAACAATATTTCTTCTAAAAAGTTTAATATTATTGAGTTAGTTGCCTTGACCTTTTCCATTAGAAATATAAAATTTCAAACAGACAAATGAACGAATGGTACTTACTATATTAAAAATTGTCCATTTAAAAACACTTGACATCGTAATAATAGTGCAATTTTATTTTAAAAAAAATCGTTTTTGTGATATTACGGTTTAGGAAATAACTAATGCTCTTTTCAAAAATTCTGACGCCTCTCCCCTTTGTCACAAAGTTTCACACTTCATCATGCTCCCTGTTCTCTTTGCCACATGTCATACTGTTTTTAATAAACTTTATTACCAAAAAAAAAGGGCTTGATGTCACATTTTCTACATTGTATGTCCCTCTTGTCATTTATTTCCTCCCCCTTGTCACGTACGGTTAATTTAACGAACCCCACCTTAAAGAGGGACTTTATTCGTAGTCAGCTCCTTGCAAATCGACATTTCTCTACTTTTTTTTTACGAATAAAAAAGAAAAATATTTCTCGCGCTGGCATTTTGGTGCCAAAAATTTTACACCAAAGAATAAAGTTCGCCATTTTCACAATTATGGAAGCCTTCCTGAATGAAATGAAACCATAAAACTCCTTTAAAACGTAAAACTTCTGTATAAACAATATTCTTTGTAAAGCGGCACGTGAATTGTTTATTAAATAAAGTATTATTTTCGGCAAATTTGGCGAAATCCGAAACTTTGCTATGGTAACACTGGCAGTGCAACAATGAAAAATCCGATCCAAAAAGGCTACACTTAAGCTGATGCGTCGGCCTATCTATATAGCGGGTCCATGCGAAAGCACAGGTCGTCGTAATAATACGCCAATTTATCAAAAGTTTCACCTTGAGATTTTTGCTGGCGATAGCAAATACAGGTTTTATTGTGAGAAGAAGGTAATTTTATCGAAACTGAAAGCCCTCCCTCACTCCGTAAAATGATTTATTTAAATATTAAAATCGCGAAAACATAATCAAAATGAAAATATTTTTAATGCCTATAGTTTCCCAAAAAGCCTCAATAATAATTAAGAAAAATGCAAAGTATTTCATTTCTTTATGCTCAAGCGAGGAATGGCAACACCCCAATATTATCCAGCAATTTCTTCACGCTAACTATGTCGGGTGAAAAAGCAAATAAAAATGAATTTCCACTAACTTTTAATTGCTTCTAGCTTATTTTCTAGTCATCTTAGCGGGTTTTCGTTTTTTTGCCGTAAACGGGGGGTAAACGTTTTTAGAAGTAGTTTTCACAAGCTTTCCAACCATACCAAGCTCAAAGCACTTAAATGCATTTTTCGTGTAGAAAAAGCGGTTTAAAAAATGAATTAAAACTTAATGTTTCACGCTTCCAACAATGAATTTCAACAATGGAAAAGAGATAAAATTAAAATTTTTGAGTTTCGCTAGCTAAAAAACGCTTATAACTTTTTTTCTAGTGGATTTAGGTTATTGGACCTTGGGCACCCTGACAATTTTTTCGTTAGGAGTATTTTTTAAAGACTTTTCCAACCATATCAAATTCGAAAAAAATGGACCATCCGTTCGCGTAGAAAGAGCCATTTAGGACGAAAATGCGTTTTTTATTAATATCTCCGTTAATTAGCGTTCGATTTCAAAAATTTTTATTGATGACATTAAAACTCGGCAATAGCTACCGAACAAAAAAAGGATGAAGGAAATCGGTTCACAAACAGAGGAGGAATCGGTACCGAAAGAAAACAGCTTGCCTATTAATATATAAAGATATATACGAAGTTTCAAATACCAAGCTTTATAAAAAGTAACACACGTGACGAAATTTCAGAAAAAAAAATTTTGCAACAAAAAATTAATCTAAACCTTCAACTTTTTTTTTTTTTTTTTTTTTTTTTGCATTCATAAAACACATGAAAATTTAACAACTAGTTTAAAAAAAAAACTATGAAAAGTATCCAATAAGTTTGTTATAAAGAGCATTAAAGTTGAAAACTTTTATGTAAAAGAAACACATGTAACGTAAGAATCGCCCTTGTGTAGAATGAGACCACTCAGATGCAACTCCATGCCGGTATATGGAACTCACTATTACTGCTTAAGACATTTAATTTGTTTCAGTTGATTTACACTATTTCAAGATGTTTGAATATTTTTTGATTGTTTATTTATGTAAGTTTTAAATTACACATACAGAGCTGTTGATCTTAATTGCGAGCAGGTAAATTGACTAGCACCCGATTAGCTGGGATCAGAACCTGTTGTGAGCTATCACTTCTTTATCCGTAATACCAAAACAACTTTTTATTAATATCTAGCATTTTATTTAGTTAGTTTACATCAGCAATACTTAACATGTGACTTGCAAAATACATGCAGCTGACTAGCTATCTGAGCATTCCTGAATAACCTGGTCAAGTCAGCCAAATCTTGATGGAAGGTGATAAACTTATTTTCGTGCAGGTACATCCCCCCCCCCAAAAAAAAATACGCTATTTCTCTTTTTGCCAGCAATTTGAAACCAGTTTGGGGGGGAAAAAGGCTTTGTTTAAGGTATTCAATTCGAGGGTGTAAATATATATATATATATATATATGTTTTCAAAACATATATATATATATTTACACCTTCGGTTTACGGCAGCCTATAACCAAGCAAATGTCAATAGGGTTAACATAAAATAAAAAAAAAATTAATAATAATGGTGCATATTGCACCAATGTTTTTTTTTTTTTTTTTTTGAGGGGTTGGGGTATCAGTTTTTTTTTTTTTTTTTGGGATGGTACGCATTTTTTTTTTTTTTTTTTTTTTTTTTTTTTTTGTGGGATGGGAACCTGAATGGGGAGGAGGGGGGATGGAATCGGGAGTAGAAGTGCAATTGAGCACGTTCTTCGGTTCTGGATGTCAAAGGAGCCTTCCCAAATTTGTTGTGCTTACAGTCCTAAAATTTCTAAGTCGGGCCCTGATAACGATTAATCACAAATTTGGAATTTTCAGAAACGTTAAGCATAATTAGAGCGCACAAATTCGAAAAGATTGGACTACTAAAAAAAAGGCTTTAGAACTTGTTTGAAATCCTTGATCAACAAACAAAAATAAAAATCCACGTTTTTTTAATATTATCATTCATTTATTTTTGCTATTATTATCATAATTGTTTTGATCGATTATTTTTTTATGTAAAAAATAAAATGCAAAAGCTTTCTAACATGTATTTCACATATTTCCTTTAAGAAAACGGATGGTATGGCGCTTATATCTGGAGAGAAAACTTTCCGAGCACTTTACGGAGAAAAGGTGAACCCTCAGGACAAATTAAAAGCAGCCTTGGAGCTTAACGAAACTCCTGAAAGTGTAGAAGTTGCACTGCGTACTCTCAAAGACATGCTTGGAAGTAAGTTGTGGAAAAACTTCGAAAAATGTGTAAATGTTTGCTGTACAACGTCTTTTATCCACACTAAAACAATCCGGAGAAGCGAAAATCCGGATTAAACAAACCCTTATATTAGAACTCCTATAACTGGAGAGGCCGACGCATCCGCCATGTTGGACCAAGCGGGAGAAAGCGTGCTTATCGCACAACAGGGAAAAGCATAATACAAGACATTTCGCAGAACACTGCAACACGTTAGCAAAGATTACAGAGCATTTATAACGTAATGATAGTAAAATCATGAGAAATAAATTGATATTAACCTCACACAAGCGAGCTCCGTTTCCAGTCTGCCAGTCACTTCATCGGCTATTAATTATCCATTTCTTTTTTCTTGCTGCATCTGCTGGAAATCTGAAGAGCTGAAGTCCTTTCTTAGAGCTTAGGACTTATGACTGTCTGTTACTGGACTAGGGCCGGATTTCGAAGTGTGGAGGCCCCTAATCAGGGTTCGAAAAGATCATCATATTTTCGAAAATATCCGATACTTTGACATATTATAGGGGTTTCACCAACTTGAAGGGCTAAATCCTTTCTTTGGTTAAAAAAAAAAGAGCGCCCCCATGTAGAAAATTATAACAGATTTTTAATGATTAATTCAGAATTCTTAGTTATCATTAAAAAATGTCAAAAAAAAAAAAAAAAAAAAAAAAAGAGGGAAGCGGGAGAAAATCGACGTGTTTAATAGATATTTTTGTTAAAAAATTTCCATTCAAGTCATTTCATCAAATAATTTTTAAATTTTTGAGCTCAAGAAGCGAGAAGTTGTAAGGATAACCTGCAAAGTTAACCATTTTTCGGATTTTTTTAAACTTACTTTATTTTTCTTTAACTCATAGGTACAAACTACATTTTAAATGAATAAAAAATATATATATATTGCCACTGAAATGCTCGATCAAATAAAAAAATTGATAGTAAATGGATACTTGCAATCGGGACTTTCTTGATATATCGTTAATAATATTATTTTTGTGCAAGCATTCTTTGTAGAAATACAAAAAAAAAAAAAGTCTGGGAGAAAGAACGTAAAATTTGCTGACCCGTGAAAGTTAGAATATTTTGTAAAAATTTTATTGTGGGGGCCCCTTTGTTGTGGAGGCCCGCCTGCCCTCCCCTAAATCCGGCCCTGGACTGGACCCTTGTCTGTTACTGGTGCCGTTACCCTATAATATCCAGAACTAGTAATAACAATAAAATACATTCCCTGCTGCTGTTTGACCACCGATCAGATGGAAACGTGGAGATCCGTTTTACAGGAAAACGGAGGCATCAGTTTGTTTGCAGGAATGCCAATTTGTGGTTGCAAATGTATGTTGGCATAAGTTAAAGCAGTTTCACATTGAAGTAAACGAAACACACGCATCAAATTTGTACTTTTCCCTTCACTCAGATAGAACCGTCTAGCTGACCGCTTGCTAGTTCCAAATCAAACCTGGTCAGCCTGCAAAAGCACTAATAAAATTTAGACGTTTAAAATGATATGAAAAATTTAGACTTCTCCTTCAAATTTTTCTTGGTTTTAATTTTAGGTGTCCAGAATTTGAACGCTTGTTTGGATGATGATTACTTACTATTTTTTCTAAGGGCTCGAAAATTTGACATTGACCGTGCATTCAGCCTCCTTCAGAACTTTTATGGCTATCGCGCACAGTATCCGGAACTCCTACAGAACTCTTCGCAAGTGGAAGCACTGCTCAGAAATGGACTGTACTACCATCTACCGTACAGGGATGAAGAAGGAAGGGCTATTTCTGTCTTAAATATTTGTAAGTTAGTCACAATCAAATAAAAGCTAAAATTACAGGTTGTTTCAGAAAGTACGATCCGACTTCGAAATCATTTATCTGGTGAAACTGTGAAGGACAGAAAGGTGACGCAACTGGCATGTTAAACATACAGGTCTAGAATTCCTTACGTATGTGTTTCAGAAATAGTAGGTAGGGTTCTGCAGTCACAAAAGTAGTGTAGTACGACCGTGGAAATGTCGCACCTGGCAATCATTATGAAGCAGGCAGAAACGAATTAAGCGACATTTTGGTGATATGAATGTATTATTTTAGCAAATTTAATAAAAGCGGTTTTCTCGTACAGTTCAACTTCTGTTATACTAGAGTATGATTTTTTTTTTTTTTTTTACATTCTAAAAAGAGGAACACTTCTTATACACTATGAAACGAAAAAAAAATCGACGCACTAATCAGGAGTCGTCAGCGTGAAATGAAATTTTACAAACGTGAGGGCAACATTAATATAACTACCTCAGAACCGATCAAACTCATAATCTGTCAAACTTACCGTCTCAAGTAAACTCATATATTTTCGATTTGTAACAAACAAGTGGATGGTGCAGGCTAGAGAGAGTGGTAAAGTGGAAGACGAAGTCCCATCACACCCTTGCTGTGTGTGACCAAGCATTGTCCTGTTAAAAATATGAGCCCTGACCATGAGTGCCAGCACACGGGACTGAAACATGACACAAACGTACCGTTAGGCTGTCATGGGGCTGTAGATCAATATTAGGGGTTACCATGTTTCGTATACGATAGCACCCCATAACATCTCCCGAGGGTGGGTGCACAAAGCCACTGAAAAGCGTGGGCGTTATTAGTGAGTTTACAACGGGTTCTTCACAAACGTACACAACTGTCATCACTGCCTAAATTTGATCTGGACTCATCGCTAAAGACGATCTGGGTCTATTGCTGTCTAATCCCATCTAATTGGATACTACTCTAAGAGGAGACGACAATGGGGATGCGGCACATCGCACTCACAGCTGGAGTGACTTTAGGGGGTGTTATCGAAAATGAAACATGTTTACCCCTAATATTAATGCACAGCACAATGACAACCTAACGGTACGTTTGTGTTATGCTTCAGTCACGTGTATTGGCACTCATGATGAGGTTCCCAGGCGCCATTTTTAAACAAGACAATGCTCGAAAATACACGGCAAGTTCTTTCACATTGTCACCTTCTCTGGCCAGCGCGATCCACTGATTTGTAACAAATCGAGCATATGTAGGATTTCTTGAGACGGTAAATTAAACATCCTATGAATTTGATCGAATTGGGGTCGTGTCAATTGTACCTGTGGTACGAGATGACATAGGACATAATTCCCGACTGTTATGCCTCAATGCTTGCCTGTATTGTCTCGTACATTCGCAATAGAGGTGGCTCAGTAGCAGGGTTGGCAAAAACCCGGGTTTATTTAAAAAAGCCCATGGACCCAGGGTTTTTTGGGTTTTTTTTAAATAAAACCCAAAAAAAACCCAACTAAAGTTGGGTTTTTTTAAAAGAAATGTGGGTTTTTTTGTCTTTTTTTAGGGAAAATGTGGGGTACTTATAGAATATTGTAGCGTAAGTATATGGACAATGTGCAAAAATTGTCTTCGGGTAAAAAAAGCTGGAAAACTAGTTAAAATTCAGCATTTTCTGGAGAAAAATATAAAAGACGAAAAAACCCAAGAATGGTGAAGTTTCAGATTTTTTAATTTTCATTATTACCAATAGTTAAGGTAAAGTTACTTCTCGAGTGATAAAATCTATTGTACATTTTTAATTACTACATTTTTTTTTTTTTTTTTTTGCATTTTACTTAATTGTATTTTATTTTGTTATGTAAAACTACTGTAGAACCTCAAGTAGTTTAAATCCCTTTTTACTGAATTCCAGCTTAATCAAGATATTTCTTTGAACTGTATGTTGCATGTTTTTCTATTTCTGTGTACAGAGTAAGAAATATTAAACTTTTTCGTAAGATAATGAAAATACTGCACCTGTTCTGTTTTCTGTCGACCGTTTGAAAAATCTGTTTATTTCTAAAAAATATACCTTGTGTTTATTCGAGATTTGTGATATGTTGGTTAGCAGAAAATAATTCACATGAAAGCCTTTTAACTAAATTAGTTTCCTCTGTACAATCTACAAATATTGAGAAAAGCAGACTGACAGGACTTGGTCAGTATAATTTGAGTTATTTATTGACCAGTTAAAGAAAAAAGTTAAATACATTTATTTAAAATCTGAAGTATTTTTTTATGCCGTTAAGAGTTAAGAAATACTATTCAAGTTCTAAATTCATTTTTTTTTTCTTTGTGGTGAAGAACAAATAAAAATGAAGTTTAAATTGTAAAAGTATTTAAATTAATTATTTTTTTAAAAAACTTCTCAGAAAATTTTAAAAAACCCAAAAGTGGGTTAAATAATGGGTTTTTTCAAAAAAAAACCCATTGGGTCCAACCCAATTGGGTCCAATTCGGCCAACCCTGCTCAGTAGGGGACTGAAACCTCCATTCATTTTGAATTTTTCCAGTAATAAATGATCATGTTTCGTTCATTTTGTAATCGTTTTTATATTTCATTGTTGCCTTCCATCATGTAAAATTTTGTTTTGTTGTAACAAAACCTTCTTGGTGTGTCATTTTTAAAAAAATTTTTAAATTTATTTATTTTATTTTATTTTATTTCATTATTTATTTTTTATTTTTTTGTTATGGAGTGTATTTAAGTGTTTTTCGACATTGTATCTACATGATTTTACCAGAAAGAAAAAAAAAACATTTACATTATGAATACTACATAATGATGTTTTCAGCTATGTTTCCAAAATTAACTATTTTGTTCAGTAATTGTCACACAAGTGAGAAAAGGCAATTAAATCTTAAAAGACATAACATAGTAAACTTTACTATTTATTGTATTGTTTACGATAGAGTCAACTACTTTTTGTTTGTTAACTTTAAGCAGAACACGTAGTTAAAAAATAATTACTGTACATCATATATACATTACTGTACTTTCCGATTCATTAGCTTTCGAATTCAAAAGTTCTAAACATATAATTTTTTTGTGTTTGAAAGATTTTCTAGTGTGTTTGAGGAAAAGAACATAAGTGATAGAAATTCATGGATAATTTGCATCTACTGTAGAAACGGCTGCCTCCCAAGACCTTAAAGCCTTGTTTGCATACCAATAAATAAATAAATAAATAAAAACTCAATCAAACGAAGTTTCGGTTGAAAAAAGAATCAGTTACTGTATTTTTAAATTGTCTTTCTTTGCAGCTTCCTGGGACCCGGATGTCTATTCATTCTGGGATATGGCTGCCGCCATAATGTTGTCATCAGAAAGCATTTTATGGTTCGATCCCGTGACTCAGATTAATGGTATTGTTAATATCTGTGATGTTCAAGGATTTAGTAAGAAAATTTTCCTGGAGATGAGCTCACCAAGGAAACTGTCTGTTTTTTCTACGATTTTAACCGTAAGTTAAGTTTTTTTTTATAATGTTTCAGATAATTACCCTTTTTAGACGGATATTTAGAGAACTGCTTTCTCGAGATAGCGCATTAATAAGCCCCGTTAAAATTGATCTTTTCTACCCCGGAAAAAACTTGCTTTATATCGCATTCTGGTTATTTCCGGGATAAATATAAATCTTCCTTCTTTCAACTGGAGCAAATGCGTGGTTTTTACCCAGAATGCACTACGCGAAACGAGTTTGTTTACTTGCTGGGTATAGCCGCTAATAAGAATGCTGAGTAAAAGCGCTTTAAGCAACATTCAAACTGCGTCCGTACGACATATGACCTCCGCTTTTTTCTCCCCAAAACCAGTTTTCGATCGGCGTGCCATGACAGCAAGTCAGCAAGTCGTATTGTGCCGTGGCCACGATTGTGCGGGACCCGTCGACGGGACAAGAAGCCAGACGTCTGACGTCTATGACGTCCGTAGAATTGAGAGTCGCATTTCATTGGTCTCCACGAGATGAGCGCGCCTTTTCTCTTGGGTGAGAGTACTGACATGCGCTTTTCTCGTGTTTGCAATATATGAATGCTTCTCTCTTTTCGGAAAACGTAAGTCTGTCCGCTTTACGTGGCGAACGTGATGTGCGGACGCTGTCTGAATTACGCTTTTCTCGGGTGTAACGTACAACCTCTTTTCACACGTGAACGGTGAATTTTTTTTTTTTTCTTTTTCAGAGTTGGAGCGTTAAATTGTGAAGTAGAAAAATCTCATGTGAACGCAGTTATAGAGTCGCGTGGAGGCGAATGATATCAATTGCTAAGAATAATTACGGAAAAATTTCTGTGGGTTAAATTTGTGGCATAATTTTTCCAGTTTTTAGTTTGTTGACATGTAGATGACTTTTAGGACTAAAGAGCTTCATCATTAATTTTGCCATTTAAATAGTATAAAGTATAATCCAAAAATTGAGTAAAAATATTCCTCCAAGTCACACAAGGCATGCCTTCCAGTTTCAATCAGCCAGGGTTTTATTTTCTTGTGAGAAGACTTTCAAACGTGAACGGTGAAATTTTTTTTTTCTTTTTCAGAGTTGGAGCGTTAAATTGTGAAGTAGAAAAATCTCATGTGAACGCAGCTATAGAGTCGCGTGGAGGCGAATAGTATAAAGTATAATCCAAAAATTCAGTAAAAATATTCCTCCAAGTCACACAAGGCATACCTTCCAACTTCAATCAGCAAGGTTTTTATATTCTTGTTGACTTTCAAATAACACTACGATTATAAAACGCAAAACTAAATAAAACATCATCCTCAAACATATTTCAAGAGAATATAAGCTAGTGCTTTGAGTGGAAATGTATGAACTAAATTAGCAGTAGCCATGTTTTAAAAGCTGCGGGAGTTTTCCCACTCAACAAGGCCAATGACAGACCATGTCAGCCTAGTCGGAAACTAGGCTGACATGGTCTCTCATAGGGCCCCTCTCATGAGGAGGTCCCGTTCGGAATCGGAATAGTATAAATTTATCAAGTTGTAGGGGTAAAGTGGGGCCGGCGACCAAGCTGATCAGGGGCCCGTCTTGACTCTCGGCAGTCCTGCCACTCAATCGGTAGAAATTATCGTTCCAGAGCATTTCTTTCAAATATCCCATAAAGCTCCAATATTGTAGCAACATAAATTCAATATTCCAAATACCGGTACAATAATAATTTTCCGGTACTCTTAATTTTGCCGAAACTTTATAATTTTTGCCTAATATAATTACAATTTTCCCGAATCGTCAGACAAAATTTGTCGAATAAGAACATCTTTGAGAGGTCACTGTGACTTGCCGTGACCTCCCATTGGGGTGTCCTTGGTTACTGCGTGCGCCTCTTTCAGACCCGTCAAGCACTAGCATAAAATAGCTCTGCTTCTTGGAGAAGAAGACAATGTTTCAAGGAGCAGGGAGTTCAAGTCTATGACATGAGTTCAACAGAAATAGAGGGGGGGGGAATTGAAAACTGCAAGAGGGAATGATTTGACTGAAGAAAGTCAAAGAAAACTAACTATATGTGGGGCCTAACCTTGAAGCAATGTCAAGGCAAACTAGGTTAGGTTTGCCCCAACTATAATGAAAAATGACGAAATCTAGATGGCGAAGTAATAAGGAATCTGAAAGTGATGGGCCTGTTGATGAGACTGAACCGTAAGCAAAGGATGAAAGCAATTGTTTGGAGTTCCTTGAAGATAATTATTCTATCAAGTCGTCTGTAGACCAGACAGAGTACATAAAGCGTTAAGATCGGCTGCTTCAAACGTGTGCGATGTAGAATCAAGGATGCAATAGTGGTAGAAAGGTTAAAAAAAAGGGAAATGTGTTAAAAAAACGTAAGTAAAGGACAAAAAATGTAAAATATTTTAATCCTCCTTCTCAATTTTTAACTTTAAGATATTTTTAATTTTTATTGTGTTTCTCACATAATGAATTGTTTAAGCTCAGGACTCACATTAATTTAGTTAATTGATATCATTTTTGTTCATTATAAGTTTTGTGGTGTTATTTCAAGTGGGGAATTGACATCGCGTATAAAACCGTATATCCAATTTCAAACAAATCCTAGCGCAGCAAGTGGATGAAATACGAATTACAATATTCGCAGCAGACTTAAAATAGGAAACTAAGAAAGCTACCATAAGTGACAAATAATAAAAAGTAGAATCGTCTACCTCATACAACAATTGAAAGAGTAAACTTTTGGTCAAAAATAATGAATGAATGAATTAATTAATTAATTAATAACAATTAAATAAATAAATAATTAAAAGTGATAGAAAAATTGTTGAAAATTAAAAAATTATTTCCTACTTTAATTCCTTTTTTCGTGGGTTTCACATTCTTTACGCGCAGTTGTACTGTAACATAAAACTATTGAGGATGAAAAATAATATATGGTGGTGAGAATGAACGTGGCATCTAATAAAATCATAATGTTATGTTTAATAAGTGAAGGTAATTATTTTTCAGTATTTTTGTTCGCAAACCTGAGAATTTCTGAAACCATTACCTTTACCCATTAACTCAAACAAACCGAAAGAAACTTTTATTATTATACAAAAACCGACAATGTTTTAATACCGATATTCACATAGCAGCTTTAATTTAACTTATACAAATTCTAAATTTGGCTTCTTGTTAATAAACTTCGTAACAAACTTATCTCTATTGCCAATATTTTGCCCACAAAATAAATTTTCCATTTAAGTACATGCATGAATTTTGTTTAAATAAATATTCATTAAAAACCTCCAAACAAAAATGAAATTAAACAAAGCCAACATTTCAAATCAATTTTTAAAAAGCTCACTTTAAATTTTACTGAAGGTGAGAAATCTCACCTCATTTTTTTTTTTTTTTTTTTTTCTGGTGTGCTGAATACAACACACTAATAGTGAATAATCTTATCGGAATAAAGTTTTGTGCAATCATGCATGTCGAAATATATTTTATTTTGTTTCAAGAGGGATACATTTAAGTGAAGTATTTATCCACAATCGGAAAGGATCTCCGCGTTTAGTGTGGAATAATTTCTCGACTATGTATTTAACAGCATTTAATAAGGTCATATGAACAATAACAGCTGCAAACAACCAGCAGCTTCTTAAACAGAGTCGTAGCAGACTGATCGTATTTATATGAATTCATTATTTAAATTTGACATCTTTCCGTTGCACACGTGCCTATTAGTTTACATTGCCAGAATTCTCAATTATTTTCAACCTGCGAACCCTTTTTTGTGTAGCATGCCCCTGACAAAAGCAATCTTATTGAAGGGGGTTGTAATTGTAAATGAACGTTTGATCACAAAGTTTTTGTTAATCATATAAGACATGATCTGTTATAAAAGTATCCGACCTTTTGCCGAAGAAAAAACTGGTAAATTTGGAGCGTTGGAACAGTGGCGGATCATGTGATTGTGAGGCTCCAGGCGCAGCCTGATCCTGAGGCCCTCACAACAAAAACAATAGCGTCTTACTAATATTAACAATGCTGGAAATCATAACTTTTTTTATTTTTTGAGTAAACGAACAAGCTTGGGGGGGGGACTGTTACATTCTTATTTAAAAGGGAAAAAACGACATTTCTGACCCCCCCCCCCAAAAAAAAAAAAAAAACACATTACAGTGAAAAATTTTGCCTCCTATCGTAATTTAGTCAGCACCTCCGAGCCCCGCTTTCTGGCATTTACAGGGATCGGAGTGGTGATTTCAAAAATTTTAGGATAGAATTTCGATAAAATTTTAGGACAACAGATATCAAGTTTTTTTTTTTAAACTTAAACGTAATGTATAAGCTTGATTTTCGCAGTGGATGATAAAACGTTTCAAATTCAATCTTGAAATTACAATACAAGGCATTCAATCTTTTATTCTTTAACACAGTGATCAGTATGAAATGAAGTAAAAATAAATGTACATATTTCCAATTGCGTCTGTCAACTCGCTTTGTTGTTGTTGAAAAAATGTCCTTAAGAAGGAGGGATTTAAAGTAGAGTGCAAGGTGCAAGTCCAAAATTTATTGCATTTTTCTTTTTATCAGATAATCTGATACTTTTTGGTATCTCAGAATCATCAAAAATACCCCTGTAAATTCCAGATAAATCATTTAAAGACGCAAATGAATAATTGTTTTTCATGGCAACTAAAACTATAAGAAAACCTCCGCTTACAAAATTTTATCTTGGAGTTAATTTGAACAAAAGCTTTGGATTGCTTCATTATAACCAATATGTTTTCAGTAAAAGACAAAGAACATGGAATTAAAAATACAGCTTGATTTTTCAAGCTACTTGTCAACCTCTTTGTCTCGTCGCATCAGCATGAGACAATACCTGTGAAAATAAAATGCTTTAAATTCATCCCTGTCTGCATGGCACCATGTGCTAATTTTGCATCTATTTCTCTCTGCCTTTTCAACTACAGGGAAGAGAATTTCGTTTCCCATGGCATTTAAATATAACAAACTGTTATTCACATTTTTAAAACAAAAAGTCAGTGACTAAATTTAAAAATAATATGTGCAAGAAATAATCCAACTTCACTGAACAGAAACACAAATAAAAGCAAACTTAGTCTTTGTATTGGAAGAACAAGCTAATGCTCAGACTACAACGCAAGATAAGCATTATAAAAATAAATATTACTTCCCACCTGGGGACAAACCATTTAACTTTTGTTCTAAATAAGCTTTTTGAACCAAGTACTTACATTTGGGTTCCTATTTTGTTGTATAGCTTTTTTGTAGAAGATGAATGACAATTAGTAAGTAGAAAGTATAGATAAAACAGTTTTATATTGAGCATTTGTTTTTGTTAACTGCACCCCCCCCCCTCCCCTTCTCTAGAAAAAAAAGCAGCAGCAGCATAGGTTTTTCTCTTTCTTAAAAAAAAAAATCTTAAGGTCTACGAAGTTGATTTTGTCTAAAAATACAGGCATATCAGCATGAAAAGTTTTTTTGAAACTTGAAGGTTTAAAAACGCCATTTTAGACTTCCTTTGCTGGTGTTTATGGACAAAAAGGTGAAGTTGTCTCAGCGGAAAGTGGTAGAAATTGAAACCTTAAAAACGCGATTATAGGCCATTTTATTAACGTTAGGGTAAAGGATGGAGCCCAGGGAGTGCCCCCAATATTTAAAAAAAAAAAAAAAAAAAAAAAAAAAAAAAAAAAAACGAAATCAATTCTCTGCCCCTCTCCCCTTCCCAATTTCGAAATTGAACTTTTAAAGAATAATTTGGAGACAAAATTTACATGATAAACAGTTTTACGGGATAGAGGTGATGGGGCTCTTCCATGAAATTTTTTTCTCAAAATTATGGTCCTAAAAACTTCAATAACATTTTATATTCAGGGGCTATACCATTTAAATTTTTTCTAAGTGCAGTTTAAAAAACTTAATTTTTTTATGATATTAAAGAAAGTCTGTTCAGGGACCTTTGCTCGAGTATTTTCTGAAATTCAAAGAGTTCATCCGCTTTCGGAGTCCTGGGTGGTAGGCAGTGGCGGATCATGGGATTGTGAGGCCCCAGGCGCAGCCTTATCCGGAGGCCCTCTATTGACACAACAAAAACGATATAGTTTATTAATATTAACCATACAGAAAATTATATATATATATATATATATATATATATATATATATATATATATATATATATATATATATATATATATATATATATATATATATATATATATATATATATACTAGCATTCCCGTACCCGGCATTGCTCGGGTAATGGAATTAGCAGGGGTTAACTGCTTGGTGCACCTAGTTTCGAAAATCCCCTATAATAATTACTTATTGCCTATAACTTTTTCTAATTTGGGGAGGATCCCGGGGCCCCTGGACTCCTTACATATATGACCTTGTCCTTAACCGATCTTTAACTGTTATTAACGATCCTTTTAAATTATTGATTATCTTTGCAAACACAGGCCATCCACATTTTATTGATATACCTATGTTTAAGCAACTTCTTTGTATGCAACATTTTTAGTTTTTTTTTTCTGGTGCTAAAATTATTAAGCTGCTTGATGAACGGACTTTGGAGCAAGCTACATAACATTGGCCGTGTGAAAAAAAGTCTTCTCTTAAATCGGTCCCTGCTACTTTTAATGTCTGTCTTTGTGACTTATTAATGGTTATTGCAAAGCAAACTTTAACAGGAAACTGCACTCTTCTAAATTCAAAAGGATAGTCCGCCTGTGATGATGTTTTTAAAAACTTCGTTTCTAGTTTTGAAAAAATGAAAGCAATAGACAGAAACATGATTTGACTTGAGAAAAGCCTCGAAGAATCACGTGAGAAACAAAAACAATATCAAATTTATAGTTCGCTATCGACCAAAAGTTGAGATGAAGTATTGAATAATGATTTGAATGGAGGAAAGCCTTCGAAAATAAGGGATTTGAATTTCAATGACAGGTTTTAATTTCGCAGAAATTAATGGGTTTTAATTAATTTCTCCCGAACTAATTGAGATTTCGAAAAATCCTTTCTTAGTGGTTACTTTCGTAATCATGCGGACATGCCTGCCAAACTTCAAGTCTGAAGCTTCACTGGTTTTGGCTGTGCGTTGATATATATATATATGTATATATGTATATATATATGTTATCTCAGGACATTGATTTTTATATATTAAGATATATATATATATATATGATAAAAAACAAGTTTTGGAAGAGGTGGGGGCGCAGTTGCATTCTTATATTTAAAAGGGAAAAAACGACATTTCTAACAAAAAAAAAAAAAACTATATTTTTTCGTAACTTAGTCAGTGCAAGGGGAGATTTCCACCGAGCCCCGATTTCTGGCATTTAGCAAAATCCCAGCTTTACCCAGTTTTCCAACGCAAGTGTAATTTAGTGGCGCAACCAGAAAAAAGTCTTTGGAGGGCGGGACACTTAACAAAAAAAAAAAAAAAAAAAAAAAAAAAAGAAAAGAGAAAACCTGTTATCTGAGAAGTGAAGGGGGATCCGGGGGTTCTCCCCCGGAAAATTTTTGAAACTTGAAGTTTTAAAAACGTAATTTTAGACTTTCTTTGCTGATGTTTGGGAACAAAAAGGTGCAGGTGTTTCAGCGGAAAGTAGTAGAAATTGAAGCCTTACAAACGCGATTATAGGCCATATTTATCAACGTTAGGGTAAGGGATGGAGCCAAGGGAGTGACACCGATCAATATTTTTTAAAAATAGATCGAAATCAATATATCTCTCTCTCTCCCCCTCCCCTTTCCAATTTTCGAAATTGAAGTTTCAAAAACGCAATTGTAGACAAACTTTACATGATAAACAATTTTTCAAGAAAGAGGTGCTTCCGTGAAAATTTGTTCAAAAATTATGGTCCTAAGCTTCAGCATTTTTTTTTTTTTACTCAGGGGCTATTCCAATTAAGTTTTTTTAAGTGTAGTTTAAAAAACTTGATTTTTTTATGATATTAAAGGAGTTTGGGGACCCTTGCTCGAATATTTCCTGAAATTTAAGTCTTAAAAAGGCGATTCTTAAGACCATATTTTGTAACCAGTACATTTTTCGAGGGTCATTTAATAAGTCATCAATGAAGCCCTTTTATATTCGTTCCTTTATTTATTTATTTATTTTTCGACTTCAGTTGGATGATGAATTTCTTTTGTAGTACGTTTACAAAATGAAGAAAATATGAAAGAAACATCAGAATTCCTGAGTATCCAGATTTTTTAACAGTATTTTCCTGAAATTGTTTATTTTCTTCTGAAATTCAAAATTCGAAAATCCTTATTCTTCAGAAGTTTTCAAGTAAATCTAAAAGTCTATGTTTTTAAAATAAAATTTTTAAACCATTACCATCATTTTTTTTTCGAAGCATTAAAACACGCTCTTTGCCTGTGTAGAATATGGCATATGTACACTAGGGTGTCCCGTACATATATGAGAAAAAAACAAATTTTGAGCTACACTATCACAAGAGGTGTCAAAATTTGCGAAATTTTTCACAGATCACGAAAAAGGTAAAAAAAATGGAATTGCGTGTCATCTTGAGGGCTCTACCGCTCTTTGAAGTTTTGCATATTTTACATTTTTGACAGACCTAAACGATATGATTTAAAAAATACAAAAATAAAGTTTAGAAAGCATTTTATTTAAGAAACTAATGAAACAAAGCACAAAAAAACAAAATAAACAAACTACAGTTTATAAATAATGACAAAAGTTTAGAATTTAAACTTATTTTTGTGTCCAAAATTTGGCATTTCTGCGCGAGATTGCAACCTGGTTCTAACGAAGCCATCTCTAGAAGTAGCGTTAGTAACACTTTGTGAAGCCTGTGTTATTAGTTTAACACATCTTTCCACAGATTGTGAGTGGCAAGGAAAGTCAACGATTTCCAAGCTATTATCTTTTGCCATAATTTGAAGGTTCTCGTTAGAAATATGTCGAAGAACCGGTGGTGCTGTAACCTGACACTCTTGCCAGACAATTATTTCCGTATAATCTTTAGCAGAGAAGTTAGTTTTTGGTGTTTTAAATATTCTGCGTTTAGTGCTACTTTCAGCCTCTCTAGCTTTTTTTATTCTTCGTAATGCTAACTCCCGAATGTGCTCCCTATCATCAAACAACATACTGACCAGCAGGTTTTCTGAGTGCGCAAAAAAAGCATTTCTTTCGAAAACAGAATACACAACAGATTTCAAGTTTTCGGGTAAAAATCGAGAGTACACAATCATTTGAAAAAGATGTTTGGCTGCTTCCTTAAAAGATGATTTTTGCTCGATTAAGAACCAAACTGGAGCGTACACTTTAACCACGTAGTTAACATAACAAGTATAATCGCAAATTTTCTGTTGGATTAAAAGTACTTACATAAAGTCTGAGTATACGATTAGCAGAAGTAAGCCATCTCGAGTGCGCCATTTTTCCAGGTTGGCGATTTGCCAGCTCAGGACTACAGAAACCAGTTGATACAGCTTGACAAATCTCATAAAGATATTTTTGATCCGTGCTTAGTTCATCAACCACATTTTTCGGCAAATTAGGCAAATTACCATCCACCGGGCAAAAAGACAATGTCATTTTACTTTCACAACCAGCTAACTGTTTTCCAATAGGTCCGGAATATTCTTTAGGACCCAAAGTGCAACCATCTAAGGTCAATAATAAATGACGAAGGGGTAATTCGTTGGCATGAAGTATACACACACACCATTGCAATGGTCTTTCCAAATACTCCTCTAAATATTGAATCACGCCACCCTTCCAACCGGTGTTTATTGCAGTTCCGTCACATCCAACGCAAATCACGTCTTCTAAATTCAAGCATTGACCTTCTAATAGAGTTGTAATCGAAGTTAGAATTGCATTAGAAGCAGTGCGTGTCCCAAATAAATTGATCCGGGATTTGCTAAAATTGAGATGTGCTCTTCTAAAATTTCTTTGCGATGGTAACGAGCTCCTATTTTCTCATTTATCAGAGTCTTGTCTTTACGTCCATAAAAGTAAATGCTCTTTATAACAATACTTCCAATATCTTTGGAAGCTTCTTTCCGAGCTTTAGCTACAGCTCTGTGGATTTTGTTTTTATCAACAACTACAGTTAAATCTTCTTTTGAAACCAAGACGACATCAGCTAAAACTGCAGAAGCAACAGCAGCAGCAGATCGCGTCGACAAACCGTATCTATCACAGACCTTAGCAACTGTTGGCAAGATCAGTGTATTCATATTTGTCGTTGAAGTTGATGGTGTCCCTGTAGAGGCCGTATTCCTCTCTGTTATGGGATACGTTTCTGGAGAAAATTCACGCATCGAATCGCCATCAAAATTTGCTGAGACAGAATCGTTATTTTCAGTAGAAGACTTTTTTGCTGCCCTTTCAAGTTTTCTCTGCTGTTGTTTCATTAATCTAGCTGTTTCTTTCTTATCGACACCTCTTATCGCCATTTTTCTGTCATTTCTTTGATCCAACAAGAAACTTCTCTCATTGATGGGAACTTTTTTAGGTTTTAAACACGAACAAGACTCAAATACAGGGCACTTACAAGCCGCAACGTCGAAGAGCTTCTCAGATGACTCTAAAATGCACTTCAGTTTATTTTCAAAACTATCACTTCGTTTGTTTCTGGGGTATCGTTTCAAATTGACGTACTTTTCGAAATAGAATTTTAATAATTGAATTACTCGTTCCTTAGTTACGATTGGAATTGAAGCTTTTGTCCAAATACTGTTGATTTTTTCAGAAACAATTGTATATATATCTGAACTGGAAGGGTCCTTTCCATTATGCATACATTTCTGTTCGCTCCTGACAAATAAAATAAATTTTATGACGTCTTTTACAGTAGGTAGCTGCCGATCATCAAGTTCCTTGTAGGGTCCCAGTATAGCACAAGTAGTCTCACTACGTCTCGAACTCATTACTTAAAACTAACAGAATCGGCATATAACACTAACAATAGCAACTGTACTTTTATAGCATTAAAATTACTTTGGCTACGAAGAAAACACCCGTGAGTCAAGCCAAGAAAGCCCTCGAAACAAGTAAAAGAAATTAGCAAGTTGAAACCAAACAAAGTCGAAGTCGTCAGTAACATATTGTTGCATGCAAATCGAGACGTGGCGCCAAGCCTCGTGGACGATTCTACTGCGGAAATGGGGGTTATTCCCATATAGGCATTTACAGTAGTAATCACCATATGTTTTTTTTTTTTTTTCTGTTCGTGTTGATATTACGAATCACGATCTTTTTATTTCAGCTGTCGAGCTTTTATTTCACAGTAAATTTATAGCTTTATTCACAGTACTTCTTTTTCAGTTGCCATAAAAATGACAATTTTTCAAAACTTTGACGATCGGTAGAGCCCTGAAGATATAGTTTTATTCTATTTTTTAAATTATTTTTGTAATTTACGATCGATTTCGCAAATTTTGAGAGGTCTTGCATTAAGAAAAACGGGAAAAAAAATTTTCGGGACACCCTAATGTACACTCCTGAAAATGAAACTTAAACACTTCTATAGTTGGGGAAAACCTAACCTGGCAGCATTGTGAAAGTTACGCAGGTCTAATTCTTAATTATTGCATTACGACGCTGTTAGGCTAGGTTTGCCCCAACTGCAGTTTATACATAAAACGTTTACCTTTAATGAGTAAATCAATCTTTATGAAGTGGAAATTGTAAAATATATTACAAACAAATGGCACCAGTGAAAGAAGGAGAACACTCAAAATCAACTATTTTCGCAGCAGAGGCATTTAAAATTTTTATAGTAATTTTATAAAGCGTTTTTGCAATGAATTAACAGATGTTCAATTTCGCTGTAATGGAAATATAATTTAACTAGTGTTACCCGCACGGCTTTGCCCGTAATAGAAAAAATAAAAGGTCTTTTGGTTCGCCTGTATATTTACAAATAATGTATGGTGAATGTTCTCGCCAATTGGCTTGTACCCATGTTGCGGTTCCACGTTATGATAATTTCGCAATTTTCCATCTTATATTTTTGTTCTTAAAATTGGAATAGAAAAAGAACAACATCGAATTTTCAGAAAATAGCTTCAAGGTGCACACCCCCATGCTACATACTAACTTTGTGCCAAATTTCATGAAAATCGGCCGAACGGTTTAGGCGCTATGCGCGTCACAGACATCCTACAGATATCCAGACATCCAGACATCCTCCGGACAGAGAGACTTTCAGCTTTATTATTAGTAAAGAAGAAGAATGAACAGTATATTTTTTTTCCAAAAGTTATACCTTTGTACCATTAAAACTATTTGTTCAAAACACCATATCATCGTTTAACACCATGATAGCAGTCATTATTCTAAAAATTAAAGTTGTTAAAACATATCATTAAACTTATCTCAAAAAGAATGGTCTTGTCGTTGATTGAAGACAGAGCAAAAGCACGTTCACGAGCACGAGTGAATCAAAACAGCAAATGACGAACGTTCTTCGTTCTTTCTCCAAAAAAAGAAAAACTTCCTGCCTTTTCCAAATTACTTATTTAACTAAATACGTCATAAAGCTATTTTGTTACGGGTTGGTTACTGGTGGGAAAGCGGGAAACTTTGCAAAAAGTAAAGAAAGAAAACACAGCTGTGCCATTGTGCCGATGGCTTCGATCTGGACCCCCCACAGATCTTTCTGCTCCCTTAGGCTCCCTTCTAGATAAGGAAGGGCAATATAATTGTTCGTCAAGAAAAGTGACCATTCGAAGAGGTCGAATTACGTCGAGTTACATCCAGGGGCGGCATTTCAGCATTTTATTTGGAGGGTCGAGTTTCTTAAATATGAATTATCTTAGTATAGAACAAAACACATATTGGCTAACGGCAATTAATCATGATATGGGGAGAAATTGTATAGTTAGAGCCCCCAGAAAATATATTTGTTGATGTGAGATTTTTTTTTTTTTCAAAAATAGTATGTATTTTTAAAGAGTATGAAAGCATACGATGCATTGAGCAGCTGAAATGTGTTTCTAGAAGAAGAAAGTGATGAACACTCATTAAATAGACGCACTTAAAATATAAGGGTAACAATGAATGTAAAATACTAAGGCATTTTCCTGTGAAAATCATACAACCGCACCTTTGCACGGGCCTCTCATAACTTAACTATTGTTACACAGAGCACACAAGAACGAGATATTTAGCCTATATGAGGAAATTACGTCTTTAGTTAAACTGATGAAGAATCGTTGGTTAATTTTTTTCTGTTCTGAAAAGGCCAGTAAAGGCTTGATACATTTCTAATAATTTAAAAAACGGAAAACAATTGCTCATGTCTGGAAATGTGTCGAGTTTTCATCAACCATTACAAAGAACCAGCAACATTGTTTTTCTTGAACATTAATTTGGGATTTATGTAAATTGAATGTGCTCATTTTTTATCATTCCTCTCAAAAAATTTGGGGGTGCGCGTGCGACCACCCCCTCTCGACCCCCCTATTTGTCGCCCCTGGTTACATCCCATTTAATAAAAGTCCTACTTGCCTTAAAAACACCGACTCGGGCATAATCTCACAAATGACGACTGGGATATTTTGAGGACTGATATAATGCTGCGACAAATAACGACTGGTTATCGTTTGTTTGGGGGGGGGGGTCTAACCCCTCTAGACACGTTCTTGGCCAGGCCCTGAGCTATAAATTTTGGGCCTCCCTGCATCAAAATCTGTAGGGCCCCTCTCTAGAGGTCAGCAGTGTATATTTGTAATGTTAATAAGCCTTAGTGCTAGTTTTTTTTCTTTTTTTAAAATTTTTCCTTCAATTTCTTGGGCCGTTGGGCCCCTTACGGAGGTGGGCCCCCCGCACTGCGGGATCTGCGGGGCAGATCCGGGCCTGTCCTTGGCTATTCCAATTAAAGCAAATATCTTCGTGATCAATAGTGTTATTTTTTTTTTTTTTTGAACAAGATGAATATTCTTTATTCAGCCGAGTAGTAAGTGGTCGAGTGTACGGAGTACTCGGCCAAAAAACTGCTTGGAACGGTAAAAATCATTCTAGCAAGACTAACTGCATTTTATCGGAAAGTACTAAATAGTTTTGGAGTATTTAAAAACATACTATTTTGTACTGAAATTCTGGGAAGAATGAGGAAAATCCAAACTCCTGGGGAAATCTAAACAAAGGCACCTGAAGCCTGGGGCCCCTTAAGACTCAGGGGGCCCTATCTCTATTGGGAGCAATGAGCAATCATCCCGCGCCTAAAATCCATGATTATCTATCAATTTCCATGAGTTTTGAGGATTTATCATGGAAAACCATAATTTTGAGGGTGTGACACTTGGCAGCTCCGAGGCCCCCTGCTTTGCTGGAGGCCCCAGCTATCGCCTCATGCGCCTATGCGGTGATCCGCCACTGCGTTGGAAACCTAATCGCCCTCAAAGTTGTCTCTGTGGGACTTTTGACACTGCTTCAAGCAGTGCTGCGATTGTTCGAAGCATTCCGAGAAGATATGTTTCGGAATGAAGAATACTTCGGTTGTCGATGCAGCTATAATGTCCTTCTTGTTTCAAATAGTGCACTTTTAAAAAGCCTCTTCAGTTTGGAGAACATCTAGAATCTGCGAGGGGCCATATCAGGAGAATACGTAGCTTTCCTTGACACGCCGATTCTAAATACATGGCTATAACCGTTTTGATTTTTCAACTAATAGACGTAAGGTGTGTGGTTTTTTATTGTGCAAGTAATTCTTGTTCATAGGACTTACCTGTAAAATGATTAACCCCCATTAGAATAAAAATTTCTTAACCCAATATCGCCTACAAGGTATCTTATTTATTTTACCGCAATATATATATATATATATATATATATATATATATATATATATATATATATATATATATATATATATATATATATATATATATATATATATATATAACTTTAAGTTCAATAACTTTTCTACAAAGAGCTTACCAGAAGGAAAGCGTGGACAGACTTTTTTTTTTACTTGCATAAGATGGCAAATCAGTAAACAGATGCCATATTTAAATCGAAATTTTTACCTCAGTCATATCCTAGAAGAAAATCACATTACTAATTAGCCTGAAAAAACACGGAAAAAATCTCAATGTTTCACTTTTTAAAAACATTTAACCATTAAATACTTTAGTTCCAAATAAGAAGTACATATAGGTAAATGAGGAAGGCAATGTTACATATTATATGTGTGTGAGTGTACCAATATGTATTTATGCACATATTTGAAGAGCATATTTAATTTCTTCTTTTTTTTTTCCATTATAGAATAGTAACCCAGCTCGAGTAAGTACAATTCTCGTAATCAATACTCCCCAGTTAGTAGAAACGTTATGGACGTTGGTGAAACCTTTGATACCTAAAAAGTTCGGAGATCGAGTAAGTTATTATTTTATTCTTTTCCTCTTTCCTTTAAAACAACACACTGCCAATGTTTCGTTTAAAATCTCAATTAGCAGCTTTATTCAAAACTATCCGTATTTTAGGTTTTTGTTACCATGAATGTTGGCTAATTTGGTTCTAGGGTTCTTTGCCTCAAACGGAGAAAAAGAAATACAACGTTCTATGCTAACTTTCAGAAAATAGTTTTAAAATTAATTTTAACAATTTTTGCTAGGAAACAGCATCAATCGCGCAGTGATGTGTACCAAGCAGTTTGACAGCGCTCCACAAGGAGCATTATTAATGGTTTTGTTCACTTTGTGCTAACACGTGTCTTTATAACCTCTTAAGTTTTTACATATGGAAACAGTTCTACATCTGCTAAGAATTTGTTACCTATTTACAAACATTATTTAGTTCTTTATGCAATAATATATAACTGTATATTTCATTTCCGTTAAAATTTTTATTTTAAAATTTCACAATAACAAGGTTTCCTAACCTCAAAATTACGATTTACTTTGGTTCAGCATAAAAACTTGAAAAAATCCGTCGGAGTGATTTGGAAAAGAAAACAAAAGCTGAAAGTAAAACTTTTAACAGGAAAAAGACAAGAAAAGGTCACACACACACACACATCATCAACAGATAAAGACAGTGATTTTGCAATCTCAATTCAGGAGGTCAGATTAACATGGTCTTTACTAAGTAAATTAAGAAGAACTGGATGTTGTTGTTAGTCCCGAAGACGTAGACCCAGTTACATCTATTTTTTCCCAGATTTTGCTTTTTAATGGGTGGGAGACAAACAGCGTTGCATCAACGTAATCAACGCTTTTGCCAGTCCATTTCAAGTTTCGCGCATTCAATGGTTCAGTGGTTTTCTTTACGGAGTCGTGTATCTAGTATATAGTTATACTACATCTATGGTCTTACCCAAGAAACTAAGTGGCTACGATTGATTAAAAACGTTATCTTAGATGTAAACATTGCACTTAATCAAAGAAAAAAAATATCATTTATTCAATCAACTGACCATAGTGAATACATTGCGTAACAACTTTTCAAAATCAAAATCATGATTGAATTGTGCTGAATTTCAAAGTTTCAGAGGCTGTTAATATTTAAAACCAGAATTCAAGTTACAGTAAAAATGAGTTGAACATTTCCAGGCTCCTAAAATATTTTTTGTTTGTCAGGGTTATGATTGCAATACATCCATTTTCACGATACGATACTTCATTGTACTCAAAACTATAAATATAAAGCAAGAGTTACATATTATTCATGATGATACAATTGTAGAGCTTACTAGTCATTGACAGGAGTCAGAAGGGGGACAATGACCCCTACCTCTCGTGGTTTTGAGAAATTAAGGTACGTACATAAATGTAAGCGTAATTTCTGATGGGTTCGATATGAGTTGAGATATCCCCCCTCCCCTGCTCCTCCGCTGGTAAAATTGAAAATGGTGAACCTGCTTTTGCATTGAATAGATTGATTCCTTTGTGTTTGAAAATAAAAGACAATAAAACAAAGTAATGGCGCGTGCCTTTTCATCAAAAAACTATTTCCTTTTGCACTAAAAAAAAAGGGTTCTTTGTATCCTCAAAACATGTGTATGAAGTTTCCTTGAAATTTGTATCTAGTTGTTTTGTTTTACTGTCTTTAATCTGCTTTGAATGCATAGGAAACTTTTGTAATTTGTAATTAATAACAATTATTTTATTTATTGCAGGTGCATTTCCTTGGATCTGACATGAAAGACCTACATCAGTTTTTAGACCCAGCTATTCTCCCCCAGGAATATGGCGGCAAATTACCCTCGCGTGACTATCAAAAATTTGTCCAACTCGTTCGGGATCGTGAAGATTACACGAATTACGTACGACAGTTTGGTTTTGTAAAAACTGAAGAGACAGAAGTGACAGAAAAATACACTAAGTTAAATGAGGATGATATTTGGTAGCTGACATTTGCAAAAAGTAAAATATGGCGTGGAATTCAGTCAGAAGTATTCAGAAGCTATAAATGAGGAACGACTGCTGATTTTGCTGCGTTTGCTGCCTTTTTTATGTATTTTTTTCTGTCTTTTGTATAAATTAAAACGTGGTTAAGTTTTGGAACAAAAATCTGACTTCAAACTTTCATTAGCATCTGTGTACGACTCATTAATCGTGATAACATAAGAAATTTTTTGGGAGGTCCCCAGCGACTTCCCATTGGGGAGCCCCTGATGTTTGACTGTTTCAACATTTTTACATACATTATTGTTCTCTGTATCTCTACATAATATAAAATGAAGTTTCCAAAAAGCGGTTCTTTTTTTTTTTTTTTTTTTTTTTTTTTGGAACGCGCAAAAGTCGAGAACTACCGGACCGATTTCGCTGCAATTTTTAGTTTGTTTCTTTACGCCCAGAAAAGGTTTGTAGAACAGTTTGAAAAAAGTTCGACAAATACGTAGTTCTTTTTTTTTAATTCTAATTTAGGGCCCACATTTCACCTAAATTCCTGAATATGGGGATTAAAAAAGTATTGCATATATTAATATTATATATTGTTGGAAAGGGATGATTTTTCTGCGTTCTACTCAATTTGTTTCAATTCTCTAACTTTATTATGGCGGGAGTTATTTGCATTTTTAACTCGAATGTAATGAATCGTTACATATTTTTGTTTTTGTCACCATTAGAAAGAGCGTTTTTTTTTTTTTTTTTAAATACTCCAGATCTAACTCGACCTATGGTCGAAGATTTAACCTTCTACCTCAATTAGAAAAAAGTTACAAGCGAATTAGCCTGAAGTTCAAAAATCTCTTTTCAATTCAAGTTAAACCGTTTTATTTTGTGTTGCCAAGCTTACACCTTTTAAAGTCTTCGTTTCTTTCTTTCTTTCTTATTTTAATTTCTTAAAAATATTTTATTTTGTAGAAATCCACAATCCTGCTTTGTAAATTATAATAGGGGGAAACAGCTAAGAGGGGAAAAAAAATTCTTTTTATTTCAGAGTGGGGAGCGAAATTTACATTTGCTTTAAAAGTTTGTTATTTAACGTTATCGCACGAACAAAGCGGTACGGGCAGGGCCCGATTTAGTTATTTTAGAAGTGTAAGCACAACAAACCTGTGGGGCCCCAATCGAAGAACGTGCTCAATCGCACATATTTTTGTCTTTGCATAGATTCCTATCCAGCAAAAGCAATGACGTACCCTCCAAAAAGAAAGAAAAGTCCCCTCCCCCCCCCCCCCCAAAAAAAGAAGGAAAGAAACAGTGGTGTAGTCTGCACCACTTATTTTTTCCCGGTTGACTGCATTGATAATTGTCTCATTCTGTGGAGAAAGTTAGTTAGTTTTCAATTGCGTTAATAAACCTTGTTGAAACAGAACCAGCAATACCAATTAAATTTTTAAACTTTTACACTGGAATAAAAATTATTTAGAAAATTTTTACAGTGCAAAACATTTGAAAACATTTATACATGTGAGGAAAAGAAGTTTATAATTTTTTGGCTAGAGGGCCCCTAATTCCGGGCTTACAATTAAATCAGGCCCTGTGCGGGTACAGGTAGTCTACAGTACAAAGGATAGAGATTCCCAGAAATGTGCACAGAAATTTTTGGGCCCGTCACAAATTACTTTTCAGCCCCCCCTCCCCTATGTTGTTTACTTCTATATTTCATGCCTTGTTAAAATAATATTGGGCCCTTTCAGACTCGGGCCCGGACCAACAGGTGTCCCTTCTCCCCCCCCCCCCCCCCGTGCACGCCCTGGCAGATTTCTACATGTTGACAATATCACAACATGCCATCACGAGAGGTTCGTTACTGGGCAATTTCGAATAGGTATTTTCTCCTTCTTACTCAAAAACTGTTAGGAACACGTGAAATGCGAATGAAGTACATTCAGGATATTGATATGCTGTCATCCAGTGGCCCGACAGCTATCTTTTTGCCGTATTCACAAACAACTTTTTCTGGTGAACGAAAAAAAAAATTAAACATTTCATAATCTACTCAACATTTCCCTTTCTTATCTTGAAAATACATTTCCCTCTATTATACTCATATTCGAGTAAAACTTCACTTTCCAAAGACAAGCTGACTTTGATAAATTATTTTTCCTGCATTTTGTCATAATACACGTGCAGATTGCAAAATGTTATTTTTTCCACGTGAGAGAATTAACTTTAACAGTCAGTATGGAGCTTATCAATGCCTGACACGTGCTTTATTGTAGAAGTTCACGCTGTCAATATCGTGATTCAATTCTACCTTTCATTAACATAACGTTTTAAATGTGTTTTTATCTTCCTATTCAGAAAATAACAGCAGAAATATTCCTTCTATGCAAATCACAAATGAGAAGCAAGGATGGTGTTGTCCATGGTTTCTCAACCCTTTTAACTTGTGGCCTCACTTTGAAGCACCAAACTGCACCATGCCCCCCCCCCCCGGCCACTTCAATGTTTCATACATATGTTCTGCTTGTGTATGAGTTATTAATTCTCTTTTAGAAGCTTCTTTTATTTGCCATGTATAGGAGGGTCATTATACAAAAAACGTAGGTTTTTGGAGTAGGAATTAATTTTTTAAAAAGAATCTTCAATTTTGTTTTAAATTACTTTATATTGTTCCTTTTGGACACCTTTTTACTCTCACATAGTTAGCCACATTCTTTATTGATTATTTTATCACTTTCTTTTGTAGTTAAAATTTTGAACCTGAACGGAGGATATTTAAATGGTATTTCAAAACATTTTATTTAAATAAACTTGCATGTTTTATGAGGAACACAATTTGATCTGATTAAAATTTACACATCTTTCTTAAAATGGATTTCTTTACCAAGTTGTGTACTCCATTATTGATTGTATATCTTCCATTTTATCTATACTGTAACTTAGGATTCAAATACGGAGGATTCAATAGTTATGTTATGCTTACAACATTGTGTTGATTATGGGCTAAAGCAACATGTTATTCAGAACTTACTAAAAAAAGTGATTCGATTTTAACTGAAAAAAAAAATCCATAAACAATTCTTACCTTTCAAAATCAAGGGTGGAGGTTACACAAAGTAAAGGACCTATTTGACTTCAAAGAGAATAATGCTGAAATTGTTTCACACTAAGTTGTTTAGCTTTCCTATGAAGACCCAGAGTTGAAAATGGATACTTGTGATTCTGAGTCTCTGTAATGAGCTGCCAGTACTGCCATTTATAGGAAATTCTTATGCTTAATTAGACCCTGAACAGAGGATACAAAAAAGACTGTGACTGTGATTCAAAAGATTATGAATGCTATACATATTTTTTTAATTTGATATTGTAACTCTTTTAAACTATTAAAAAAACAGCAGTTAATTCAAATTGCACCATTAAATCTTTTTTTTTTTTGTATTGAGAAAATAAATGAAAAAGTACATGGGAGGAAATGTGTCGGAACATGTAATGAAGGCATACCTAAAAAAATAAACCATTATTAACTTTTACTGATCACATTTCAAAATGTGTTATATTTTTCTAAATTTCAGAAAAAAATGCTTAAAAATAAATATTTTTTAAACTAACTGCGCTGGACTTTTAAAAAACGCATTTTTTTTTTTTCGTAGAATGATCCAAGAAATCCACACTGGCAGCTGTTCTGGTGAATATCCAAACAGATGACCTGTTGTATACACCAAAACTATGATTATACTAAGATAGAAAGACTGCAACCATGCAATCGGAACTAATTGAGAATTTCACCGACTTGTTAACTGGTGTTAGAAAGTAATATTATATAAAGGAATAGAAAATACCGTAAAATAATTAGTCTGAATCTAAGAGTTGAATGTGAAAGTTTTAAGAATGCAAGTACTACATAAAGCGATTTGTGAAGCATTCAGCATGAAAAAAAAAAAAAAAAAACTTACGATTGCTAAAACAATTATTTTTTTTAACAAGATGTTCATCCAGAAGTAAACGAGCTTACTTTTTCTTTTACTAACATGAATTTGTAACATTAGCATTTTCTTTCTTTTTCTCTCTTTTATTCGGCTCAGGTTCCGAATTCACTTGAATATATATTTCTTGACAATTTAAACACTTATCTCAAAAAAAGTTAACCTCTTTTAAATAAAAAGTAAAAAAAATAGCTGCTATGAAAATCAAGTCAAATTCCTTCTCATTCCAAAATCATAGGCGTTACTTTTCCAGCTACTTCAAAATAGGGTAATGACAACAGTAACAAACAAGGGTCTAGTAACAGACAGTCATAAGGATTTAAATAATAAGAATTTTAGGCGGGTAAAACTAATGTTGAAGTGGCCCATGAATACGGTGCAACCATCTACTGTCTGTTTTCCTTAGCCGAGATCTAGTGCCTAGTTTGCGCATGCGTAAGGTCTGCTATGATTTTATCAAAATAGGGAAGGAAACCCGGAAGTAAAAAAGATGCAAAATAACATGTTCAGCAGTTCTTCCAAAGAAGCGTCGAAAACGATAGAGATAGCAAGTGCGAGCGGAAAAAACCCATCCTCAACCTATTGCCCCTTTTTTTTAATGGAATTAATCCTTAGTGGTAGTCTTTGCTTTCGAGAACGGACAGCAGTGGCGGATACAGCCGGCGGGCAACCGGGCATTTGCCCGGTTTGCTTAGAATAACGCAAATTCGCAAAACACAGCCTCAGCTCCTCTTTACGCTTTGGCTAAAGCTTGCGGGTGGAGGGAGGCAGGACCGTCACCAAGAGGGAGGGGGAGGGTTCTGAAATGGGCTACCCAGGGCCTGATTTCCGCAGAGGCTGTCGGCCTAGGCCTGAAGCTTCATCTTCCTAAGGGGCCCCAAATTTTTTAAAGAATCATGCATAGCATTGCAACGATATGAAAAATACATGTATTTTTTAAAAAAAATGACTTGTTAGAAAAAAACTTAAAGGGGAATTTTTAATCATTCTGCCAGTAACGGATTTACTTGGTCACGATTATGAAGGGGCCCAAAGGGGATTCAAAAATGCACATAAGTGATTTATACATAGTTGTGTGATTAGACAAAGAGGCCTCCAAAAGTGCATTCGTGCTTTAAAAATGTAAATCCAACATTGCATAGTCTTCATGGAGCCTAGGGCCTCACTTTTAGTTTTTCGGGGCCTGGAACTGCTAATATATTTTTAGTGGTGTAATAAAAAATAAATGAATACATTTTAAAAAAAACAGGGAAATCTTAGCGGTCGTAAAAAGTTAAAATACTTTTGGTCTCTTTGATACTTTTATTTATAAATGACAATTCACAATTGCTATAAAATGCAACTTACAACAAGGGCCGACGTGAGGTCATGTCAGCTTAGTTGGAGAATAGGGGCCCAGCTAAGAATTGAACTCGTGCAGAGAGTAAAATATCCTAATGGTAAAAGGTGTACAAGGGAGACTGTGAAAAAATTGACCTACGTCATTTTTTTCTCGGATCCGCTTTTGCTCTCGGCGACCCTATTTATAACAGTTGGATTAAAAGTGACAAAATATTTTTTCCGTAAAATTATTTTAAAAAAATGCAATTTCAAAAAGCCGTTGAGGAGCATGAAAAACTCTACATTATTAAGATTATCAAATCAAAGGCCACCGAAATGTGAGTTTCAAACATTTTTTGACGAAACATAAAGTATTCTGTACGCTGTACAAACTCACGCTTTCGCGCCCCTCAGTTTAAAAAGAAAGTAAGTTGTTAAAAACCAATGTCGAAAGAATTCCGGAGGTCCCCAGAACCTTCCCCCCCCCCCCCCTCCGAATATCATCGAAGATCGTGTAAAAGTAAATTTTTTTTGGCTTTATTTTTGAATAACTTCATAAGAGAACAGCCGAATCCACTCCCGCCATACCATGGAATTCCAGTTTCGAAAATTTGCTGGAAGAAAGTACTCGAACCTCTCCATTTTTTAACATTCCCAAAGATGGTCTAAAACTGTGTTTTTAAATTAACTGCATCAAAAATTTTCTGGGAAAGTGCCCCGCTTCCTCCTCTCTCTCGGCATCACAAATGAAGAACGTTTTAAATCTCGTTTTTAGTGCTTCAATTTCGAAAATTTTCCGTGGTGAGCCTCCTGAAAACTCTTTTTCCTTATATCATTGAAGGTAAGCAAAAATTTCGTTTCTGGAATTAAACTTTCGAGTAACTGCCGGTGTACTAGTCTTTACCAAAAAAGGCTTTTAAGACTTAAATTTTACAATTTTCTGGTGGATAGCCTTGGAATCTATCTTGACTTAAAATCACCAAAGATTTTCTAAAACTGCGTTTTCAGAGCTAATATTTTTAAAAAAATTTCAGAGGAGAGCCCCCGGAACTGCTCTTTATACCATATATTCGAAGATAATTTAAAATTCTGTTTTTGGATTTCCATTTCCGAAAAATTACAGCAGGAGAAACCTTGAACCTACGCTCCCCTAACATCACCAAATATTTTCTAAAATTGAGTTTTTAAGACTACAATTTCGAAAATTTTCCGGGGGAGAGGACCCCCGAACCCCCCATTTCAGACTCAATGTTAATCTTTCCATTAAGTTTATATTGCTAATACTTTAATGACTCCCAGAAGCCAGAAAGCTACCCTATCTCTTTGTATAAATACAAGCGTTTGAAAAAAAAATTAAGGGGGCTGCCAAACTCGTACCCGACCCCTCAACCAGGTTTTTGACCTCGCATCGAGTCTGGGGGTTGTCAGGGTACGCCAGTATAAAAAAGGGAATGTTTATGACAGGACCCAGTAATGTATGTTTGTGTCGAGGGACACATCATGTTCTAAGACGGCCCTAGTCTTTCACCCATGAACATCGCTAGATCAGTTTCATAAAACTGGGCAATTAAGTTACTTATTATGACTGCAGAAAAGGACATACTAGCCAAGCAGTGTTATCATTACGGAAATAATCAATCAAGTTCCGGGCATTATAAAAATACTTAAATGGACAATTACAGTCACAATTTCCCCCCAAAATATTGTTTACTGTATCAATCCGTTCACCATTAAAGCGCAGAAGTGTTCCTATCTGTTAATTTTTGTTTAAACAAATCGTATTTAGTTGTTAAGAATAATTTCCTCATATTTAAGTGATATCCCAATCGTTAGGTAAAATTTAATATCTATAAGAGCTATGGGGCCGCTACATCTCCTATTGCCAGGGCCGATTTTTTCAACCAATCCGCCACTGACGGACAGTATGCTATCAGAGTGACTTTAGGACCCAGTTAGTATTTACAAGGCAGTGGAGGAAGGTTGTGAACAGCCACCACGAGTAGCCCAGTCAATGAAGGTAAAAAAATAGGCTTTGTCGCAACTAATTTAGGGAAAGCTGAATTTTTGCAGGATGTTAGCAAATAAAGTATACACTAAAAAAATACAAAGTCCTGACCCCCACCCCTCTTGCTCCCCCCCCCACCCCCTCCGAAACATTGCAAGAGTAGTACTATGATTATACGTTTTTCGTGTCGCAACTAATTACGGGAAAGCTGAATTTTGGCAGAATGTTTGTACATAAGGTACACAATAAAAAGCCACAAAGTCCCGACCCCTACCCCTCTTGCTTCCCCCCCCCCCTCTTCGAAACACTTAGACCATCAAGAGCAGTACCACGATTATTCGCTTTTCTTTTCGCACTATGCAGAAATCTCACAATAAAAACCAAAAAGTCACTTCAATAAATTAATAGCTTTTTATCATTACGTCTTGGAAAGAAATGTTTGAACAACATTTATAGATAATAATATGATAATAGTCATTGTCTTGAAATGGATCAACAATGTAATGACGTTCAGTAAAAGTTTTTACTACCATAATGGAATTATTTGTTACAAAATTTTATTATTCGTGTGTGTCGGCGATAGTCTATAATATAATGTTAATGCTTGGCTAACTATTTAAGCTTTAAATAAATCAGGAATAGTATATTTGAACTGATTATTTTCTCGCAACGGATAGTATTAACGTTTGATATTACTTTTGGTTTTCATTTTTAAGTCTTATATAAGGGGCCATCTTCTAATATTTCGTTGGTTTGGTCCGAAATATTGTTACAGTGCATTCCACTACACTGACCACACATAGACGTGCAATCAAACCTAGCTTTACGACAGATACAGTTTGAAACACATAATCTTTTCAATTGCAAGATACTAATTGGAGAAGTTCACTTGAAGCAGAAGTAATCTTCATGAACTTAAGAATCAGTTTGTTGCATGAGGTATAATGCCAACCCCACTCTTCTGGGGGAAGTTTAAAATCTAACCAGTTTGAATCTGGTGTTGACCCTAAAAACTCTGGTGGAAACCTTAAAAAGATGTTGACGAGTGACGTCTGAAGTTGGTGGAAGTTTTGATAAATCAAAAGTGAACTTTAGGGACATTTTTGTGATTACTTGCTTTTCACAAACCTTTATTCAAACTTAGTTACGTTTTAAACTTCCCGTGGAAGAATGGGTTTGGAAGTATATTTCAAGCAACAGACTAATTCCTAAGATCATGACAATAACCTCTCTGCTCCAAGTGAAATTCTCCTACTAATATCTTGCAACTATAAAACATTGTGTTACAAACTGTAGCTGTAGTAAAACTGGGTTCGATTGTAAGTCTATGTATGGACACTGTAGTGGAATGCATTGTAACAATATTTCAGACCAAGCCAAAAAACTGTCAAATGACTCCTTATAAAAGAAAAATTGTAGTTATAATAACTTGATGCTTTTTTTTTTTAAGTGCAACCTGTTTTTTAGAAACCAGTTGCTACATAGTACTCGAGTTGTAACATTTCGCAAAACAACGGTTCCCACTGATCAGTTTCATCGGCCGGATGTGACCCGTGGGGCGTAGGTTGGGCACCATTGGTTTATAATATTGTAAGAAGTAAAAAAAAAAAGGAATACTTCGGTATCATCATTAGTTTTCGAGCTGTAAGCGTATAATCATAATACTGCTATTGCAATGTTTCGGACGGGGCGGGGGTGGGGGGAAGCAATAGGGGTAAGGACTTTGTGCTTTTTTTAGTGTATACTTAGTATATCAACATCTTGAAGAAAAAATATCAGTTATTTTAGTGTATACTTTTTGTACTAACATCTTGAAAAGCATCCGCTTTCCCCACATTAGTTGCGACACGAAAAGCGCATAATCATAGTACTGCTCTTGCAATGTTTCGGAGGGGGTGGGGAGGAAAGCAAGAGGGGTGGGGGTCGGGACTTTGCACTTTTTTAAAGAATACATTACGTACTAACATCCTGCCAAACTTTAGCTTTCTCTTAATTAGTTGCGACACAAAAAGCGTATAATCATAGTACTGTTCTTGCAGTGTTTCGGAGAGATGAGGGAGGGGGGGGGGGAGAAGGAGTGGTGAGGGTCGGGACTTTGTACGTTTTAAAGAATACATTATGTACTAACATCCTGCTAAAATTCAGCTTTCCCCTAATTAGTTGCGACACAAAAAGCGTATAATCATAGTACCGCTATTGCAATGTTTCGGAGGGGGTGGGGGGAAAGCAAGAGGGGTGGGGGTCGGGACTTCGTGGCTTTTTATTGTGTACTTTATGTACTAACATCCTGCAAAAATTCAGCTTTCCCATAATTAGTTGCGAGACGAAAAGCGTATAATCATAGTACTACTCTTGCAATGTTTCGGAGGGGGGTGGGGAAGAAAGCAAGAGGGGTGGGGGTCGGGACTTTGTATTTTTTTAGTGTATACTTAATGTACTAACAACCTGCAAAAATTTAGCTTTCCCTAAATTAGTTGCGACACGAAACCTTTATTGACTGGGCTAGAGGTCAGCTGGTGTTTTCATGTCCATTTAAATTTAGTAAGACTTTAGTTCTAAAGATAAAGAACGTTTGCACATTTTGAAGAGAAAAAGGGGATTTCGTCCATTACTCATCCATTCCTCATCCTACCTGTTACTGGGTATCGTCAGATTATTCGGTTTCTGTTACTGAAGGGTCAGACCTTTCTTCAAAATAGAGCAAATAAAAATAGAATTAACTAATTCAGAGGATCCATAAGCAGCCAAACTTTAGGTGAGATGTAGCTGCAGGAGAGAAAAATAGTTAAAAAAGTCTAAATACATTAAAAGGCTCAGAAAGTTGAATTAACCTGCCGTTACCCTATTAGTATTTTAAAAGGCAAATATTTTAATCAGAACACGTATATCCAATGTAGAGCATACAAGCGTTGGAGAAAAAAAATGTAGAGTTGTATTACAAAAAATCCTCTCAGCATAAATTTAAAAACTGAACATATAAACATATATACGGGTAAGAATGTTTTTATATAGTGAAGTAGAGAGAAAAATTTAAGAAGATTGAAATAGTTAATTTCATCTCTACATAGTATAAAATGAAATCTCCAAAAAGCGTCTGTGTGTTTGAACTCGCAAAACTCGAGAACTACCCGGCCGGTTTCTACGAAATTTTCACAGTTTGTTCCTCTTAGTTCTGAAAAGGTTTGCAGACCAGTTCGAAAAAACATTCGATGAATAGTCCTTTTTTATTCCAATTTAGGCCCAATTTTCACTCAAATTCCTGAATATGGGGGTGAAAAATTACTTGCACATATTAATATCACATATCGTTGGAAAGGGTAGAATTTTCTACGTTTTACGCAATTTGTTTCAATGCCCTAAATTAGTTACGGCAGGAGTTATTCGCATTTTTATAGGCTTATCTGAAATCTAAGCACTACTTTCTTCATTAAATCTATCAATTAAAAGTGAAAAAAACGTCCCACAGTTTTCTTTTTGACACCATTGGAAAAAGAGACATTTTTAACTCCAGATCTATCTCGACCTATGGTCGAAAAAATAAGCTCCTATCTCGAAAAGAAAAAAAATTAAAAGCCATTTTAATTGTTGAATGTACCTTCACTTGAGACAATTTTTATTTTCAAGGTGGACCGGGCAAAGCCGGGCAACGCAGCTAGTAAGAAGTAAAATGCTTCATTCTTTAATTTCCAAACAAAACAAGAGCATTAAAATTAAGAATTAGATGAAAGATTTATGCCTCTGGGACATTCTCACAGAAACGGTCATTTTCATGTCCCTGTAATAATTTGCGAATGTTTTGTGACTCTTCCATATTTTAAGGGGTTTAAATACTTTTTAAAATAGAGATTAACAAGATCATTAGAAGTAAAATTTCTGTATTATATTTTGAATGTCTTTAATGTAAGTACCCAAATGTCATTCTCTCACTTCTCACTTCTCCCCACTGTTAGTAAAAAATAAAACTTATTTCTAAGCGAACAAACAATGAGTTCACATTTTTGTGGTTTTAATTTCAAAACATTGAAGAATTTAAGTAAAAAGAAAACATTTAAAATTTAACTCTCATTAAAAATTAGTTCACGTAATAATTCTTAAGTTGATTCCCAGCGGAGGATGACATTCCCTCACAACAGTCAATCTCCTTTCCGGAATAGCAACAATGTAAAAATTTTTCAGCAAAAAGTTGAATATTTACAGTTGGAAAAAATATTGCTACATATTTCCGTCTTTAATTTCTCGTAAATTATTACTTGGAATCTATATGAAAGCTAACTAGAGAAGGGTATTTGCTTCCGTCATTCCCTCACATCTATTTTTCCAGAAAAATAAAATAAAATAATGCATGAAAACTGCATGATTATAAGTTGCTTCTTGTATTTGAGAATATCTGTATGCAAATAAACTCAAATATCAGTTATGCATAACTACTAGAATCCAATTTTAATGAATTCGTCATTCCCTCACCAGTGAGGGAATGATGCTTAAGTGAGTTTATAAGGCTCAGGGTATAATGCTATTTAAAACGAGCTAATGTGTGCATCACGTGACTTCCTTTTACACCAATTTAAAGTTATTTCCCCATTATTGGCAATTCACCAACAAAATCCAAATTGAAACGATTTAAAAAAAAAAATCGCCAAATTTGTCGCCAAGTTGGCGTCAAAACTTGGCGACAAAAAGACTGGCGATATATCGCCAAGTGTCCGCCAAATAATAACACCACTTGAGTATACATCGACATTAACAATGATTTCCCCCCAAAACGGGGCAAAAGACCCCTTTAGAAACACTCGAATGCTACCAAAAGGGGAAGTGCACAACTAGACCCCACTAGGAGTCTACTTACCAAATTTCAACTTTCTAGGACATACCGTTGTTGAGTTATGCGACTTACATACGCACATACATACATACATATATACGTACATACGGACGTCACGAGAAAAGTCGTTGTAATTAACTCGGGGAATGTCAAAATGGATATTTCGAGTGTTTATACGTTCTTTGGCACTTATCCGCGTGTGGTCGGGTTGAAACAAAAACTCAACATTATTACGGGGGCGAGCAAAATGGAAATTAAGGTCGAATTTTGAGTGACATTTTTTTCGCGAATACAATACTTCATTTTTTGTAAAAGAAAGTAAAAAATAATTGTTCATCAGGACCAATATTTTTTTCATAAAGTCCTTACATATATCTATCTCTATAAAAGGTTTCATTTGATTTCACCCATTTTGATGTTTTTGAACTTAACTAGCTCAAAACGACTGTTTTTATGAGAATGGTCTGTAGTCGCTTTCATCAAAAATGAGCTCGCTTGCTGCTTTTTCACATTGCCTAAAAAACGATCCACTTTAAATTTTCATAATTTGTTAATTGAATCCGGCCATCCAGTGAATAAATGACCTTCGTCATTGTTGGATATAGGAAGATTTTTTTTTTACTTCCTTTTACAAAAAAGGAAGTATTGTATTCGCGAAAAAATTTTCACTCAAAAATCGGCCTTAATTTCCATTTTTCTCACCCCCGAATCAGGGGCGGCATTTCAGCACTTCGTTTGGGGGGTCGAGTTTCTTGAACATGAAATTCCTCAGTACGGTATAAAATAAATATTGGTAAACAGGAAGAAATAATAAAATGGTTTTAATGTTAAGAATAATTAGGTTTGTTAAGAACAATCAAAATTTTTGCGACCAAAGCTTTAAATTTATTTTGTAACAAGTTATCTCAAAAATATATCGGTACTAGTTTTTATTTTTTAGTAAAGTTTTAGTCTGCTATTCTTGGGGTCAGGAACAACAGAAAATTTTGTAACTATTCTTAATCAATATCCAGTGTTTTGCCTCATTTCCAGTATAGCTAAAGATTGCTTGCCACATTGCGCTTCGAAAGTAATTCTCTAACCACCTGAGACACAAAAGTCATCTTTAAAATGACTGACCAGATTGAAACAGACAAAAAACAATGGAAGCAAGAAAGTTATGTTGTAAAACACACTTCCGCACTTCCTTCAGATTTCTCTCTTTAAAATAACCAAGAAAGCTTTTTAAATTGGGCTGATGTTTGTTTTGCTTCATTAAAAAGTATAGTCGTAATTCACAAAACAATTCCTCTTCCCTCATGCTATAAATTTTTCTCATTGGTACTGTGGCACATAGAAGGTGGGGGCGTGAACCCCCCCCCCCCCGAGCCATTGGTTTTAACATAAACGCAAATTCTAATGCAGTAGTCTATGCATATGAAAGGGCTGTTTTGATCAAAAAAATCCCCTTCAGAAGGTATTTTTCATCAAAAACTCCCCTTCAGAAGGTAATTTTCATCAAAAACTCCCCTTCAGAAGGTAATTTTCATCAGAAAATCCCCTCCAAAAGGTATTTTTGATCAAAAACCCCTTCCAGAAGGAATTTACGGCTGCGCTAGTGTATAAGTGTAATACAGTAAACTCCCGATTATCCGCGGAATTGGGTGGCACAAGTGCCGCGGATAATAAAAATCGCGGATAACCGCAAAAAAACTAAAATGGGGGACAAATCAGGTAAAAATTGTCCTATCTCAAATTCTTAACTGTATTGATGCATAACACTTTCTGCAAACAGTGAAAATATATATAGAGTACAGTACAAATGTTTTGTATTTTTGCACAACCGAACTTAACTTCAATAACAAACAAGTGTATGTACGATGAAGAACGCATAATAATAATAATAATAATAGTAATAATAATAATAATAAAATTAAATTAATCAATCAAGCAAAAACAACTGAGTGTAAATTTACAATTTTTCAAAAAAAAAAACAGCCACAGGTATTAGCTTTTTACTGCGAAAATACATGTTCGTGATTGTTGATTGATTCGCGGATAATCCGCCCCGCGGTTAAACCGCTCGCGGATAATCGGGAGTCTACTGTATTTTCTTTCTCGTTTTCTATAACCAACTTACATAATATTGAATTTAAGACCAAAGATAAATGTATCTCATCAAATCCTGCTTCAATTTCTTGAGAAACTGAATTGATTGTTTTATTCAAAATATTAATTTAATATTTTGACTGCAACTTCATGTGAGTTGTGTCACTTCTTCTGCATTGGCATTCAGTAAAAATTTTTATAGAAAGCTCTGTCACAAAATTCCACACTTGGTTCAAGTATGCATTAGTGCGAAAATTACTAAGAGTTTCAATTGTCAATCGAATAATTGAGATTGAAATTTTTAAAGAGCCTCAAGATATATTTGTTGATATGAAGCTATTTTTGATGTGGGATGTTTTTCAAAAATAGCATATCTTTACAAAACGTTTCTATGAAAGCATATAATATATCAAGTTGCTAAAATGTGTTTCTAGTACAGGGAATTAAAACACTTACTAGCTAAACATTAAATTATAATATGAGTATTAAATTTATGTAAAATGACACGGAGTTTAAGTGTAAAAATGGCGCAGTCTCAAAACAGTACGGGCATCTCATACAAGATGCACCATCATAACATAGATTACACAATTTTGAAATATTTAATCCATAAGAAGAGATTACTTTAGTTAAGGCAAACCATTATTCTCTATCAGTTTTTTCTGTTCTAAAAATGCAGGCAAATGATTTTCTAAGTTATCTAAATTGAATTTATCCATTTTTTTATTATTCTCAGGGAAAAATTTGGGGGTGCAACCGCCCCCTCTTGACCGCCCTATTTGCCGCCCCTGCCCCGAATGAATGTTGAGTTTTTTTTTTTCGACCCGACCACACGTGGATATATGCCTTGAAACGTACAGACAACCGAAATATCCATTTTGACGACCCCCGAGTTAATTACAACAAATTTTCTGGTGATGTACGTATGTGCGTATGTGTGTATTTGTGTATGTATCTCGCATAACTCAAAAACGGTATGTCTTAGAAAGTTGAAATTTGGAGGATTAGTGGGGGTTAGTGAGGTTTAGTTGTGCACCTTCTCTTTCGGTTGCATTCGGATGTTCCTAAGGGAGTCTTTTGCCCCTTTTTGGGGGGGGGGGAATCATTGTTAATTTCGATGTAAACACAAGTGGTGTTATAATTTGTCGGACACTTGGCAATATATCATCAGTCTTTTGGTCGCCAAGTTTTGTCGCCAACTTGGCGACAAATTTGGCGGGTTTTTTTTTTTTTTTTTTTAATTTGGTTTCATTTTGGTCACTGTTGGTGATATTTAGAGAGTAAACAATTGAATCACATTAAAATTGCCAATAATGTGGAAATGACATTAAATTGGAGTAAAAGAAAGTCATGTGATGCACACATCAGCTCGTTTCGTTTTAACTTTTCGAACAAAAAACTCAAAAGTAAATTCAGAATCTTTATAACGTCTTCGATATTTTGGTGCCTATAATTTGTTACTGGTCTTATTGGTTCATAGGTAAGGTATTAATATAAAAACACTATTAGTCTTTGGGGCAAAGTAACTTTAAAAAATCAAATTAAGAAATAAATTGTCGAGTTATACATTTAAAGCTGTTTTCAGCAAAACCGACCTATTGGATTTGGATGTACGCATAACTCTATGTCTTTCTGAGTTTCATCTTAAGTTTCTATTAACTGTTCAAAAATGAACGAAATCTTGCTCCAGTTAATAGGTGAGTCAAGGGAATGAGCCCCCTTCCAGCATCATGATAGTCTTTGCAATATATCCTTAAATTGAACATTTTTTTTTCAAAGTTCATCAAGAGAAACTTTGCAGCTTATCCATTCAAACAAATATTTACCATATTCAGTAAATTACCGCCCACTAGCAAGAGCTAAAGCAGAAATACTTGAAATACACCGCCAGCTCAGTCATTTCCAGCCGAGGACTGCAGTTTCGTGCTTATTAGCACTCATCAGCCCGGCATAGGAAAGTGACTGAGCTGGAGATGGAAAACCTCTTAAGGAAGCCAAGAGTGCGAAACAAACTGGTAGCTAATAGAGAATTAGCAGACCAATTTACCATGTTTCATATTCAATCTTTTTTAACGTTTTAAAACATTTATTCTGTTATTTGAATTTATTTTAAACATATTTTTGTTTTATAGATCATAGGGAAAGAGCGGTACAGTAAGACGCAAAAATTCAATTATTCATTATTATTAAAAAAAAAAAAAACACAGAAATCAACTTCTTTCAAATGGTACAATATCGGTCACCTTAATAGATATTATAAAAGTGAATATAGAAAAAAAATTTTGAATTCACAAAAATGAAGGAAACGAGCTGATGGAAGGAAGTCATCACATGACTTCCTTTTACTCCAATTTAATGTCACTTTCTCATTATTGGCAGTATTAATGTGATTCAATAGTTTACTCTCTAAATATCACCAACAGGAGCCAAATTGAAAAAAAAAAATATCGCCAAATTTGTCGCCAAGTTAGCGACAAAACTTGGCGACCAAAAGACTGGCGATATATCGCCAAGTGTCCGCCAAATTATAACACCACTTGAGTTTACATCGAAATTAACAATGATTTTCCCCCAAAAAGGGGTAAAAGACCCCCTTTGGAGCATCCGAATGCAACCAAAAAAGGGGGTGCACTACAAGACCCCACTAGGAGTCTAAGTACCAAATTTCAACCTTCTAGGACATTCCGTTCTTTAGTTATGCGACATACATACACACATACACACATACGCACATACATACGTACATACAGACGTCACGAGAAAACTCGTTGTAATTAACTCGGGAATCGTGGATATTTCGAGTGTCTGTACGTTCCTAGGCATATATCCACATGTGGTCGGGTGGAAAAATAAACTCAATATTCATTCGGGGATGAGCAGAATGGAAATTAAGGCCGATTTTTGAGTGAAATTTTTTTCGCGAATACAATACTTCCTTTTTCGTAAAAGGAAGTAAAAATAAAAACGAAATGCAATTTTGTCTCACTGTTCTCCCAGTAAGTGAGACACCTATGTTTTGAATTAGAAAACTTTGAATCAAAACTTAACTGTAAAAATATGAATGATTGTTGCCGTTTGGTTTCATTATATGATCCTTTGGAAAGGTAATTTTTACATGGTCTTAACACACAGGCCGTGACCTAATACCGCGTTTTACAGTAGTCTTTGTCATCTACTACTAGTACAACAACTTCTTTCCTGTTGGTTTCAGAAAATTTCCAAAATAGCTTATCTGACATCTTTTTTTCTAGGAATGTTGGAATTTTGAAATGTGGATGGATATTTTTACATTAAGCACATTGCAGTGAAACAATAAAAGAAATAATTTGCATAGAATAAGTACGAAATGGAAATATTTAAGTGATACTATATAGCTGTGAAAGTCATACTTTCATTCAAGCAACCTTATTTTGCTGGTGCAGGGCTTATAAACTTGTTTTATTAATGTTTGCATCAGCAGGCTAGTTGTAATTAAAGTTAATTCAATGCATAATTTCTCCATTTTTAATGTAAAAGGGTCATGGAAGTAATGAGCAACGAATTACTGTTGTCTCACTATTCCCTCATTTTCATTGCAAAATATAAACTCTATACCTGCCATTCTCAGACAAAGAATATTGTAACGGATCCGGCGCGACTTCTAACTTTCTTGAAAGAACGACACAGTTCTTGATTAAAAACACAGGAAATTTATTTACACTATGTACAGGAAAGAGCGTCAACAACTGCTAAATTAATCATCAGCAATTAAACAAGTATCACTCAACACCGTAAACTCAACGGTTACACACGTATTTACTTCCAAATACGAAAACAACACAGCGAAATGCCTCGCAATAAACAGAGTTAATACACTCTCAGTTCGGATTCTCAATCGAAACTAAACTTTTTATCACGCGGGACGCTTTTATAAACATCGAAAGAAATCTCTCAAATATTCCACAACATTCCAAACGCTTCATGAAAATAGTAGACCGTTATCAAATTTTATCAATGAACAAAAAAAGAAATAGGGGGGGCGTATACTTTAGCCGAATGTATAGGGGCTTTATATTCATTACGGGAAACTATTTACAAGTTAAGTTACTACAATAATTAGGGTCTAGTGGGGGAAAGTGGTCAATGGGGTAAAGTGGTCATACGTCAAATATATGGCTATAGCTTGGAAATAAATGTTCGAATGAATGTGAAAATTTTATTTTAGAGTAAGGCAGTTAGAAACTATATTTTGAATACAAAATTTTACAACTGGAAAAATTTTATTTGGTAACAAAAAATATTGCGTGAATATGAAAAATTTTATAATCTAAACACCTATTTTAACTTCCTTGGGAAATTTTGTTTGTTAGAATTAGGAACAGATTGACTGCACAGGAAGCTTCCTACATGTCTCAACAACTTTTTCTCATTAGCAGTTAGCTGAATCTATTTTAAATATTTTTTTAGAACAATTTAAGTAAGATGGGGTAAAGTGGTCATAATATTAGGCTTAACGAATATTGTTCTTCTAATGTCACTTAATCTTTAAGTATAAGGCAGATACAAATTAAATATTAATTTTACTTCATATGTATTGTTTTTACAGTAAACGGGGTTAAATATACGAGTATATGCGCATATATATATGCATATATACTCGTGTTCACATAAATGCGCCAATAAATACGTATATGGGTATATGCAAGTATTTTTTATACATACAGCTATACATTCTACTATACACGTATATGCTCGCATATACTCGTACATATAAGAACACTTATATACTCAGGTAGACACGTATATACGCGTACGTACTCGAGTAGACACTAACATACAAGCATAAGAAATACAAGTATACAGGGTGAGTTTAAACTCTTGAGCAAATTATTAAAAGGTGTTAGAGGTGAGGATAAGAAGTAAGAATCACATAAGGAACATATGGTCACAAACACAATGCTGACGCGCTACATGCACGCAAAGCCAGAAACTGATGGATACAAAAAGAAGTCACAAATTTATTACACAAAGACAATTTTACACAACATTTTAGGTCTTAAGAAAGTTTTAATGCGATTGATGAAATTTGCGGCCCGCGGCTGTAATACAAATGTGTCGCATTCACAGATCACTCTCTGTTGCAATAACGAGACTTTTGAAAACCAAAATTTTTCAGTCGCTGCGGCTTTGTTGCGATGCGTGTATTAGAGCTACTACAGGCTGTAACTTCTAACAACTGCTCTAAATATTTCTTAAAAACTAAAATGTTTTGTAAAATCATCTTTGTGCAACAAATTTGTGCCCTGCTTTGTATCCATCAGTTTCTGGCTTTGTGTGCATGTAGCGCGTCAGTGATCATAATCTCAATTGCGTCTTATCCTACCCTCTTACACCCCTTTGATTTTTGCCCAAGAGCTTGGATTCACTCTGTAGGCTGATATGTATATAAGCGTATATTCTCGTGTATACATACATATACTGGAGTATACACGTATACATGCGTATATACTCGTGCTTCAACATTATACATACGTGAGTAGACACGTACCCCCCCCCCCCCCCCAAAGACGCACTGGATGTATCAACGAATTAACTCGTGTATACCCATATATGTATGCATATACACTTATATATGCGTATATACGTCTACTATACACATATATATTCAAGTATGCACGTATTTTCTCGAGATACAAGTGCATACGCGCATATGATGTTCGTTTACACGCGTATATACTCGTATATACACGTGACACGTATATACAAGTGACACCTGTGTACTCATGCAGACACGTATATACTCCTGTAGATAATCACGTATACATGCGCTTATCTACTCGTATATATGCTTATATACTCGTATATACACGTATATACTTAAATAGGCATGTGTATGCATGTATCTGATGTATTCATGTATCTACTCATATAGGAACGTGTTTACTCGTGTAAAATACACAACACGTATTTATTCGTGTATACACGCATGTACTCGTGAGTATACTTGTAACTATAAAAATAGCCGAAATATACAAGTATTAGGGTTATTTATAATGGTTTTGCATCTATTTTTAACTATGACCACTTTACCCCATGCTATGACCACTTTCCCCCACCCAATGGGGTAAAGTGGTCATAAAACATAGGGAAAAGAAAGTGCTATAAAACTACTAAAGTCAATATTTTTCATCCTAAAATTCAATGTACCGTGTTCTTTAATAATGCAATGTAAAATAACAACAAAAAAAGTTGAAGTGTTTAAAGAATTTGTTGTATTTATTATCAACCTAAGCTGAAAACCTGCGATTTTATGACCACTTTACCCCACCAGACATTACTATTTACAGAATTTGTAACATTGCCCCCTTCCTAAGGACTGCACGTCCCGGGCAGTACAATCCCCAGAAAGGGTGCCAAACTTCTATCACAAGTTCACAAATACACATATTAAATAATAACCAATAATGCATAGGAAACACAATAATAACAAGAAATATTACTAAACATTAAAAGCAAAAAAATTATCTACAACTTTTATGTTATCAACCATGGTTGTTTACGTAAAACTCATGAACTATGGCCATAGTATGGGGCAAACCGATCATAATGTACAACCCTAGGTTTTGCATTAGGTGATTTTTGGATCCTCACTACGACGTCATTCAGTCGGTTAAGGACTTTGTAGGATCCATCCCAATGCGGCTGCAATTTGGGTGAAAGACCTTTCCGTCGGATGGGATTCCATAACCAAACCTTGTCGCCTTCGTTGAATTCATGTCCAGTACACCTTGTGTCGTATCGGGTCTTCATCTTCTCCGCCGCGATGTTGATTCGCTCTCGTGCGAAGTTATGAACATCTTCGAACCGGGCCTGGAGATCCTGGATGTACTCCTCAGGCGATGAAGGTGCATCCGGAGGACGACCGAAGACGAGATCACAAGGTAGCCGAAGCTCTCGTCCGAAGAGCATCTGAGATGGGGCAAATCCGGTAGTCTCGTGGACAGCACTGCGGTTGGCCAGCAGGAACAAAGGTAGCTTCTTGTCCCAATCCTGTTGATTTCTGGATACCATAAGCGAGAGATTATTCAGGATTGTGCGAGTAAATCTCTCCACCATGCCGTCCGATTGTGGGTGTAGTGGTGTTGTCCTAGTTTTCTCAATTCCGAAAATTTGACATAGGCCCTTAAACACAGCAGAGATGAAATTCCTCCCTTGATCGGAATGAATCTGCAAAGGTGTTCCATATCTCGAGATCCAATGTTGGACTAGAGTCTCTGCTACAGTGGTAGCTTCTTGATCTGGAATGGGATACGCTTCGAGCCATTTGGTGAAATAGTCGATGGAAACAAGAATGTATTTGTTCCCATCAGCAGTTCTTGGTAGAGGACCCAGGATGCCGATCCCAATTCGTTCGAAAGGAGCTCCAACGTTGTACAGATGTAGCTTCCCTCTGCTTCTTTTCTTCGGTCCTTTACGAGCAGCACAGGCGTCACAAGAATGGCACTACTTCTCCACGTCATCCTTTGCCTTTCTCCAGAAGAAGCGCTCTCGAACTTTATTGAGGGTTTTCAAGACACCAAAATGTCCTCCAGTCGCACTACTATGTATTTCTTTCAGAACATCTGAAATCCTTGATCGGGGAAGTAGTAACTGCCACCTAAATGTTTTGCCGTCATCAGATTCCCATTTTCGATACAGTACGCCGTTCCGTAAATGGAGTGAGTTCCAAAAAGCCCAGTATCTTTTTGTTGCAGGACTGAAGATGGAAACGTCCAGCCAGCTAGGTCGCCGACTGTCACTTTCCATGAACTCCAAAATTGGTTTTATGTCGGGGTCTTCAAGTTGATCTTTTCGAACTTGGTCGTCACTCCATGGATCAGGTTCTGATGATATTGGAGTCACTGTCACCTGATAGGCAGTATAGCTAGTCGTTCTATACTGTTTCTCGATTCGGGAACAATAGTTGCAGTTCTCAGGACAGGGTCTCCTTGATAAAGCGTCAGCATTACCGTGAGACAACCCTTTTCGGTGCTTGATTTCCATGTCATATTCCTGGAGTCGCTGTATCCACCTGGCTATCTGGCCTTCTGGATTCTTGAAGTTCAAAAGCCAAGTTAACGAGGCATGATCTGTCCGAAGCAGAAACTTTCGGCCGTAGAGGCAATGATGGAAGTGTTCTACAGCTTTCACTATGGCCAGTAACTCCTTTCTGGTGACGCAGTAATTTCGCTCCGACTTTGATAAGCATTTGCTCCAGTAAGCGATGACATGTTCATTGCCGTCAATTTCTTGGGATAAAACAGCTCCAATGCCCTCGTGGCTCGCATCAGTGTCGAGGATGAAGGATTTTCCAGGCTGAGGATTTGAGAAAATAGGCGTTGATGTTAAAGCCTCCTTCAGTCGTAGAAATGCATCTTCGCATTCTTTGGACCATTTAAACTTTTGCTTGCTCTCCGTCAGCTTATGCAAAGGTCGTGCAATGTTGGAAAAACCCTTTACAAACTTCCAGTAGTACGTGCAGAGCCCCAGGAAACTTCGCAGCTGATGGTTGTTTTCGGGTCGACTCCAACTCTTGACCGCAGATACCTTTTCTGGATCGGTTTGCACACCTTCAGTAGAGATGATGTGACCAAGGTAGTTCACTTCCCGGCGGAACAAATTACATTTGGACGGGCTTAACTTCAGATTGGCTTCCTTAAGCTTTTGCAGCACTTTCCTAAGATTAGCCAGATGTTCTTCGAAGCTGCATCCCACGATGATGATATCGTCTAAATAGACCAGACAGGATTCGTGAGAGTCCTCTTAACACTGTCTCCATAAGACGCTCGAACGTAGCTGGTGCATTACAGAGGCCGAAGGGCATCACTTTAAACTGCCATAAGCCTTGTCCAGTTGTAAACGCTGTCTTCTCTCGGTTATCAGGGTGTACCTCAACCTGCCAGTAGCCGCTCTTCAAGTCCAGGGTCGAAAACCTCTTGTATCCGGAAAGAGTGTCCAAGGTGTTGTCTATTCGTATAAGAGGGTAACTGTTTTTCTTGGTGATTTCATTCAGCCGTCGGTAATCGACACAAAATCTGGTGGAGCCATCTTTCTTTCGTACCAAGACGATGGGAGAGGCCCAAGAACTGGATGATGGTTCGATTACATCATTCTCCTTCATCTCTTTCAGGAGGGTTTCAACCTCTTCCTTCTTGGCGAACGGTAATCGTCTTGGATGCTGTTTAATAGGGGGCTGTTCTCCAGTGTAGATCCTATGCTGCGTTAAATTCGTCCGGCCCACATCCTCCGATGAAGATGAAAATAGATGCTTGAAATCATCCACCAATTGTTCCGCAGCAGTTCTTTGATCTTTCGATAATGGCGCACTCCCAATTAACTTCGATGTCAAGGACTCAGAAGGCACAGTCTCGGGGGAATTGATTTTTCTAATGATGCAGTTTACTGGAGTACAAGTTGCTAACACTCACCTTTCCGGATATTCCTTGGCCTTTCACTCACGTTGGCGACTCTCACAGGAATTACATCCTTAGAAAGGTCCACAAGCGTAGATGCTACCAGCAATCCTTTTAAGTTATTGCTTAGGTTAGGGTATTCGATGAATCCAAATCGAAAACTATTGCTTTCTTCAATGGAGCCAGGTATTAATGATTCTGACCTTGAGGGAATCGATAAATCTGTTTGGGCTATTATTTGATGAGCGGATTTTACATCATTTTCAACGTTGAAGATGGCTATGTCTTCTCTCATCGAGTGCAGTTCATTAGTCTTGAAGTCAAGGGTGAAGTCGTATTTCTTTAAAAAGTCCAATCCGAGAATGAAGGGGTCCGTGATATCAGCAACGAATGCCGTATGATGGTAGGTGGCATTCCCAAACACTATTTCCAAGTCCACTTTACCCTCAATCTCAATTTTGTCACCTGTCACAGTCTGGACACTTACGCGTGGCGATGTCCACAACAATTTCAATCCAAATTCACGAGCCACATCTGTCCTAACGATTGTCACATTGGCTCCAGTGTCGACAATCAGTTTGCAAGGATTCCCATTTACATGTGCGTAATTGAAAAGTCCATCACTGCCACTACTAGTAGAGGAAATCTGCAGAGCTCTGGTGGAGGTGATTTCTTTCCCTCGCGTAGCTTGGCGAGCAGGACAACTCCTTCGCAGGTGCCCTTCACTACCGCATTTCAAGCACTTGTTTCTTTTGGGCTGTTATGCTGTTCAGATGTCTTGCCAAGTCACCGAGTTGTCTCTCAAGTTCAGCGAGAATCAGACTCATCAATTTCCAGAGTTCGGATGGAATGGCGATCCACACGGGTTGCTTGCTGGGCGGCCTCCAACTTCATCGCATACACAACAGCAGAATTCAGGTCTTTGAAATCCGCCATCCGTAGAGCTTTCTGGATTTCCGGATCTCGAACCCCGTCGATGTAGTAGTTGAGTGCCAGGTTGTCTCGAACATCCGCAGGACAGTCGCAAAAAGCAAGATGAGACAGTCTCTCGACGTCCGCCGCTAGCTCTTGCAGGGTTTCCCCGGTTTTCTGGAAACGGGACTTCAACTGGAGTCGGCTGAAATCTTTCTGGCACTTCTCACCGAAACGAAGCTCCAACGCAGATGTGAGGGCGGCGAAATCCAGGCGCTGGCTGTCCGGAAGGGTCTGAAGAATGTCCGCTGCGTCACCTCTCAGGGATGCTGCAAGATGGCAGGCCTTGGTAGCAGAGTCCCATCCGTTCGCTTCCGCCACTATCATGAATTGAGTTTTGTAAACCTGCCACGAAGTTTTCCGATCAAATGTGGCAAGTTTAATGGACGGTCGAGCAACCGATGTGGGAGCGCCAAACTGTACAGAGCTTTTGCTCTGTACAGTTTGGCGCTCCGCGGTCGCCAATCTCCTTTCCATGTTTTTAATTTTCTCATCCACATGATTTTCAACTGTTGCGATACGGTTTTCTACTGTTTCAAGTTTTTCATCAAAAGCATCAACTCGATGCTCTATCTCATCAAATTTATTTTCCATCACAGTCTTTACCGAATTAAGGTCGTTTTTAATTTCCTCTTGATTAGAAGCTAAATCATTTTTCAGCACCATTAAATCACTTTTCCATTGTTCTTGATTAGCCACCATATTATTTTTTAATTGTTCTCGATTAGCCGCCATATCATTTTTTAATTGTTCTTGATTAGCCGCCAAACTTTCAGTCAAGTCACTTTTCACAGCATTAATTGCTTCCAGAAGTTGTTTTAATTAGTCATCCATTGCGCGAGTAATCACCATAAAAACAAAGTCTTTAAATTCAAACAAGTCTTTATGAAAAAATATCCAAAGTCACACTTACTCCAAGAAAGTCCAGAAGAAGCCCCACGTTGGGCGCCAATTGTAACGGATCCGGCGCGACTTCTGACTTTCTTGAAAGGACGACACAGTTCTTGATTAAAAACACAGGAAATTTATTTACACTATGTACAGGAAAGAGCGTCAACAACTGCTAAATTAATCATCAGCAATTAAACAAGTATCACTCAACACCGTAAACTCAACGGTTACACACGTATTTACTTCCAAATACGAAAACAACACAGCGAAATGCCTCGCAATAAACAGAGCTAATACACTCTCAGTTCGAATTCTCAATCGAAACTAAACTTTTTATCACGCGGGACGCTTTTATAAACATAGAAAGAAATCTCTCAAATATTCCACAACATTCCAAACGCTTTATGAAAATAGTAGACCGTTATCAAATTTTATCAATGAACAAAAAAAAGGGGGTCGTATACTTTAGCCGAATGTATAGGGTTGTATATTCATTACGGGAAACTATTTACAGGTTACGTTACTACAATAATTACTATTTACAGATTTTGTAACAATATTAAGAACATCATTCTACTGCTAAAATGCACGTTTGTTAATCGGTTGATGAAAAATTAATAACACCATTCTGTAAAGTTTATCTAACAGTTTCGAAAGAGTGAAACAAACAATTTAGTTATTTTATTTCGATGAATTCAAACCATTATGTCAAAGTTGTTTTTCTTACATGACACTTGAAAGCAAATCTTTTTTCTACTATCTTGTTCACAGTATGTTGAGTTGACTTTTCAAAAGTTTAAACAGGCTATAAATATTCAAACAGAAAATAAATTTCTGTTTTCTCACTATACCCACTTCCCCCCTACCAGCTTCTAAAGTATGCGAAGCTAATAAAGTAAGTAAACTAAAGTTTTAAAAATTAAATATGGAGGACAAATTTTAAATCATTGGGTAAGCATCATGATTTTATTTTATTTTTTAATATTTTTTTATTTGCATAACCTTTTTAAATTCATTTAAATAAAAAATGACATTTTTGGGTCTTTAATATGATATGTGTGAAATGTTATGATCATTGTAACTGACTGGCAATAATAAAAGTAACATGTTTTTAGGGGGTTTTTTTTTTTAAACCATTCAAAATGTATTTTGGATTTCAATTATATCATTTAACTCAGCTCAAAAAATACAATAATCTAGAAGGAGTTCTTTTGCACGGAATATGCTTTGCGTTGAAAATTAGAAAAAAAAAATATTGTCTTGCTGTGAGAATGTCAGTCAATTACCCGTGGATTTGCCCTGCAGAAAATAAGCTACGACAGTGGTCCCCAACCTTTTTGTACCTAAGAGCACATACAAGAATACCGGGAACACAGCGGACGCCATTAATTTTTTTCAAGATCTTTAAAGAGGTGAACAAAGCAAAAATATATCTGAGCAATGAATTTAAAAAAATAATTTTAAGATAATTTTTAAAAAATGATTTTAAAAATATTCTTACATATAAAATGAATACTAAATAATGAAAGCAAACTTTATTAAGTCCGAAACATAAAATGAATCAAGTTCAAAGTCGGCATGATTTTCGGAGCAATGTACATTTTATTAGTCATTGTTTCGTAATTAGTCGAGTAGGATAATTTTACAGGTAGTAAGCAATCGTCAAGGTGCGCACCTGTACCGCCGTGAGAAGGTAAAGCGCAGTATCTGCAGAAATAACGTTTAGAAATATTTGAAGAAACGTGTTTTGGATTCCATACTAACAAAAGGGATATGTTTGAATTTGACGTTTTTCTTAATGTTTTAATTTTCAGCGGAAACCAAATTAGCAAGCTTGAACAAAAAAGCTAAAGTACAAAAGATGACAAAAATACATAAAGAAAATTCAAATAAAAAAAATGCAGATACTGCGTTCCACCTTTCCACGGTAAGTCGTGATATGTACTTCGATTTTATGTGACACTACTTACTTACTGTCGAAAATTAGGATTTACCCAAGTATATATGAAATCGGAAAACTTTTTTATGTTTTAATATTTTTACCCTAATTAATTTACAGAAATTCTTATTTCATATAATAGATTTTAGGACATTGTCATCCTGGATATACAAAATTTCTATACTTCCAGTTCTTTTGTTCTTAAAAACAAGCTCTGAAATGTCTGCTTTCATTCAACTTCTAACTTTGGATGATTAATCATTAAAAATAAAAAAAATACTGATCGCACGCGGCGGGCACACGTGAAATGTTTGGCGGGCGCTGGTGCCCGCGGTCAAAGGATTAGGGAACCCTGATACACGAAATAACATGTCAATGCCTTTACATAAAAATAAATATTTCGCACATATTAACTACCTGTATAATTTGTCATGTTTACTGCAGTAGAGGTATGTTTTAATGACAGCTTTTTATCTTTAAGATATGCCAGTTACGAAACATAATCTTTTCTACTGTCAAAAACAACGGAAAATTTTAAATGAAACATTTGTCGGTTTACTCAAGAGACAAAAACTTCCGCGTTTGCAATGACCATAAAGTCCTTTATTGATACAGACTATCAACAACTGTATTCACGTCAGACATTGAGCTTGTGCCTTCCACTCCTTTCAACAAGTGGATAACCTGAGTCGATAAGGAAAAACTGACTTCTTTTCTTTTTTTCTTAAGTTGTATTTCAACGTTTTGATTCATCACATGACTTAAAAATGTTGTAGGTTTAAAAAATAATAATAAATAAGCGTGTGTGTGTTAAGCATTGTTACACAGAAAAAAGGATGTTTAGTAACTTGCGCTGATCGAACCTGTTTAGTCTTGTGACGCTTCATCACCATTGTAGTATAAAATACATATTCGTGCTTTATAGAATTTCAGTATTAGTATGGATATTCGTTTTTCTCTTTATATTCTTTCACAGTCTTCTTCGTACATTACAAGGTAAGATTTCCATTGATTTTAATCCATACAAAATTGACGAATCTATTATTATCAAAGAACAATATTTTTGAAATATTCTGAAACGTCTTTTATATGTATAATAATATTCAGGTGCGTATTCAGGAATTTATTTCGCGAGAGACCCAAGCTAAATTGAGAGAACTTTTCAAACTTAAGTTTGAAAATATTAAAATCGTTGTTCAAAATGAGTAATTTTAAACTAATTTTGAGATGGGTCCGGGCCTCTTCGGTGCCCCCTTCAATATGCCCTTAGTAATATTAACATCAAAATCACTCATTTAGGGTAACTTTGCGCAACGGTTTCTATTTTAAATTACTCTGCTCATATTTTGATAGTTCTGTTCTGTTTGCTGGTGTAAAACATAAAACGAAAGGAACACTACCAAATGAATGTAATCAAACGCTATCCCATTCACGAAACAACCACCATCCTATCCTTGGTATTGTGCCTCTGGCCCTGGTGGTGCTGAGGGCTTCGGAGGTGACAGGCAGAACCAAACAGCTTTGTCTCGGTTTGCTTCTGGTCACCTTAAGTCTCTAAAATTCTACCAGGGTGTTAAGGTTTTCTCGACCATTCATTGATCTTGGTCTTCTTCATTGGCTTCTGGTTCAATGGCTTCTGGTCACCTTAGGTCTCTAAAACTCTACCGGGGTATTAAGGTTTTCTAGACCTTTTTCATTGCACCAATGAAAGCAAAGCCACTGCGGAGCACCTACTCTGTTGCGTTGTCTTGTGGCATGAGGGCAAACTGGATGAACCTGGTCTGGGGTGTTGGATAGATTGAGGGTGAATGGACTCATGGACCTGATCTAATTTCATATCTGTGAGGATCAGCTGGAAAAAGAAGAAGGCTAATGTAAAGTTAATAAAACATTGGTAAGGAATTAATTAAACTAATTTTAAATGAAACGGTCTTTTGGTTCAAAGCTATCCTGCATGTAGGTTAACTTTGAGCCACGTCAGATATGGGAAACATGGTAAATTATTTTAAGAAACCTGGTGCAACTTTTTTAAGGCAGCAAAATTAAATTTCTTAAATACTCAAACACTCTCCCTTTGTACTTCACAACATCATAAGATTTATACATAATATTGTATTATTGAATGGAATGCGTAGTACAATGGGCCCTTTCAACAACTTCAACACTAACGTCCAAACAGTAACTTCAGAATTATTGAATAATGCAGTTCGAGCTGCACTTAGTATATATTCTATGCAAAATAAAGAGTAGAGACTCGACAAGGATAAAAGTTACCCTGACTGACACTCATGCTGTCACCTCGATTTCAGTTACGTTGACTGTGTGAATGCCGTCAGCGTTGTGAAGTGGTCAGAGGAGTCTGACCGCGATAGGAAGGTCCCGGGTTTGAATCCCGGCTCGAGAGCATGGATGTACTTTCTCTCTCTTATCCTTGTCCTTTCTTCGTGTGACTACTTTGGGACTGTAAATGGTTTCCTAACTTATAAGCGGGTCCTTATGTCATGTGTGTACTGCGGAAGTCGTACTTCACTCCAAATTACGGTACAGTTGGAAAAAGTGAAGCGGTACACCCAAATTGCCAGCGTACTGTCTGTTTTTCTCAACCGAAACTTAGGGCCAAATTGCGCATGCGTAAGGTCTGCCATGATTTTATCAAAATAGGGAGAAAAACCCGGAAGTAAAAGGAGCAAAATAACCGTGTTCAGCAGTTCTTCCAAAGTAGCGTTGAAAAAGACAGAGATAGCAAGTAAGAGCGGAAAATACCCATCCTCAACCTATCGCCCTTTTTAAAATGGAATCTATCCTGAGTGCTAGTCTTTGCTTTCGAGAACGGACAGTAGCTGGCGCAAGACAACAACAACAACAGTGTGAATTTCCTTGGATCAAGAAACTGCAGCGGCCAGGGGGCCTAAGAGTCCTTATATGGATACATTTAAAAAACATACTTTTAATTTTAAGATCGCACTTAAGAATAGAGATTGTAAGAATCTCACGTGTTTAGGGTTATTCAAATTGGTTAATTATTTTAAAACGTTTATGTTCCTTAAAGAGGCAATTAACATCTTATGGTGTCAAAATTGCCACATATAAATAAAATGGAGATTTTCATCATCCAAGCATCTGTTCCGTATCATAACTAAATAGTTTAAGCACGTTTTAAAAAGACAAAAACCACCGTCTTTTGTGCTCCAAATCTGGTTCTTCAATTAGTCTTGGTTTTTGTACGCACTTTCTTCGTAGATATTTTCTGATACATTGCGAGAGTTTTCCAAATTTGCTTTTAAAAACTCTCGACTTTATATAGGGAACAAACCCAGATTCCCATCACATTTGTCATCGCTATACTACCAGCTGTTTACATGGCATCATTAACCCTTCGAAAAGCAGTGGTCGCTCCCCTAAACCACCAATTTAAAATATTTAAAACAATTTCTTTTTTTTCCGAGTTCTTGGAATTGAAATCACAATTTACTTAAAACTTTAATAAACGCCAATTTGCGTAGCAGCGCAGAAAAAAAAAAAAATATTGGTTCAATTTTATGTTCAAATAATAATTACAAATTTTGAACTCAAAAATTCAAAAATGACCACTTTTTAAGGATTTAAAACATTTTCATTAGTGCTAAAATAGTCAACCATTTTCTTCATTTTCCCTGGGGTATTCAACCATATTTTTATAAAAGGTTCAAATTCATTTTTACATGCGTAAACAAGTTTTTATCCTGCCCTACAGGTCGGTGTAAAGAAATGAGGACGTCATATCCAGCGTAAGGAATTCATTTTAAAAAAGAATTTTTAACTCTAAATTTACGCCTAGATTAACAATTAAACCTGCTCATAGTGATTTTTCACATTATTTCAAAAAGTTTAATGCCTTGCCCTTCAAAGGGCTAAAGCTCAGTGATTTTCACAGATAAATGAAAATGACAGATAGAAAGCTTTACAGTAGCTAAGTTGTTTATAACTCTAACTTTTTACTTGTTTCTGACACTGAAAAATCAGGCATCAGTCATGTATTGTCTGACCGCCGCACTGATGAAATGGAAAGACTAATACAGTTGGCAGTACTGTTTAACGACGCTCTATTTAACGACTTTCTCTATTTAACGATGACTTTTCACGGTCCCAAATGGTCCACTGTAGTGTTAAAAGTATTCTATTTAAGGACGTTTTCTACTTAAGGACGATTTTTTGTGGTCCCTTGAAAGTCGTTAAACAGAGAGCCAACTGCATCTGGTTTACCGGCGGAAAAGGACCCATCTGTTAGTTTTTAGGGATGCCAGCTTTTTCTGATGTGTGTTAACCTCTAAATTAGGCAGAGTCACATTGAAATGAGCGAAACAAGCGCATCAAATTTTTACTTTTTCCCCTCAGTCAGATAGGCTCGTCTTAACTGAACCTTTGTCAATTCCATAGCAAACGTGGCCAGACTGTATTGTACTATAGTGAAGTATGGAAATTCTGGAAAGCATTTGCTTTAAAAAGAAAATGTTTCCTCTCAAAAGAATGTATCGTAAGTCTAAATCTATATTTTTAAAATCGTGACAGCAATTTAATGTCTTCTTTTTTGCTCTTACAGAAATTCCATAAGCATTTAAATAAAAGATTAGACGACAGGTATTTCCATTAAGATGGCGAAACTGATGTCCCGTACACCTGACAAAAGAACTTTTCGTTTAGTTCATGAACAAGAATTAACAGAACGTGATGAGCTAAAAGCTCGGTTGGAATTATGTGAAACGCCTGAAAGGAGGGAAACAGGAATGCGAGCGCTTAAAGCATTACTTGCAAGTAAGTATTTAGCGTATAGGAAAAGAATTAATGCTATTGTTTTTTTCGCACGATTAATAATCAACTTCATAAAATCAACAATGTGAAAAATTAGTTAAGTTTAAATATTTTCATTTCCGGTAGCCTAGAGAAACTACCAATAAAAAACTGAAAAGAAAAAAAAATCGAAAATTGCTAAGAATTCCATTAGGCCTGCTCTCTTCTTTATATACTTCAATTACCGGATATGATAAATAACAACCAAATTTGCATTCTTTCGCGATTTTGGTTGTGAAAACTTACATTTGAAAAATTGGTACCAGTCGAAGGAAGGATTTTTTCTGCGTATATTGGAATCTTTTTGGAACTTCCAAGCTGCATTGAACTGCAATTGTAACAATTTTTAGCAAATTTCAAATAAAATTCTAAATCTAACTGTTAGCAGACGATCGGAAAAATCTCAATGATTTGAAATTTTTATCTGTTGCCATCTTCTATTTGTTAAAAAATAGAATATATGTAATTAACTTAAGCAAAGTTTTTTTTAAAAAGATTTTCAATTTTCAATTCGCAACTCCAACGAACTATAGGGGGCACTGCGGTCACTGTCTAATGGCGGACGAAAAAACTAAAACAAACGCACGCCTTAGCATAGAAAATGCTAATAAGCCTAGTAATTTTTGTTTGTATGCATGACTTTTTTGTTTTATTCTTTTTAAATTAATTTTCAAAGTCTTGTGGATATTTTGGCCCATGTAAAAAGAAATGAGAATTCAAGAAGCATTACTAAACATTAGAAATTAATACAAATTCCGTAATTCGTAGTTGTAAGCAGCTATTTCCACGATGTTGAATTCGAAATTTATCAATTCTTGATGAAACTACATTTTAATTGTAGCCATATGAACACTATAAATATTTCATGTAAATAAACCTTTGTTTATCAGTGTTATCAAAAGAGGAAGATGAAAGTTCTTTGTTTTGTTTGGTTAGTGCTAATTGTTTTATATTCGGTTTCGTATGTTTCTAATTTCTGAATTATGATTTAATTCTGTTATGCATCATCAATAAAATTCTCACGGATACATGGCGGTAGTTTTCTTTTTAATTGATCTTTAAACTTATCGAATTCTGTTATCTTTCTACCATTTTAATCCACACATGATAAAAAATAAAAATGGTTTACAACTGACATGCAAAATCTCGCCAAGCAAGTGTTCTTTGCTCGCACAATACTAAAACTATAACCCTAAACTATAATAATCGCACTACTTTGGCGATGAAAATTCTCAGCGTTAAACATTTTTCAGTCCATTCTACGATAATACTGCATAATATCCTTCTTTTGAGCTTAAGATTAAGAGAAAAAAAGAAAACCATATTCTTACAAATTCACACAAAACAATAAAAAAATTTACCTGGTATAAAGTTATCCTCTTCCAAAAAAAAAAAATGCTTCGAATAGACTTGCAGATGCGAAGTTTGATAATCCAGAGTTTTCATGTGCTTAGGATTTCACGCCATTTACGACAGTCAACTCACTTTTTAGAGGGAAATAATAAAGACTAACATTATTTTGAGGAGCTCGAGAATAACATTAAAGGACAAAACACTTTCTATTTCTGAAAGCAATCCAAGACACCTCGAATGCGTTAATAAATACTCGTAACAAACTGCCTATGTTTACGTCAACAGACACACATGGAACGCAATGTTTTAGTTTCTTCGGCAGTTATGTAATTCACCGCAAGGTAGCGTATTCGAGCGCTGGAGTTCCGAATCGTTTTTGCCATAAGATACTAGTTTGTTAACCTCTCCTTGTCATACTTAACTTCATTTACTGAAATTTTACCGTTAGGAAGTTATGAAATATTACCTCAGCTCTTTCCATTTGTGTACCATTCAACAATGCCAAAATTTCTTGTCGAATCTTCAAAAGTGGAATACTAGTAGCCACAATTCTTGAAATGAAAAATTGCTATTGATTTTTTACTTTTATTTATTTATTTATTTATTTTTAGACATTCAAAATTTGAACAGTTGTATGGACGACGATTACCTGCTCTCTTTTCTGAGAGTTCGAAAATTCGATTGCGACCATGCTGTGACGCTTATCCGGGAGCACTACAGCATCCGGGCCCAGTACCCGGCCCTTTTCCCCTCCCCTTCGAAACTGGAACCTTTGCTCAGAAATGGATTCGTCAACCAGCTGCCATACAGAGATGAAGAAGGACGAGCGATTTTCGTAATCAAAATGTGTAAGTTTCTTACAAATCTGACGTTTTCATGTAGATTTTCTATTGAAAACTTCACCTGTCTGAATACCGATGTAACTTATTTGACCGTTTTGATTGCTGGCAAGATCTTCAAAGCACTGGGTCAGTACCGAAAATGAAGGGCAAAACTGGAGAAATTCTTTAGTCGCCAGTGACGAGTTGTAACAATTCATTAGCACTTTTTTTTCTAAATAAAAGGCCACTTTTTTTATTCAAAATGCTAAGCGATATCTATTTTTTTAATTTTTTGAAATTTATAATACTTAATAAATTAATAAAACCATGTGATATATGTTTAATGAATTAGTTCGTAAAAGCTACATTTTGATTTTTGTGAAAAATATTTTAATAACTACTTTATACCTTTTGTACCCGAAACAGTCATTAATGTATATTTGAGGTAACGATTGCTAAGGTGGATCCAGAAATTCTCCAAGGGAAGAACGAAACTACGTTTTCAGAACTTTAATTTCGGAAAAGTTCAAGAGGAGAGTAGCCAAAACTTCTCTCCTTAACATCATCGAAGATCGTTTAACATCGGGTTTCTTGCATGTCAGTTTAGAAAAACTGCAAGAAGACAGTGCATGAACCTCATTCCTTCCTCTAACGTTAACGAAAATAGTTTGTAATCGCGCTTTTCAGACTACAATTTTGAAAATTGTCCGTCGGAAGATTTCCGAACCTCTCCTCTCCGTAACATCACCAAATATAAAATTCAGTTTTGAAAACTTCAATTTGTAAAAGGTATACGGAAAGTTCCAAACCGGCCCGTCGAACTCTATCTCTCTCTCTGAACATCATCGAAGATCATCAACATTGTTTTTGGGGCTTCAGTTCCGAAAAAGCACTAGAAGAAAGCGCCTGAACCTCATTCCTTCCTCTAACATTACCGAAAATGGTTTACAAGCTTGAAGAGCATACAAAAGATTTCTCTGAGAGCTTTCGAAGCATTAATTGAACGGTCATCTGGATTGATTGGAATAGGCAAGATGTGAGAAAAAATTTACAATTATAGTTAAGCATGAATTTTGTTTCCTTTTCGATAATTTAATATATGATTTTCGTATGAGTGCGTGTTTTATTATTATTATTATTATTATTAATAGTAATATTATTTGCAGTATATATATATATATTTTTTTTTTTTTTTTTGTGTTTTCAAAAATACAATGAAACCTCTGAGAACAAAATAGAACAAAATAGACAAAAATGTTTGCCGCTAAACACGATATTTGCACATCAAAGATTGTTTAGGGAAAAATATTTTTTGCTGTCAACCAATGAGAAGCATATGCAAAACACGGGAAGTAGGATTCGTTCTGTGAAGGACTTCAGTGCATT